>NC_088313.1:21051336-21357643 GCF_910592395.1 Lineus longissimus
ACGTGGTGTAGGCCATGGACTTCGTAGGGCATCCCGAGTCTACATCTCACATGTACTAGGCCTACTGCCCTGCAGTTGGTCGTGCACGGAGGCGAGGCTACTATTCAGTTGCCATTCTTTTATCCTGGCGCCAAGTTGCTATATCGTCGCCATGAGCGAAGTTTGGTCGATCAGAGTTGCAGGCCATAAATAGTAGAACCTCTATCAAGGACACCCTCGGGACTGACAAGTGCTGTCCTTAATAGAGAGGTGTCCTGATTAGAGAGGTCAAATTGAATGGAAACAACCAATTTGGGATCAAAGCTAGTGTCCTTGATATAGAGACTGTCCTTAAGAGAGTTGTCTGCTAAGAGAGGTCCTACTGTATATGTTGTCAAATGCCAATGCATCTCTGTTTCGTTTAGGCCAACGAATGCCTGGCGACAAAGGCTTGTGATTGAATATTGAGTAAGTTGATCACCTGGGCCTGCTCCTGGGGTAGGCCTTCTATCGGAGGCATTTTGTAGGTCGGCTTCTTTTTACACTCAACAAGCCCAACGGGTGTACATTGGCCTTTAGAGCTCATTTCTTCTCTTCAGTTTTACAGTGTAGGCCTAACCTCCAGCACAGGTAGGGCTACTGAATAAAAATCCCCTAATCTACCAGCAACCCCTGGGTGAGATGAGTTGGACACTCACCTCTCTGCAGGGTAGGGTGTAAGGGGTAATATATGGAGCGAGCTTTGATGTCTTCACTGGCAAACCACCACTAGCAAGTTGTGAAAAGATTTATGATCTGATGTTTCTGTGATGATTTATGCCCTTGGTTTGCATTCTGAAATACGTAAATTCATTTTGAGTCTAGTAACAAGAATCAGTCAATCAACTTGCACTCCCTTTGCACTTGTTAGGTTAATATTACGCTAATCTTTATTTTCATTAATTGATTTTGAGCATAATAGTTACAACGTAATTAATATAACTTTATTGGTTGACCTAAACAATCAGCCCAGGTTGCCCATGTGATATCTCATGTAAGCCCCACATGCATGTGACACCTCACAGTGAGCCCAGATCTGCCCACTTGGTCCCCATATGAAACCCACATGCAGAATGTGCTTATATTTGCCTATACGTATACCCACATTGGAACCATACATGGTATATGGGACCCGTGTTGCCCATACAAATACCCATATGAGGCCCACATTCTTTGCTATCTGGGAAAGAACTGCCTGGAAGGCCTCTTTTGTTCCTGCCCTCATAATCTAGGTCTAGGCATGATAGGCTAACCTATGATTTCAGCTTATCAATTGAGCTGTCCACAACACCCCCAACCTAACCTATCCTGTTCCTTCCCTGGTCATCAAGTAGTTTTTAAACCTGTGATTCATAACCGCTCCAGAAAATATGCTCGAGGTGCCCAAATAACAAGCACAGCGTCGCACCCATCAGCATCAATAGCCAAGGTCGTTGAAACAAGATCGTCCCAATCATAGAATGAGTAACCTGCTCAGGGGTAATCTGTACCCTACAAAGATCATAGAGCAAGAAATTATTATTGATTGTGTGAGCATGCTATGACGTTCGCCTCAT
This sequence comes from Lineus longissimus, assembly GCF_910592395.1. Taxonomy (NCBI): domain Eukaryota; kingdom Metazoa; phylum Nemertea; class Pilidiophora; order Heteronemertea; family Lineidae; genus Lineus; species Lineus longissimus. The sequence continues at coordinate 21,052,911 of NC_088313.1, forward strand.
AGTACTATAAGATAAGATTATGAAATGGTGACATCTGATTGGTGGGAACGTCTTGTTCTTTATCGCTTATAAAGAACAGAAGGCTATGTTAGGATGCGTCACTTGAGACGTTTCCGACCACGCAGATTGTCGATTCAACGACAACAACAAAGAAAATGATGATTTTCTTCATGAATCTTATCCAAAATGTGGCAAGTAAAGACAAAATGACAGATATTCTAATGAAAACTCAAATGAAGTACATTATTGTTGGTTAGAAGGTTTTTTCCATTTCCTTCCTCTTCTTGCTGTGATATTTTCACCCAGTTTCACATGATGACACAGTTTCGTCTTCATCTATTTCTGTCCATCATGGCTCCGCCCCTCGGTGATGCGTCACATGCCCATAAAAGTCAGTCTTACTATCCATTCGCTTCTTGAGGGTTTAGCGTAAGATCAGCTGATTGGTAGCAGCTCTCTGGAATCTTCAATTCTTTCTCTCATAATTATCGCATCCCATTTGGAGCAGACGTTATCTGATCCGTGACATTTCTCTAGATATTTTCGGCCAAAAATTCTGCTGCAGACAGAGTTGATATCTGATAATCCTAGCAATTAACTGTCTGGATTTGAGCCCACAACCTGAATCAACAGGTTTTTTCTCAAAATCACACAAGTGAGAAGACATTTTCCTTCAGACAGGAGATCAATTTAGGCCTGCTGTTGTCTGAGTTGAAGCCCACCAGTGACCTCTGCCAGTTTTTGTACCTAAAGGACCTTTTGTCCCAGACGGAGGATCAATTTCCTTTGGGTTTGAACTGTCTAACAATCTTCCTACATCACTTCTTTTAAAGTCATTAAAAGTCCAGGAACTCGTAAACAATGTTCGAAAACAAGAATGTGTCCTACTTTTCCTTGTTTTGAGAAATGAAATGACCTTTAGACCCAGACAGGGTTGCATTTTCTGAGATAAAAAACTTTCAGAAGTCAGAATTGTTCTACCACGATCCGATACACAAAGCTTTTCTTTCTCAGTGGTGATGTTAAAATATTATATGCAGATACAATGTTCTTTAGGTCAGGATGACTTTCTCAGTTTCAGTTCAGACCTGCTTTCAAGTAAGTCGTAAAAAGTGGAAGTGTAATGTCAGTCAAACTTTGGAAAATATTTTCTTGGGGGCAGCCTAAGACCAATTCAGTACATTTGTTACAAAAATCCGTCAACCTTTAGAGGTTAATGATGTTTGCTCCTCGAGGAAGTTTGGGAACAAGTAAGACAAAAGTTGCCCCCACATATGGGATGAATGTAATTGGGGGTTCACGTGTTGTTTTCATGCAAGCGTTGCTGAAAAACAAAGGGAAGAACACTGTTCACGTGAACAATGCATGATCATCTTGTGCTTGATTTGTGTGGAAGTGTTGCCTTTGCAAATGTGCATGCTTCAGGGTTCACTGCTGACCAGACAGGTTATTTCACAACCCCATGCAATAAATTACATCAAATTGTCATTATCCTTGGTAAAAATGGACCCTCATGCTGTCTAACTCTGTACAACTGTCGTAAGAAAATCCAACAAGAGAAATACATGTTGGTGATCTGTGCTGTCTCCTGATGTGGTCCATGCTCTGATGTGATTGTCAACTCATCAATACATAATTCATCCTGCACAATAAGACCTTGCCTGTGATTGAAGATGGAGCTCACCTGGACATTTTGACACTTTTACGAATACAGCATATTTCACTTGTCTCTTTCCAGGAGGCTTCAACCATTGTGGTTGTGACTTTGTCTTCAACCATTGTTGTTTAACTTGGTCTCTATGATGAGGAGAGGTTGATTATTAGGGCAAGACAGGACATTATGTAAGTACATGCATTATGAGAGTGTAATATTCCTGAAATTCTTCTACTTTCAAACTTAAACATCTCGGCCAGAATTCTTGATATTGGTTATGGGTCTTTAAGATAATCTTTTGACCTTTCACCCACATTGATGGATAGTGAGATTGGTTTGTTATTGCTGAGTTACAGTTGTTGCGAACTCTTCTCACTGTCATGACTTTCTCACATGGCCATCACATGCACAACTATCTAATCATTTGCTTTTATGGAAATCATCTCAAATTTAGCAAACATTGGATGATTTTCTTTTAGGCTATGTGGGTTTGCTTCCTGTCTGAAATACTTGAGGGGATCAATGTTGTCTATGGCAAAAGGTCAGACTCATAACTTTGGCAACACCTGCTTTTTGTTATGGAGCTCAAAAGTTACGCCCACATCGCAGATGGCAGAGTCGCTGTTTAGAGTTGACTGAGAAGCCAGGACAGATAAACTTATGCAAGTTGTCGATGCCCATTCCCCCCCCCCCCCAGCTTATGTCCGTATACTTGACGGGCAGTGCCATGACAAACACGTGAACATGAATGGCATCACTGCACCATCCCTTCCTTATCAAGTGCACCTAATATCTACTTTGCATCGTTTGGTAGATGATATTACAGACCTCAGTGCTGGTAAACTGGCACAAAATCATCGTTCTGCCATCCTACATCACAAGCTCGCCCTCCAATGTAGTGGTAAAGACCTCTTTAACATACCAAGTTTTCTGTAGTCAGAAAGACAGAAGATTTCACCTGAATCGGTCGCATTCTGTTAAGACACACCCTGTATGCTGCATCGTGACACTGGACTGATCTGCCTCCTTTAATCTGCAAGAAAACTACGATCGATCTTCCAGCGTGCTAGCGCAGGAGGTTTAGCAAATAATCAATGTGAATGGATCATCAATATTATTGATTGGGTGAATGGCCGAGGGCAAGGCTCTTACACATTCTCCACTAAATGTCATCAAACTATCTGTAGTAGACATCAGTACTAACGTTTTTGAGTCATCAGCTCCACTCAAATGTTGATCGTTTAGTTCACATAGCAATCAGAGGTGTCGCTGCTTCAATATCTGGTTTGTAGTAGGATGACAGCGTCAAATTTTCCAGAGGGGAGGAGGGGGGGGGGGGGGCTACTGAGTACTTCCCACCTAGAGATCTCCGAAAAATGTGTCTTTTCATGGAATGTGACACGTATAGTCCTTGTACCAGTTTGTTTTGGAGAGTATATCTCTTTGGTGGTAGGTGAATGTAACAAACACCAGCAGCTAAATAGTTTTGTTCTGAGCAATCAATTTTCCAATAACGTTGTAGAATGTCAATATCCTGTAGCGATAGATTTTAGCACGGAAATGTCACGAGACAATTGTATGCATGAATAGTTTTTAGTCACGCAGAATAAAAGTTTGATTTAAGATGTTACTCATCACTGCTGAAGTTGTAAACAGAATGACATTATTTTGAAGATTATTGGTATTGCAGAACCAACTTAAACTAAAATGCCTCTGAATGATGTATAAATGTTTAGTGTGACTAATGTACGGGCCTCCCAAATTGTTCAACATTGTAATGTATTTGATTTCTTTCTGACTGTAGGTACTCGGGAGTCTTCAGGTGAGAATGAGACAAGGTTAGTGAACGAAACAAGAATTAACTGATTTTGCTGGGTGAACAGTATCTTGCTTTGAAGTAGGTGTCATTTTCATCCAATTCATTGTCAATTCCCACTAGCTGTTGACCTTTAATTATTCTTGTCAATCTCGATGACAAAAACAATAATGATTTAAACCAAAGGACTAGCCACAGTCAGACATTCAGACTTGCTCGTCTCTCCATATTGGTGGCTTATAATGACGGTCACAGACTTGACCTCTACCTCTGAACACATACTCCTTGGCTAAATTGGTAACCATGGCTACTATTACCATTTGAGGGTATAGAAATAAATTGTGACTGCATGATCTAAATACCCAAACTGTTTGCACCATGTAATGGACCAATGTTGTTGAATACCGTTGACCTCCAATGCTTCAAGGACAACGAGATGCTAACCTACCTACCTTGTAGTTGAAAATATCATTATCTAACATTGATGAGACTGATCAATTCTTTACCCTCCTCTATTCAATGAAATATATGTGAAGATGATATAGTGTTGGAGATGAACATCTGATTGAAATTTGAACAGTTCATCAGAAATGTAAATGAAATGAAGAGTGAATTTAACTTCTTGTATAGCTCTTTACAATACTGTCTTGAAGCTCTTTACATTCATTCCCTAGTAGCCCATTCCAGAACCGCTCTGTAGAATTCGAGCGTACCTTGATTCAAATGAAGATAACGGTATCTCAACGGTAAAAATCCCAAATTTTAGCATTTTTGGCTCACCGTTCGGGGAGTCTATACAATACTGCTGTGTCCGTCGTCCGTCGTTGTCCGTTGTCCGTTATTGAAAATCCAACTAAGTCCTATGACTCCTAAACTGTTGAACAGATGTCAACCAAATTCCATGTGACATGTACACTCTTCAATTAACCTGAAATTTAGTCAACTTTATAACCAAAATGCTATATTTAGATGGTACCGGTAATTTTCTTTTGTGCCATTGAGCCAATAATATTAATAAGAATAATATGATATAAAGAATGATATTATTCAATGGAATCAAAACTGGTGAAACTAGCCAGAAACTGTCCTCCCCATATCCACTGCAAATGACATGCATTACATCACCCGAAGTGAGCACATGGTCCCTGGACCATTTCATTTACCAATTTGAACAAAAATTGAACAAAAATTTATTTCCTAAAAAACGTAATTTGAAAAAAACTAATTTTACAAAAATTCCTTCCATTTTTCAAGAAAAAAAATGTGTTAAAAAAATCATTCATGATTTTTGTATCAACGAAAATTTCAGAAAAAAAGAGTTGAACAAACACACTCTAAAATGGATAAAAAATAACATAAATATTTCCAAAAATCCCAAATATTCCAAATATCTCAAGCCAACATACATCTATCAAGTCAACGAGAAAAACGCTTATTCCCATGTCAAGAGCAAAATCCATTTTCATACATCTGATTTGAGTTTGGGAAAGGGTTGGAATCACGAAGGCCGGCCATAGATACATTTGATGATGATATCGACGTGGAAGAGATGACAGACGTTTGAATTGGTGAAACCGCAATGCCCAACTCGGAAACTGATGATGTCCACGAAATCCCCTACAATTTTTTACAAAGTCACAATTTGCGACCAAAACTGAAGAAGATATTGTCACAATAGAAAGGATAAAAATGTGAAAACGCCACCAGATATCAAACAAGCTGGGCCTCAGGAACATTCTAAGGTAACTATTTGTTTTAGAATGTGATAACTACATGACAGTGATATCCATCTGCTTTGGCAGTTCAGCCATTGTTGCCTATACAGTGTATGCAAATATGTGTGTACGAATAAGATGTTCCTTATGAAAACTTCTGTTTCTCCGATTTCTACAACTTTCATATTTTAGTCAAAACCACTATTCTAATCACAAGAACCTAGTAATGGCCAATACTGGACTAGAAATACAATCATAATCAATGAACTATGTGCTGAACTTGGCGATCTTCAGGCCAATTGACTGTACCAAATGGCACTGGCCAAGCCTCACACCGAGGACCTTTTGGTTAAAAGTCTTCCACTCTTCCGATTTGCTTCCCAGTATCTGCAATGCTTCCAGGTATCTGCCAGAATACTTGCACTTCAAGCAATGTATACCTTGTCTCTGTGAACTGACTTACATTTCAAGCAATACCTTGTCTCTGTGAACTGACTTACATTTCAAGCAATACCTTGTCTCTGTGAACTGCTTAATACAAGCAATCCTTGTCTCTGTGAACTGACTTACATTACAAGCAATCCTTGTCTCTGTGAACTACTTACTGTACAAGCAATACCTTGTCTCTGTGAACTACTTACATTACAAGCAATACCTTGTCTCTGTGAACCGCTTACTAATACAAGCAATCCTTGTCTCTGTGAACTGCTTAATACAAGCAATCCTTGTCTCTGTGAACTGACTTACATTTCAAGCAATACCTTGTCTCTGTGAACTGCTTAATACAAGCAATACCTTGTCTCTGTGAACTGCTTAATACAAGCAATACCTTGTCTCTGTGAACTGACTTACATTACAAGCAATCCTTGTCTCTGTGAACTACTTACTGTACAAGCAATACCTTGTCTCTGTGAACTACTTACATTACAAGCAATACCTTGTCTCTGTGAACCGCTTACTAATACAAGCAATCCTTGTCTCTGTGAACTGCTTAATACAAGCAATACCTTGTCTCTGTGAACTGCTTAATACAAGCAATACCTTGTCTCTGTGAACTGACTTACATTACAAGCAATACCTTGTCTCTGTGAACTGCTTAATACAAGCAATACCTTGTCTCTGTGAACTGACTTACATTTCAAGCAATACCTTGTCTCTGTGAACTGCTTAATACAAGCAATACCTTGTCTCTGTGAACTGCTTAATACAAGCAATACCTTGTCTCTGTGAACTGACTTACATTACAAGCAATCCTTGTCTCTGTGAACTACTTAATACAAGCAATCCTTGTCTCTGTGAACTGACTTACATTACAAGCAATCCTTGTCTCTGTGAACTGCTTAATACAAGCAATACCTTGTCTCTGTGAACTGACTTACATTACAAGCAATCCTTGTCTCTGTGAACTACTTACTGCACAAGCAATACCTTGTCTCTGTGAACCGCTTACTAATACAAGCAATCCTTGTCTCTGTGAACTGCTTAACACAAGCAATACCTTGTCTCTGTGAACTGACTTACATTACAAGCAATCCTTGTCTCTGTGAACTACTTAATACAAGCAATCCTTGTCTCTGTAAACTGCTTAATACAAGCAATCCTTGTCTCTGTGAACTGCTTAATACAAGCAATCCTTGTCTCTGTGAACTACTCACATTACAAGCAATACCTTGTCTCTGTAAACTGCTTAATACAAGCAATCCTTGTCTCTGTGAACTACTTACTTTACAAGCAATACCTTGTCTCTGTGAACTGCTTAATACAAGCAATCCTTGTCTCTGTGAACTACTTACTTTACAAGCAATACCTTGTCTCTGTGAACTGCTTAATACAAGCAATCCTTGTCTCTGTGAACTACAGTACTTACTTTACAAGCAATACCTTGTCTCTGTGAACTGCTTAATACAAGCAATCCTTGTCTCTGTGAACTACTTACTTTACAAGCAATACCTTGTCTCTGTGAACTGCTTAATACAAGCAATCCTTGTCTCTGTGAACTACTTACTGTACAAGCAATACCTTGTTTCTGTGAACTGCTTAATACAAGCAATCCTTGTCTCTGTGTCATCCACTCTGTGATAATATCTGTGACTTGCTGGCTTCTTTTCAGATATATCTGGGAGACTGAGAGAACCCCATCCACTGGTCAACTCAAGTTGCTGCCTCTTTCGTTTTTCCACATTTAGATGGGATACATGTATGGAGAACACAATTTCAATGGTAAGCTGGCATACGCATGAACTAATGCAGCCTTCTTGCTAACTACTATCCCAGAAATGACCTTCTTTCATTGTCAGGGTCCATGATCTGGCCATTATTCTTGGCCAAAGCAATCAAAGCATTCATCAGCTTTTGAAAAGTTTCAAGTGAGGAGATCAAATATTTATGCAGCAGAATTCACTGACAACTATGAAAGGCCTGTTCATCAGATGTTAAAAATATTGTCCTCTGATGAAAATATTGGTAGTGTGGCCTGGTGATGGTGATCTCATCAATAGTGGGTTATCGCCATCAATATCTTGTTCTAATCCCTCAACTAATTACATATTGCAAACATTAATCAAGCGATATTAGCTCATGTAATTAGCACACTTTCCTGCAGCCCATTGTGTGAGACATAGTATGACTTTACTGGTTAATTCAACACAAACACACACTAAAAATACCCCAACATCACATTGATTTATCTTGATTCTGGTCATAAAGCAACCCAAGGGCATCACGGATACTAAAATTGGATCTATGTGGATAAAAATAGCGTGGCCGCTACTATAAATAGTATGATTGGTCCTGTTATTGGTTGATTGTGCGCTATTTATTGCTGGCAAACTACCCACGCATTTCGTGATGACGTCAAAGCTGGCGATCAATATCCAATCTACTTGTTTCCGTCTCTCGCATGTCACTGATCGCGGGCCGGGAAAGGGAATGCACAGCTCTGTAAACTATAGAACAAGTCACCCACCTGTACATTGTAATATGTACAGTCCGATACTGATATGATATTGTGGTAACGTTAGCTTGAGTTGATCATTCTCTGTGATCTATGGTCAAATAGGCCAGAATTACAAGTGCGTGAGAGCTCGATCGCAGTAACTTATGAGGTACATGAGGCAACATCACCTTTCGCTTTTTAATAGGCGTTCTTTTAGACACACGGTCCTTCAACTGGTCTCGGTTCTTGAAATGTTAACACCCATGTACTATCATTTCCTGATTGACCTGTTCTGAGAGTTCTCTCTTCTCCCTATAAAATTGTACCATGCATACAAGACAGCTTTTCTGAGACAAAACCTTACAGGAATATTGTCGAACTTTCAAATTGGATATTAATGTAATCAACCTTTCGTAATGTAATCCCACTGCGGTCTAGACCACGCATATTGCTACAGGCCTGTTTCAACCCACTATGGTTGTACATTGATCATAACAATATCTATATTGGGTGATTTATTGAAAAATACGTGTACGAAATTGATAATTCGAGTTATTTATTTTCACAGTTTCTGTCTCGGATTCTATTTATAAAACTTACAATAGGTCAAATATTACTTTTCGATATCGATCGTTGGGAACCAAATAACAGTATTAATCTTTTTGATACGCCCTGTTTATTTTGATTATGGAGTGGGATCCAATGGGGTTAGATTTCTGACGTACCCTCTGTCATATGTCTCAGCTGGAGGTGCTCCATCTCCAGGCCTTTCATCCAAGTTGACCACCTTTTTGTATCACATGGAGTAAGGGTAAGAAGAAAAAAAAGTCAAAATTAAGAAAAAATTTCAAAATCAAAAAAGTTTTGGGACTGATGATGTTGGTTCATTTTGAGCAGGAAAAAAAAGTGAAAAAAATATTTGGACTTTTTCCATAATGGTAATATTTTGAAATGTTGTGTTGAACAATGCAATCAATAAGTAAGTTAGTGACATTTGAAAGCTGACTTTTTTATGATTGGAAGGAGCAGGCGCTGATCGAAGACCAGTTTGATCTTGTGGTGATTCAGTATTGTGTCTGCTGAGCGCCTTCTAATTGCCAGTATTCGTTCTCCTGAAGGTTATTATCCAGCAAAATGATTCATACTAGTCTCAAATGTGATATCATAATCCATATTATCATTTTTCATAATCGTAGTAAGGGATGAATTTGAGATTGTGAATGTGAGTTTTGAATGGCGTTAATGTCATGTCTCGTTCCATGTAATAATCTATTGATGATTCACGAATAACTCTAAAATGCTGAAGTATGAATTTTTCTGCCTGTTTTTCGGTTGATTCTCTTATCCCTGTCATGACCTACTAGAAGTGGGTGGACTGTCTAGACTTTGCAAAAGAGATAATGTCCGCCAAGTTTTCTCTCAACAAAGATTTGACTCAGATGAAAATTGAGAGTTGGAGAGTCAACAAGACTCAAATGATGTCGTCTGACAATAACAAAGTCGGATCCCTGCTGGATGGATGTGGTGTGCATAAAAAGGTAGGTCTTATTTATTCTTGGTTGGGACTGTCTCAAAATGATTGTATGCTAGATGTCCTTTGTCACATCCTTACTATTTGGTCACTAGCTCCAAGTTGAGACAGTCCTTGGTATAAGCAAGTATGCATTAATGCATACTTGGTACAAGGGTCATCCATCAAGAAAGAAATATAGGCTTCACGTGGCTGATCAAGAGTGGAACACAAGCAGCAGCTATTTTGATCTGATCGTGTGAGCTTCTGTCTTTGTCCCAGGCTGTGCCTTTGTCCTAGCTTGTGCCGTAGTCCTAGGCACAACTTTTGACTACAGTCAAATAGATCCTGATAGAGCAATTTCTGAAGACTGTATCACCCTTGCTGTTGCATTGATGATGGGCCTTGTGCATTGTTGTCATGCTGTTAGTTAGACGAAACCTTGTAACGATTGTTCTTTATGGCTGGGCTTTGTTTGTTGTACTTGTTGATTTACCTTAGACAACTCACAAAATGCTTGAGTAATAAACTGTCCCCATATAAGGTGAAACATAAAGTCATTTTTCAAAAACACCCAGGTATTCCTCGGGGGAAAAGAATGGCATCGGTGCACCTTAACATTATAAAACTATTATGTTTACTACAGTCGATTGATGTCAACATATTTGATCAGATATTTACGTAATTCCACCAAATATGGCTTAGAGAAAGTATCGCGATCGTACTCAATGATCTCTAATGGTTGCCAACAATTAATCGATAGATCACACACGTTGACATTTCCCTTAGTCACTTATAGACACATTGAAACCATGATGCTGTAATGCATTGAAATGATGAGACACATTGGGTGTAGTTTAATATTTTATGTCCAGGGGGTAGTGCTGTTATACCCCTTGATTTTAGGGGAGATGTAGTTCTCTGCATGTCGTCTAGGTGTCTCTAGTGGTAAAATGTTGAGTGTCGATATCTGAAGTTTGGGTTGATGCCAGACTGACTTGCTTGAAGAAAAGTTATCTCAAGTTAGAAAAATAATCTAAATAAATACGCTCATGGTACCATTATACTACTATTTGACAAAATCTGCGCTATTTCAATGGGAACGGGATGTTATTTCATAAACTCTTTTGGATGGTATTGTTAAATGCCATGAAAAATGTAAAAACATGCATTGTTGAATTTGCAAGCCTTTTAGGTGTGGAAATATCTGACAATCTGTGTAATGTTAACACTATTCAATTTTTAGCTCCTTTGCCTTGGGGGAATGTGTATCCTTACTTCATGTGCTGGTTGTGTGAGTTCCCTGCATTTAAGGTGATTATCGATGGGTTAGATTTATATAGGGTGTGGCATCATGCAGTTTCTATGAAAATGTGCAAATATCAAATTATGTACATGCAATTCCCCTGGGGAAGTAGCAGTTACTGAGTCAGAGTTAAAAACATTTTTCAGAATTTCAAATTTTGACTTGTGTATGAAAATGACCAAAAAACAAAGTTATATTTCGTGGAAAATTTGTCACTGAATTTTGACACAATCAAGAAGTCAATAAAATTATGATCTCTACACTACACGAGGGTCATTTTGGACACAACAAAATACAACCTTTGGGAAAAAACATCATCACAGCTCTGGAGGTCGACTAATGCCAAGTACGGGGGCAGCACACATGATGCCAACTAATTAGAATTATATGAAGGATAATTAAAAACTTTTTTCCTTAAAATATTCGCCAAAAACTATAAAATCTGATTTAACAATATGATCAGTTGCCCGCAACCCAACCCACTCGGCTGTTCTTGATTTTTTCCTCTCTGTCTTGGCCTTTGATCTTCACACTCAGATGTGCCTCATCTCATTATGTCAGCGAAGAACTATGAGTATTGGTACCATGTGACTTTTAAACATCGCGTCTAATCTGCCGAGGCCTTCTTCAACCACATCAAAGCTTAATTATACATTTTTTCTTCTCTGATAAAAAAGATTTGCTCATTAACCTTTGGGTCACAAGTGTTGTTGTTTTCACAGTAAAAGCTTAATTCTGGTCGAAGCTCCCTAACCTTTTTGAAACTTTTGAGTTTTCCATTGGTCCAATGCGGGATTTAAAGGTTGTCGTTCCACTTCAATATTTCAAGTACATCAGGAAACCTTAAATACTCTAGACCCGATCAAAGTTGTGCTACATATTCAGTCATTGAGTTTGAAACATTAACCCACGAAACTAAAAAAAAGATCTCTTCAAATCCCAGTCTTGAATGTAAAGTTAATAAAGGTTTGAGTAGAATGCCGTCTATAAAGTTGGTGAGAATCAAAAACCTGCTCTTGTCCACACAGCCTCTTTAGGTTTCAATTCGATATTTAAACAGAACCATCTTAATGCTGCTTTAAGCGGCCAAGCCTGCGTCTCATCTGAAGATTAAATGTTTTCAAGAATGAAACATGTGCCAAAGTTTAACTAAGGGTAATTAGTGTATCTATACCTTCTTTGACTAGTCATCATTAATTGCTCATTAGCTCTGTGTCTTCTTGACAGAGCGTTGTCATTCGGGTGGTAACTGGCCGGAGACATTGGAAGAGTTCACAGGAATGTGGCAGACTGAATTCGCTAGAAAAAGATGAGTGGAGATTTAGATTAGTGAACTTGCACTACATGTATTGGATTCTGTTTGGTAATGAAGTGTGTCTGTTACGTTTTCTGATTTTAGGAGTTTGATATCCTTGGACTCTTGGATTCTGATGAACTTTTGAAAACCTGAAACACATCCTTGCGTAGGATATTGACTTGTTTTTTTCGCACGAAACATTGATTGACATGAAGCCTTCTTTTTTTAAATCGATTTTATGAAATGAATATGATATTCTGCCCACAGATACATCTACAACGGTGTTTCGATTTCCGCAGTAATTTCATAGCTCCTTATTGATTCTGCTACTAGAAACTATCTTCATGAGGCATTACAAAATGAAGATACGTTGGCATTTCTTTTGCAGGACATCCTCTCTATCAAGGACAATGAGTTTGGTCGCAAATCGGTCATTCACAATTAATTTTACTTCTCCAATCAGGAGAACTCCTCCCTATCAAGGACAGAATATTTTAGAATCAAGAGTGCCTTGTGGAGAGGTTCTAGTGTATTTGTATTCAGCTGGTCTCTAAAAAGCATCAGTTCAAGTTAAGATACTGACAGTTGTCTCAGTCGCCTTGATGAGTAATCCTGTGCACGAAGTGAATATCTGCCCTTGGGGGGGAATATTGATTCTGGTTGACCACCATCCCACTCAAATCCTCTCAAAAACTAAATATCTTCATTCACCCGAGGGTAAAGTGGCCGGTGATTGCTGAAATCTGTGCTCTCCTTTAAAGAATGGTACACTAAAGCCAGAGGGTTCTGGACATCTTCATAAGATTATACCCTGTGGGGTTAAGGGAATTTTCAAATCAAATGAAGCCTGCTTTTCAAAAGCAAAGATGGTCCGCTAGAAGTATGCAAAAGTTTATAGAAACCTTGAACTGTTTTAATGTAGTGTACTTGCCCTTGGCAAGATAATCTTGTCATCGTGCCTAGATGGTTGTCGAGAATATGCCCCCAAGGTTTCACCCGAGGCGATATACATCATTTGTATTACTGTCAACACAAGTGTTTATTTAATCAAAGTTAAACAAACACATGTTTTTGAATCATTTAGTCGAGGTTAATGATTGTTTTATGAGAATGTTTAGCTGGGCAGAGGTCTAGAGCTTTGACGAAAATCCAGATGGTACTTTAACCGTCGTAGCATGATGAATAGCCATTGAAGAGCTTTTTATTCATTATGGCCTGCAGCAGAATATGATTTCAGTTGGGCCTGTTACAGTACTATAAGGGATGTATTTTCCTAGAGTCTTCACCTTCCTTCATTATTTCAAAGAAAGATGAAAGAAGTTATGTTTGACAGATAACATGATGTTGACTTCATCATCAAAACTGAACTTATTCTGCATTCAATCTTGTTAGCTCAGCTGTTAAGAACAAAAGCACTGAGGTCAAAAACAAACAAAAACTAAATCTCTGATGAAGTTGACAACATGTTTTGGACAAATAGTTGGACCAGATGATTCTACAAAATCTTGGCCAGATGATGATAACATTACTCGCAAATAGTTGACACCTTTCCTCCCAAGAACCCTGGTGACCCGTCAAGTTGTGAATAACCCAGTGTGGGGTCACGATAATCACGAAGTTAACAATTGTGATCAAGCCCTCGTAAATTAGCTCTGATTGACATAAAGATGACACAGTATAATTACCCAGAATGCCAGGTAAAGGTTCACCTGTTTAATTGACTAATTAACAATTTATAACAGTACTTAGCTCTGTTGAGACTAAGGGGGCGGGGTGACTGGTCAGTCAGATCTTGACCCTCCAAACAGATGGTGAGAGGTGTCCAGTTTAGATCAGGTGTTATGGAAACCATTTCCGAAGGACTCCTGCTATTTTACTGAAATGAGACTTTGATGGTGTTCAGTTACTTTAACCATAATCATTCAAGCTGTTTATGACTAAATAACCCTTATAAGTATCCAATTTGAACCATTTTTCCTCAATGATCAAACTGTGTTTTCCTTTTACGCACCAAAACTACTTCTTATCAGCACTGGTCAGAACGACAATCAGCAGAGAAGTTTCCTTTAAACATTACCTTTGCTACAAAGGGATTCAATGCACCTGTCCCCACCTCTCAATTAGTAACTAATTATCCAGCTCGTCCTACTGTCATTTTTGTCAAGGACCTCAACAGTTCTAAAGTTTGTACCCCTTGCAGAGTAGGAAAACTAGGCAAAACCCTATTCTTGTTCAATGTGAGTGCAATCCATTCTTACCAGAGTCCGTCCACTGTGCTCGTCTGTACGCAGTTAGATGTGTTGGTTTGGCATAACGTGGACACCGTCATTCTATGATGAAGAAACCTAAAATCCTGAAGAATATCGATAGGGGGTCAGAAACTGTTGTTAGGGTTTTCTTAAGGACATGATTGATAGAACTAAAGTGTATTATAAGCAAATTGTATGTAAAGGATGAATTATCTTGTTATTTCTGCCCTGTCCCTGTAGGTGCCGCAACCTCTTAAACGAACCCTGGTGAGAATTGGCTATTTATTTAATTTGTATTCAAGCATTTTCCTCCCCTTTATACGACCCCATGCGATGGGCCTCCAATTGAGTAAACGAGACACATGTGGAACCCCGTAAGCCTGACCTGACATTACTGCTCAGATTTCGACCCCGGGACCCTTGTCAGTTTGAAATTCAAAGGTCTATAATTGGCCACTAGGGGGCCATAGTGCAGATTTAGGGGGTCAGTGATTGGTTATCTGGAACTACGGGATTCCTGGTGATAATTACAAGTTAATTGAACTTGTCTGTTGAGATCAAAACCAATGCAATTATTGTCAGAACTTATATATCGGACAAACTATTATCAATCTGTTAGATCATGACAAATTTCATCACACATGTAGTTCAATATGTTTTCAACAAAACACCTCAAATTATGGGCGTATGTGTTGTTACACATAGGAGAATCTCGCTCAAACTGCATGGCTACAATCTTCACATTACATCCATCAACTCCACCAACGTAAAACTCAAGGCTTTATTCGCAACCTTCAAATGTCATTTTGAAGGTCACCATCACTGATCTAAAATGAAACTCATAAACACTTCTAAAGCGTCTTTGAAAATATAAACACCATCAGTTTAATGCTACAGTTCATCATAAACATTAATAGAATTCCTCGTTTTATTGAAAATAATGTCAGAAACTCCGTCCGAGGTTCTTGTCAGGTTGATTCAGGTCGAGTTTCATATCCAGGAGATTAAGTCTTTTGTCTGGCGATGAATTGGCCGAATAATCGACTGTTTGCTTCAAGATGGTTTCCGCAGGAGGTCCAAAAACATCTGTAGCTGGTGGAACAGGTGACCATCACTCTAACGTCCATGCCCATATAAGGAAGCAAGGGGTTTTCCATCTCTAAATATAGCGCATTTGCTGCTGGTGGGAATCCTACTTAAGTTTTCAAGAACTTGTCACGTTTGTAAAGATTTGCTTGAATAGGGATATGATCGGGTGACGGGTGCTTTGTTTTCTTGTTTGAATGGTTAGGCGATGTTAAGAGTTGCTGCCGCTGGTTGTGACCAGCGACCAACGTTCATTAGGTTCCGAGGTCAGCTCAGTCGAGAAGAACACAGAGGCGCCGTCAATACCGCCAGGGCCGATTATGATTTTAACGATTTATTACTAAGCAATTAAGCATGAACTACAGATTTTCTCCATGTGATTGTCTTCAATTTAAAATATGAACATTCCTTTTGATCATTTAATTCCGTCTGGTTTATTTGTTTGAAATTCTTCATGTGTGAATATCGCCTTTCCTTACAATTGGTGACAATATGACGTGTCCTTTATTACCACTGAATGGCTGTTTTATTTGAAATTGAAAACTTTAAGGGGCCACCCTGGGAACTTCTCCAGTGATTTAATTGACACGAACCGATGTAAAAAGTGATGAACTCTTCAAGGACTGATGCCGGCCACGGGAATTGGTGCCAGCCACGTGAGCTGTGAGAAAATCATATGAAAATGTTCTGAAGAAAGAAGTCCATACATTGTCTGTCTATGATTTTCTTGCATCGTGTGATTTTCAAGAGGTTTTTCTAGCTGGAGGTGTTGACTTGTCACTGTTCTTGTCTCTGGTTCCAGAGGGGATTTAGGACTCAACTTCTGGAGGAGATTAGTTTGGTGGCCTGTCACGAGTATTCAACAGCTGAGTTGATGCCTTTAAATCAACTGAGTAAGCTTTAAAATGTCCTCTCAAGGCAATTAAAGGTTAAGATTCATCTCAGCAAGACAGCGTTTATTTGACATTGACATTAGCAATATATCATACATTCTAGTTTTCTTAGTTGTGTTTTCAAGAAGAACCCACAAATCAATCTAGAAAGACAGAGTTGTACATGGGCTGGTTAGTAAGTTTCATGTAAATGGTTCCCACGTCCTTGGTAGCTTGGTACAACGTCTCTAAGATGACCTGCATCTTTCTCAGCTTTCACCTGCTGACTTAACCAAAGTTGCATCTTGATTTTCAAAATATTAAAGATTGAGGTTTCGGATTCATTAAAAGACACCCACACATATCCTTGTTGTGTGGAACCATTCCATTCCACAGAAGTCCACCACCAGCTGGTTGTCTTGCAGACTTGCATCTTTAGCTTTCATTCCCATGCCCTTGGACTCTAGGGCTCCAGTTCCAACCCAAGCCAAGTTGTCCCAAATACATTTACCAATACCAAAGTCCCAGCTGCTTGTTGGCTAACCTGCATCTTCTCCAATAAAAAAATGCAATTTTCAAATCTAGCAGTTATTTTTTCCCACGTCCTTGGATGTCCAGTCTCTTGTCTTGGCTCAAGACATTCCATGGCCTTGCTGGAGTACGCCAAGACGCGCACCAAACCCAGGTGCGTGCAGCCAAACGTATTGCTCATTTGCACTGACTGCCTCTCCCTTTCAATATCTCTTTAATGATTGCAGTCTCTTGCCCCAGGAATTGTAAAGCCAGCTTCGGGCAGCAAAAATAACATTTTCCCATGTTCTAGTTAAAGCCACCTCTCACCTGGGGCAGCCGAGACCTTTCTTTCTATCACTAGTCATTACAGATGTTTTTCGACATTGCTCAAATCGGTGCTAATTTCTACCCTTAGAAATGTCGCCTTTCAATGTAGACAAATAAATAGCCTGCAGAATGAAAAAATACCGATGCAATTCAAAAGGACAGTTCCTTCGATTATGATGAACCGTGATTTAGCGGACAGGTCTCGTGCACCTCTATGCACCGGCCAAAACGTATTCTTTTTTGTGAACAACCGAAAACATACGTTCAATAGAGAGGGAGCCGAGGGGACTGGCTGGCACGTGACTCCTGTCAATACCCACAACTAGGAGAGCTCGACAAATTGGGGCAGCCACGTTTAACCTCACCGCCATGGGAACCTCTGCCAACTCCCATTGTTTATGCCCAAATATGGAGAGCGCACACTTTTCACTTGCTTACATAACCAATCAGCTTCTTCCACAAATCTTGCATTGTCCTTAAATGGGCATTGGGCTACAGGTAGAGATACGGAAGATAATTTAAAAGGAATTTGATGATATCAACAAATAATTGATGCATTATTTAGAAATGCGCAGATGTTTTTGTCTAGACGTGTCTTTGTTTGCTGTTGAAGTGTATAATTTGGGCCTATAATGCAACGTTGGTCGTGGCTCGGTTGCTTTATTTTATTATGCACTTGGTATAAAAAGATGGTCAAGTACTGTATTGTTGCGGCGGTATAACCGGGCAAACATCAAGGACATTTCAAAGTGATTTGATTTCAAATCCTGGGAAATGCTATAACTGGAGATTCTTTCCTCAGAATAAGCTTGCGTTTTTTTCCAACTCTTTAAACCTTCATAAATTTCAAATATAAAATTTCGGTTTAAAAAAGTCATGCGGCTTTGATTCTGAGAAGAGTGAGATTCTCTGAAAGTGTTTTTTTTTCTTGAAAATGTCACATATCTGGAAATGACAGCACTATATGTGTGGGTTATTTTATGATGAAAATGAGTAATCTCAAGTTGCTGGATGGACCCTCGTTGCTGAATCTTGAAGATTTAAGTCTTAAGTTAATAAGAAAGTGGTATGAACTCTGTATTTCATCACTTGTCCCAATATTTCTGGTTTTGTCCCACAGCATTTTATATTTCGTGCGAGTCAATATAATCCTCAGATATCGTTTTTACACAACTTACACAATCATTATCAAATTCATATCTGAGTTGGATAAAATTGGAAAATTCCAATAAAATTATCTCGGCATTGTTGATTTATTGATATCACATTGTATTGTTAGCTGTTTATTGACTCTCCATAAGAAATGGTGGAGTTTGTTCGTTTGAGGCAAATATTCATGGTACTAAATGATTTAAGATGACAAACATATTTACCTTAACAGCGTATATTTATTGGCAAAGGAATGTGTTCATTTGTTTGCTTTAACAATTCATTAGTTGTTGAAAATAAGTCTGTGATCATGATACATGTAAACTGAGTCCTGATGAGTAAATGGTGAAGGATCATGGCCAACTTGTTACCAGAAGTAGTGAAGAAGTAACATCCTGGTCATAGGGCAAGCAATATTCATGTGTCATCACATTTTAGAAGCGTAATCGTATCAGAAAATAGGATCGTTAAACAAATCACTTTATCAAAAATAGTGCAAAATTACAAACCTTTTTATCTAAACTTTCAAAATCACATGCTGAATCCACGATTGGGAGAATGCATGAAATACAATGACACTGGTTTAGTGATGGTCACACTACTATAAAAATGATACCTGATGTTACACCAATTTTCACTTCAGTGAACGTTTGTGAGATTAACTATAATGTCTACATTTTGTGAATTCAAAAACTTGATGATATAAGCTACCCCTCATAGATTTAGAGTCAGCTCAGCTACTAGGATTTCGTTGTTGACTATCGAACCACTGTATTTGAACTAAAACCAACTCAGGCCTATTACTGGGCATTCTTGGTTGGAAGTCTGCCACTCGCAGCTCTTCTCAACAGTAATGCGATGAGTGGATCAGGAGTTGATCATGATATTCTAATCTTCCATAGAATTTTTGCCATTCATGTGAATCCACAGTTACTCTCCAAGGCCAATCCCCAAAGTAGCTTGATTTCCCAAATTAGAAAATCGTGAAAGAAATTGACATCTTAGGAGCGGCTGTTCTATTTATTAAAGCACACAAGCACAAGGTTTTTGTGATTTCTGCTCATTAACCTCATCCATTAGCAATCAACACAAACATGTCCATTCTCGGTCGAAAATATCATCAGCTTTATGTATGCCGACTGCTGCTCATTGCTCAGTGAGTCTTATTTGCACGAAGCAGGCCGTACTTGGGGAGGGGGGGGGGGGGGGCAAAACACCACCATTGTCCTTTGTCAGTCTGAATATTGGCCAAAATCGGCATGAAAAACACGTTGGCCTGGTGACATTTGCCCCCTTGCCCCCCCCCCCCCCCCCCCCCAGCTATGGAGCTGTAGAGATACTCACTCGACGAGTTGTGTTTTGAGTTATTTTAGTAGCTGGTTCTGATGACCTCAAGATGGCACATGTTA
Source organism: Lineus longissimus (assembly GCF_910592395.1). Taxonomy (NCBI): domain Eukaryota; kingdom Metazoa; phylum Nemertea; class Pilidiophora; order Heteronemertea; family Lineidae; genus Lineus; species Lineus longissimus. The sequence continues at coordinate 21,072,749 of NC_088313.1, forward strand.
GGATATAGCATTAGCCTCACAGATATGCATGTACTAAGTGTACTGTTGCACACCCAGGGATGAAATTTAGTGTGATTGTTAGTGACAGTGTGAGATACTGTATGAATGATACTACATATAATGGGATAATTGCTTTGACTTTTTCGTATATATTGTATGTAGATCACCTGGGTCGATTAATCGTGCAGTGATTAAAGAATATCCTGTTTACTCCATGGTGACATTTGTCTGTCTGTCATGAGTCATCAGCGCCTCTTAGCGAAATGGTCTGGCAAGTTTTTCCTGTGGCACTCATCTGAGCTTGTCTCCCCTCCTGACAGTCTACCTGCAATGAAATCAAATGTCACTGCCTCACTTTGCTCATCAGTTTTTTCATCCTCCCACTCATGTTTCTACTGATAGTTGTGCCACCCACCCATCCTTCCCTTAAGGTCTCACCAATATCCCCAACGCTCTACCTTTAACTACAATGAGAGTGAGTGGGCTGTTTTGAGCGTGGGCTGCGACATTAATTCACTTGAATACAGTACACTCCCGTTTCTCTGTAAAATTTGTGTTTCCCCTCCTAGTCTCATCCTACGAAATTCATAACTAGTCTAAGATAGCATGGTCCTGTTTGATTTCTGACTCTTGTGCTGTATTCCAGTCGATTTCAGCTAGAATCCGATTAGGTATCAGTTCAAATATGGCCAACTTCTCTTTACCCAATTTCATTGAAAAGTTGGAGGAATTCTTTAAGAATATGCAGGAGCGAGGAGGAAAGGGTTAGTAAGTTTTCAATTCATTCTTTCTGTTTCAGCTGCCACCATATGTTGGTTGCCATGTTTGACACCTGACGAAACACTCGCATTTCATTGGACCATCCAAGGTCATGTGTGCCAATTAGGTTAGATGAAACATGGGTGGAGTAGGAAGTTTAAACGCTTGATTGTCATGAAACTTTCCATGTGACTGAAACTTTATTTTATCTGCACTATTGTGTGCTCTCGTAACCTATAGTATTCTTGCAATAAAATGTTACCTGATTTTGGTAACTTCCGTTTATTCTGACACAAATCAGAAATGCTACATTGATGTATCTGATTGCCATTCCGTTTGTTTTTTATGTTGTCCCCCCCCCACCCCATTTTTTGCATGTGAACAGGATAATCAGCTAGTTATGTTAGATGGCGCCGACTTTGTCAACATCACTGCTACGGAATCCCTGAGATTTTTCAGATATTTCCCGGGCTCGCTTTTCTGGATCCGGTAATTATCGGTTAAAAAGTTCATTTCCGGCAAATCAGAATTTTAAAATTCAATTGTTTTTCAGCTTTGAATGTCAGTTTAAACTGTTAAATAAATGCCTCGGATGTCCATAAATGACACCCCTGTAATTTTTCTAGTAAATATTTTTGTGCGGTTTGTTCACGAAGGGCTGATTATAACCTATGCGTATTATCATTATTGATTTCCAATATTCCCTATTTAGTTGCTGACAATAATTGAGATGGAAATATCTCACATATCGTAGAAGTGGGTTGAGATCCAGGGGAATTTTATTGAGTTGCTCCACGAGAGGATATTTTCGTCCTTTTCTGTTGATCAAGCTGAAATTATTTCGGGAAAGGGTATCCTGTGTTTTCCTTAAATGGGCATGATGGGTGGGTGCCCTCTTTGGCATTTTGTTGATGAGATTCCAGAATTCACATATTGTCAAACAAAATATTCGTCACATATAAATGTCCCCAAGGTACATGTTGTTGATGGAAGGTGCCTAATTTCCAACTTTCCACTCAAAACTAGGATTGAGTTTTCCCCACTTCATTTCAAAGTTTGCTGGATATGTGACAGCTCATCCCGGCGATCTTATGTGTTAAGATGAGTAAAAGATTGTTGTACAACTATATCGAATACAAAATGCTCGCCAAAATCTCGATAAGGTCACAACTTAGGATTTTTTCACAAAATGTAAACTTTCACATCTCCGAACTTAGATTCTATATTTCTAAATGATTTCTCAACTTTCAGTGTCCCTCAACTTTTAATTATGCCCTGATAAAAAACTCTGGTAGGTAATATATGAATTGTAAGGGGAGATGTGGTGTAATGAAACCTGACACGCCTTACCAGTCAGCGTGAGAGCTAAAGGGCTTCTCCTGTCTAAGGTTACTCATTAATCTGTAAAACATTGAGAATAACCTAGTTGGTCGACATTTACAGGGACTAATATATCCAGACTTTTGTATAAAAAAGGACAAGAAACATAGAAGCATTGAAAAATTTTCAAAGTCCAAAAGGTTTTGGGACTGATGATGTTGGTTCATTTTGAGCAGAAAAAAAGCCAGTGAAAAAAAAATTTGGACTTAGAAATTTTTTCAACTTTCAGTCAGTTCAAAATTTTGAAAAATTTTCAAAGTCAAAAAAGTTTTGGGACTGATTATGTTGGTTCATTTTGAGCAGGAAAAAAACCCAGTGAAATTGTTTTTTGACTTTTTAGTGGTGGCCATGTGACTTGACTCAAGGGACGTGTTACCATGCACCAGGACACATCAACCTTTTAATTTTTCTCAAATCACAAGATAATCATTACTTTGCTACAAGATAAAATATCCCTCCGTGCAAGACCCCAAACATTGTAATTAGCATGGCCAGTCAAAACGTGGCCAGCATTCAACTATTTAAAAACTAATAATGAACAAAATTGTGACAGAATGGATTTGTATCTGCCTGAGACAAAACATCGATGGACAAACAATGACGTTGTTTTAGAGTTTGATAAACAGGCTCTGTTCATTTGATTGCCTGTGAGACGAAAGCAGGTGGGCAGAATTACACGAAAGGTGTGAGATGTTCCAGGGCTACTGTCAGTCAGTTTAAGGTCCATAATCTGGACACAGGATTACACGAAAGGTGTGACATGTTCCAAATACTAGAAAAGTCAAATGCAATGGTTCGGACTACTGTCAGTCAGTTTAAGGTCCATAATCTGGACACAGGATTACAGGAAAGGTGTGACATGTCCCATCCAGAGATCAGATTTTTGCTGTACTCCTACCTCGTATACAATTTTAGAAATATCGAGAGGGGGAGTATTGAAAATCACTGGTTGCGTCAGGATGGACATGTCCCAACTACTAGAAAAGTCAAATGAAATGGTTCGGACTACTGTCAGTCAGTTTATGGGCCATAATCTGGACACTTCTCTGTGAACAGCATTCATCCGACCCAAGGAGTCTCCACCAGGATGTTATACTGCACTTACTGCATCCCTGTAGTTGGCTGCTTTGATGAAACGTGGTTTGGCCATTGGATTTTTAAAAAACGATTAAGCAAATCAACTGAGTCGCCAACTGAACATCGCGGTCAATTCCCCAGTCAATCCCTAATTAAGTAAACAGTCATCAACATCGATTGGACCAGTGGTTGTCTTCAGCCCAATTAGCCTACGAGTCCCTTGCACGGGTCAGCATGTGCACCCCCTTCTCTTGAACAAGGCGGCACACTTCACATCATCAGCAAACGCTCGCTGTGCCTCTCAACGTGACGGGTTCCCAGCTTAGCACAAAAGCTGGTATCTGGTCCCGTGCATCCTTTTGTGCTGTCCAGTTGGTAGATGGTCCTTCAACGCCTCCCTATTCAGGAGAGGGGTCCAAGGTTTGTCCTTGATAAGGGAGTATGATTTGTCTCCCTTGTTTGTCCTTGTTTAAGCAGGGTTTATCTCGATAAGGAATTTGAAATAAATCAAAAATGATCAGCGGGCGTCTTGCAGGGGCCAGGAAATGAATTGGTGATTAGGGGCAGAGTTGTATTGGGAGCAACTACAGTATTTGGTGAAAGATATAAGAAGTGTGGTGCATGGACATTTGCTATGTCTTTGTGATTATTTTGCATCTAAAATACTAGTATTATCACTGCAGCTTTTAGAAGGAGATTTGTTTGAAAATACTTATGGTAGCGCATCATTGTATCAAGCACTAGTGTGGATCACTAGCTCAGGATTCCTGAGTTCATACAGGAGAAACCAGCATACCAGGCATTGTTGATGTAAGGTAGGCCTATTAGTATAGATGGCACTCTCGTTCCCTTGCAGAAATCATGCAATGCAGTGTAGTACATTGCAATGTGAAGTAGTTCCAATATCATAATGGTCAGTACAAAGGTATTTGCCATTAACTTGACATTTCATGTTCTAGTGTTTAATTCCAATAAAAGCACATTTATTAATTGACTTCTGGTGATTGAAATGAAGGTCTTTGTTTTATCTCCATTGATAAAGATCGTACTTTTAGTTAATGTGATTAGGCCTATCCCAGGCTGAGGATAAAGGCAAAATAGTTTAAAATTAGGCTTCAGAAGATAATCCCTAAACATCATAGTAATTATCAAAGGCGTTCTTTTCTGTTGATATTTTGTTTGTCCACCTCGACAAGAAAGATCTCATTTGTCTTTCCATCCCAAGTGATTATTGAATTTGGATAAATATTCTTCCATAGAAAGATGTGCTTTTAGACAGTAAATGGACGATTGCTTTGTTGAATTATTGAATATCTCCAAATGTTTTGGTACGATGTTTCCCTTATTTTTACATGTACTGAATAGAATATATTTGTGCATTGCAGTGTATGAGATAAGATTAAAACCATCACCAGTATGAAAGAAACTGGATACAATCATCGATGTCGCGCACCTTTCCTCTTTGGTGAATACCAGAAAAGGCATCTTGAAACACAAGCTGCCTTAGCGATTTGGACTTTTTGGGTTATGGTGGTAAGAGGGTCATGTGAACGGCTGGGATTTAAACTATCGCCTGGGGGCAAATGCTTTGCAAATAGTTCCAACAAGATGTTCGTTTTCATCGCAATAATTCCCAACGATAATTATGATTGTTGATTGAAAATACACTTATCCTCAGGGCCATAAAAGTGTCAAAAATTATACCCTTATTGTATATGTTACTCCATTATTTCGTGAAATGGCATCATGATATAACCTGTAACATGTGAACCTATTTTGTCATCCATTGAACCGATACCGTATCTTGGCACGACCTTGTTTCCTCTCCACCCCTTTCTTTACAAAAACCGTGAATTAAAAGATTAAATTTTCAATCTTATAGCACCTTATTAGTCCCATACAAGATGGTTTGAATAAAGGGTAAGAAATGGTTCATTGTGGCATAGCACCTGGCTATGTTTTCCCGTTAGCCAAATGTACCCCAAATAGCCTGTGCCCCCTCGCCATATATGGCAACTCCTAAAACTATGGAGGGGGAATTAATATGCACAGTTTACGGAACACTCTGTTGCGTCCTTAGTCCATGCCGATAGTAGCCATGCCATATATGGTAAATGATAATATTTAGCTATTCATAGCGCGGATTATGATTTAAATCTCAAAAGATGAGAATCTCTGCATGGCTTTGTGTGCCGAGTTTGGTTTATTCTTCCTGTTGGGTGATCATATTGTGAGCCGAGTGGCACAATAGCACCCCTGGTGACAGACGATTCACCTCGATAAGAACATGACCTTCTAAACAACAACATAAGGTTGTGTTCAGTCATTTTGCTCTACTAAACTTGGAACAAATTCTCTTGAGATATCGCTGCTCAGTGGGTTATGGAAGTTCAGGCACACGTTCCAAGAAATCTAAAATATTGTTTTCAGACAAGGCCAAAATCCAAATTTGAAAATATAGGTCATTTTTCCTAAAAGTTTACCATTTCTGTATCCAAGCAATGCACCGTGAAAATGCCTCTTAAACGGACCGTCTTAACATTTCCTGAACACCCTTATGACAACTTTGGAAGTGTTTTAAATTTGTGTTTCCAATTTTTCAGATAGTTGTTTGAAATATGAAATTTGTTTTGAGGCCAAAGAACCTATAAAATTTCAGATACTTCATTTGTTTACTCTATTCACTGATGTGAAAAGTTTTTACAAACATTGCGATGCAGTAGTACAAAGATATTTTTTGATTATTTTCCCAAAATCCATCAGAAAGCTATAACAGTAATGTGTACAAAATGGATAGTAAACTCGATCCTCGATTGAACTTCTGTTGCTTATTGACAGAATGTGAAAATGCCCGATATATTCAGAGGATTTGATTGATGTTCAAAGGGGATGCCAATACAGGATTCAAAAGAATGATCAAAAGACTAATATTTGCAATTCTTTTTTTATATGTTCATGAAATGTACTCAGGGGTTTGTTGGTATATTAGTGGGTATATTCAAATGTGGTTTCTAATGATATTTAAATACCCTTGCCCATCAGAAATTTAAGTAATCTCGGAATGAAGAGTAATGGGTGATATCACAGGACCGAGGTAACATTGCCAACGCTTGGGCTGTTCGTTTGTCTTGTATAATATGTCACAATCACCACCAGCCTAGGAGGTGTCTCCATCATGTGGCTATGTGGGTTTAATCCAACAATACAGGGTCAGCCTGGTACAAATGGTTTGATATTTGCTAAAATAGGATCTTGTCCCAAAGGCACTGATTGCGACCCATACACGATCATGGGCAGGGGGGACTTGTTGACCCCTGGGTCTTGTTAGGGAAGGCTGTGTCACAGGCACCAAGCACAAGGGGAAACCTTGCACAATGTAATTACAAATACCAAGAGTTTAGTTTGGGATCCACGTAAAAACATTTCGTGTAAACTTCACAATTTGACGCTTCGTCTTCTTCAGCGTTCGCTCTGTTTGTGTCCCTCCTTTTCATTATAACTCGCCCAGTATAGTATGTACTATCAGACAATCGCCTCTCAACACAATATACTAATGTCTCCTTTATTGTTGGTTTCTCATCTTTGAAGCTTACCCTGGGTCGAGAAAGACTTGGCCGAGACAGTTTCCCCAAAAGAGAAATGATGGTGTGGTATACTAGTACTTCAGACATATTCCACACCAGTTGTGATTATTCCATGAACTCCTTCAGTTCTCACCGACTTTTCAGTGAAATCTTTGATGTTCTATAAACAAAAAAACTTATTCCTGTGAATAGTAATGTATAAATCCCAAATAGTGAATGATGGGTTTCTTGGAGTTGAGTCTCCAGCTTGTGGCCTCTGACATAGAGGGAATCCTATTTACGTAGATGTTACCCTTTCTCTGGAACCCTGTTACATCTAAAAGGGTTTTTCCATGTACAGCATGTAACGAGTCCATGGGGGTCCAATTTGACTAAGGTTAATAGAGATTCATATATAAATAGAGGCCTTTCTGTGAGGCTAATCAAGCCTATAATTCCAGTCCCATCTTGTTCAGATAGTACTAAAATGACCAGAAATTGGCCAATGTTACGACAAGATCGTTTATGTTTTTAAATCTTACGGTTACAGTCTCGTTCAGATGAGGGCCATTGACCATCATTATCCATGAGAGGTCAGTGTGAACCAGTTTAATTGAGCAAGTATCTATTATTGGTGTCGTCTCACACAAGATTGGATCATCGCATTGGTACAAACCATCAAAGTTATATGCTTGGTTCCACGTCTGACGTAAATACAGTTGAGTTCCTCGAAAAACAATAAATATTCAAGGTTATGTTTTGGCATTATTTTTCCAGGATAACAAGGTTCATTCATGAAACAAATCGCTCAATTACTGATCTGTCTGGTGTAGTGTATTCCCTGAAAATTTCCCTTAAAGCTTGTTATTGTCAACGATATTTCCACCAATTTTGAACTCTGGAGTAAGACCTGCACATGGCACTGAACAGCAATCAGCAACCGTCTGGTTGGTCTCTTTCTTTCAGACAAGCTGTTATGGAATATCCCACCATAAGATAGGCACGGGAAACAAGATACATACACCCAAATGTTTTGAACTTTGAAATTCTTGGAATTGGTAAATTTTGAAATGAAGATGACAAAACCCACATGCTGAAACTGACTCACAACTTCATCGAAAACTTTATTCTTTCAATAAAGTAAAAACTTAAGACCACGCGAGAGTGCTGCAAGCTTCACTTGACACAACTTCGCACATTCAGGGAGAAGGTGTGGGTATGCATCAGGGAGGGTGAGCTCTTCTCGATCGGGCTAGTGAACTGGTTAAAAGCTAAGGGACAAACTCTGGACGCTGAGTTGTAGTTCTCTCCACAAGTATCTTGTGCCAAAGATGTCATATAAGAGAAAGTCAAGCCGAAACCCAGGAAAAGGCAACTTCGCATGAAATACTAGGTCGTTGCCTTGTTTCTCACACTTTAGAATCAAACCAGCTTGTGTTACTGTTTACAAACTTCTCTTCCCTTTGATCCTAGTGTGTGAAAGCACACCAGAAATATGTGGCTGACCACAGGAATGTGCAGTACTTCCCTGGACAAACCATGCGGTTATAATATTGTCCCTCTTGAAGTATGCCTTACTGGGGGTATTAAGTACACCAGGGTCAAAACAATGCTTATTAAGCTTATAATGCTCGAAACAATTTCCCCTCTCGGAGTTGTATTGGCATTTCTGGGTGATTTTTGTTTTAATTGGCAAATACTTTGATCTGTTTTGTTGAGAAATGCAAGCAGAGGAAGTTAGTGATTGTGATACAAAAGATCAAAGACTAGGAATGTATTGTCTTCTTTTAGTCACTCTTTGAAGTCCTTTTCCCTGTCCCTTTGATCTATTTAACTTTTCCTATGAAATTGGAAAGCAGCTTGTTTAAGAGATGTATTAGACTTGAATGGGATTTGGAGACAACGGTGTGAAAACAACCACACTGGGACAAACTGCACTTACTCCACCACTAACCTCCATTGACTTGAGAAATGAACCCTGATCCTGCTATATCTGAGCATATTTGTAATGGAAGGCACCAAAAGGAGAGTACCAACTCTTTTGAATCAAATGTGAAATTGCCATTCAGATTCTTTAGAAACAAAAAACAACCTCTTCAAGATGTCAAAGGTTTGACTGATGGTAGAAAGAAAACCCTACATGGACAAGATCACCTAATGATCAAAAGCATGAGCCTAATAATCGAATTGTCTGGTCTATTCACTGATACACCCCTTGAAGTCTTAAAACTTACAAGGCGCTGTAAAAATGTCGGGTGAACCATGGAGCAATTGTTTTCAAGACGGTCATGTATGACTGATAACTTCTGCTAAATGGCTAAGCAATGTGCCTCTTGTCGTCTAAAGTGTCGTCCTGCCTTGTGGAGCATTTGTCTTCAGAACATTGATGTGTTGTTCTCTATTCTGTCCTGGGTGTTTGGCTGTCTGTTTGTGATTGTCTCTCAAGTGGTTCGAGGAGACACGGATATGGGCACTGTGTGATTGGATGGACCACGGGTAGACAGAGGTATTCCCGAGACTCCTGCTCAGAGCCAGTGATAATGTCTTCGGTTCTGTTGGAAATGTGCACCCATTGAGATTATCACATTCTTCATGAGACAGGACGTGATATCACTGCTTTCCTTTGCCTTAACAGTTCGGGACCTTCCGTTAAGACAGTGGTGGTCTACCAGACTGGATGATAATTTGACGCCATGGTCTGTGTTAATACCACTCAATACTGACCACCCTGAGAGAAGGGGTGTGAATCTAAATGGAATATTCTGACAGGACTATCGGGACTGGTTTGGTCATAACAGCACATTCACTTGTCTTGGTCCTTGGTTTTGTCTGGGGAAGGCCAAATTGATAAACCTTTTGACCAGTAGCTGATCATACCGAGGTATTGGAAGTAATCACGTTTTTTGAAAAAAATGACGGTGTTGTCTGTTTCCAGTCTTCTCGTCTGGTTTTGGTTTCCTGATAAGATGAACCTTTCCAATCACCGCAATCCCTCAGTAAATAAAAAGTGTGTGTGTTTATCTCGACTTTATAAACATTTACTGAGGTGGTGTATAACTTGGACATTACTCGGCTTGGCCTTCTTCCACGTCTACTGGACATAGTATCAGGCTTGAACCACAGCACGTTAATTCTTCATGCCAAACACATGCATAGTTTTCCAATCAGGATATGGGCATACAAGGAATTGCCAGCCTTTCAGTTTAGTCAATATAGGGCTATTGACTATAGGCGAGATATGGGGCATCATAAATCATTCACTATGACAGAAAGCATTTCACCTTTGATTGAAAAAGCCATATAAGCGCTTCCGGTCTGCCTGTCTTCTTCGTTTGAGTGCCTAAATATGGTTTCAAAGGCTCTGCTCCATATAGCGGAGCTGATAAATGGAACTGAGAAGATATCATTTGAACTTCTGTCAATGTTCTCAATCAAAGACCCAATACATCAATATGATTGTGAAAGTGTCAGATCAAGAAAGAAATTTATATAATCAACTGGCGCTATCAAATAGTTCGATTCGTTTGATTTCGGTGATCGTAAAATGCATTAGGTTTGTCAAAAACTGACAGCTTGGTGCAGACATAACTTGTACCTCAGGTATACACTTTTATCTGTTCAATGCGTGCTCGTTCAAAGCTGACAGTTAGGTTGTTTGACCTTGTGGTATGAACACCTAAAAGATGAACGGGTAACTTTTCATTCAACTCTAGAACTCCGCCACCCCAGTGTGATAATTTAAAAACCTTTCTTATTCTTGTCTCTAAGGTGTCACCATTCTATGGCAGTGTCAAACCACCCCCTTCTTCAAGTGTGATGCTGTCCAAATAACCACGTACACTTGAGAAGACTAATCAAAGGTTAACTAGGGGTGTTATTTAAAGGTCTCATACATCTTCTTTTGAGAACTACAATGTATAGGATAAAGCAATTGGTTGTGACTACCTAAAAACTGTTAATCTTTTTCTTCGGGTGTTTTGTTTACTCTTTCCAGAGAAAACTTGCAAAAAAGTGATGTATCCAGGTTGTCATGGTGAAATAACTGTGTTCATTCATGTTTATAGGTTGGATAGCCACTCATGTTGTGTACTCAATAGTGATAACACTTTCTGAGAAAAAAAGGGCAAGATTTTGCCAGCTGTTCTTGGCAAGGGGTATGAGGCATGGGGTTGAACTCTTTATTGACTTTGCACCACCTGCACTGCGACCTTGTGACAACATTGCTGATATGCAGTTTATCATTGGTTTATGTGTTTGAAGATCGACTGATTTTTTGCTACTCTTAGACTTTTATTCTCCATGACATTCTTGTCCATTGTCATTTCCATAGCTCCTAATGGCATATCTTTCCCTGTTCATTTCATCTGGGTTGAACTGGCTTTATACATGTACTTTGGGTGCCAAGAAATGTGCATCATTCATGGTGTAGACGAGTTGGTCTCACTTCATGTGAAATATGCTTTACCACACCAAGACATATTTCAAGAAAGGGTCTTTGTCTACAAGTCTCATTAATGTTCCTCAAATAAAAGAAGGTCAAAGAATGTGTGGACAAATATTTGTTATGGTCGTTCAGAAACTAGCTGTGTATCCTAAAGCTTGGCCATATGGGCCATTAACTCATAATGTTTTGTCCCTCTGTCAAATGTCACTTATTCCCTTTGACGAACTAAAGAGGACTAATGGGTAAAGAAAACTCACAAATCACTTTGGAACAAATTAATTTGCTGAACAATAATTAGTGTCCTAGAAATAGGTATGAACACCGGTCCCATCCTCACCTGACTGACAACTCATGTGTTGATTGTATAAGCATTGCACAGCAGATTTAAGTACAATAAAACTGAAGTAGAACACAGGTAGTTAGGGTTCTTAACTTCCTGCAGTGTTGTTATTTGTGACAGGTTTTGTATGGGGTTGCCCCAGGGGTAATTCAGCAGATTTCTACGAAGTTCACCGTGGCTTTGGTTTGGGTTTCCTGGAATGTACCTGCTGTGTTCACCACAGGATTATGGTTGCTGACCACAAAATGCTATCTTCCATCGCTGCTTGGTGTTGGCGAGCGGAGGGACCACTGCCAAATAACTGGTCCAACCAGGATGTGTTGAATGAACCCTATCATTGCTCGACCATCCTGTGATTGCGATGGAATCTGCGACCAGATTTTAAACTTATCATTTCAAGATGAAAACCCAACAAAATCAATTTGTTCATATTTTGCCAGTTTGACAACTTCTGACGGAAAACCAGTCCCGAGCAAGCCTCTTTCACAGCTGGAATGCGGTTTGGGTCATCTTGAGTGTTATGTCTGTCTATGGTGGTGACAACTTTCGTATTGACAGCTTAGCAAGGGGTTAAACATGAACTGACAACCTGCATCAACTGTAAAATGTGCATATTAATGGTTTTACCATTACATGATACAGGATCTATTAAAGTATTATTGAGACATATAAACATTCGCTGACCAAAGCCTATGACCAGACCTATCAATGTTAATACTATGATTTAAGATTAAGTAATCTCTGAGTTTATCCACAGGTCAGTAGTGAGTTCCAGGAACTACTTACACCTCATTTACTATAACCCATCGGTTCATTCATGATTCCAGTATGAATGGCCTAAGTTAATGTTTAAAGCCTTTAGCCAATGGCTGAAAGCCAATTAGATTACGATAATTTGATATCCGGTTCTACTTGAGAAAACCTGTGTAAATAAAGTGCATGCCATGGCCTAAGATCTTGGACCAAGTTTAGATGGAATAGAGTTCAGCCTTTGAGCTTGATCTGATTGGCTGGAGTGTTCCATTCATAAAATATTGAGTGAGTGACCTAATCATCAATATTGGTCTTTGAAATGTCAAAAAGTTATACTGTGTTGGCCCTATTTAGTCGGTTCTGGTGTGTCTGTTTTACATAGGCCTTTATAGGCCTTTAGTATAGGTGTCCTTCAACTGGCTAAATAGTGTCCCCACAGTGTGTAAAATAACAAACCACATCGTTTCCATCTACAAGTCCTTTTTGTACTCGCAATGCTAAAAAAATCTCCACCGCCCCCGTACTAACTGTTTTTGCTTGTCGCACATGATAGATTGGCTGATAAATCTATAGCGAAACATGTAACTGAATTTGAAATTGAGTTTCTCCTTCATCTGACTGATTATCAGATAGTCCTGTGTTTGAGGTATGGCCAATCAAGTCACAGTGGGGCCAGACGGTGTCCTCATGATGCCTCTTCATCAGCTGGCGCCATGTGCTCCCCAAACATCATGGAATCTGTATCAGTTGGACATGTGAAGAAACAGCCTTCCTTCGAAGAACACAGCACCACTGTCATGTATTCCAGTCCTGCTGAATGATCCTCTTAGGTTCTCTCAAGCTCGACCAAATGTGTCTGGAAAAGGGATAGACATTTTGTAATTTAGAATATGGCGAGATAATGGTTGTTATACAAACCCTAATTAAAAAAGAAAATCAATCCTAAATCACATGATTGATCACTGTGATGATGTATGCGATTAATGATTCACTTCCATTTCAGGAACCTGTCCAGAGCTAGATGTTGTAAGAACATCATCTTTTTCAGTAGAGTTGGCATCATGACTATACCACATCACCGAAGGAGCCAAAGCAGGTCACCATTCCAGGATCAACAGTTACTTAGCTCAGCTGCAGGCTCTTGGGCCTCTAGTTCAGTGAGCTTGACCGAGTGCCTCACATTGCTTACTTTGCCTCGGCTTACAGCCAATGGCAAGGTAGCTATTCCAGGATCATGACTTTATCGCTAAGAATAACCACTAAGTAACATGTTATTTCTGACTGCTGGTAATCTGCTATTTCTGCTGAGAATACCTAGCCAATTCCTGGCATCACTTCTGTGCAAGTTACCAGAACAACACAAGCTTAGCTGATTCCATTAATTCTTGCCAACAGACAAAAGGAAACCAAATGTGTCATGCAGTCAGCCTCAATTCACCTCTCTAAACAATGATGGACCCTACCAGTGCTTCTTTAGAACCCATTTCTCCCAATATGAGCAGTGCCTCGACATAAATTGGCTTGAAATAAAATAAGTTGGCCCAACTGACATTTACAGTCGAGGAAAAGACATATTTTGGATTTTAAAAGCTGCCATATCAGACATAATGAGTACAGGCATTGTGATTCATAGAGAAGAACCAAACATGACTTAACAGCAGTCGCCTAACTATATACAGCACAGACTCTTCTATTTCATCTACCCTGGCCCATTTCCTTCTTTCAGGAGAAGCCTGATCCGTCCATGATAGGCTTAGATCAGATTTACCAAAGGCTTTCGTTATGAAGGTCTTATATTCCTTCCTCACTAGAATATCAGTTTTATGTCCAGGTAGGCCTTTGCTCGACTGAAACATTGGTAGGCGTATAGGAAAGCTATAAAGGGAAAAATTGTCTCATTCTTCGGAGGGATGATGCTATTTTTGGCAGATATTGGCTGAGGCCTAGGGAAAGCTGTTTTCATCAATGACTGGCAACACAATAAGCCTACTCAGATGCAAGGCTAGATCTCTTTCTTGCCTCTCGTTCTTGCTTTTTTTTCATTATTTGCTTTCCTTATTTGATGACTTTCATGAGCTCCGGTCCAATCTAATGTGTTTGCAGCAGTTTTCTCTTGAGATATATCAGAATGCAGAATGCTGTAAGCAAAATCATTGCAAAAAGTCTGCATTGAGCTTTTTCAGTGCTATCATTGCTGACCTTCTACAAATGAAATGTTTTTGAGCTTTCGTACATGTTTGAATTAGCTGTGAGAGTAAATCTGCGTCGGTGAGACAACTGTGGAGACCACTTCAGTCTATTTATAGGACCACATGATCCAATATCCCACATGGCGCACATGCAGTGATAGTGCTGCACACATTCATAGGCCTAGTTCACTCACTTAAGCCATTTGTGTTTGATTAATTTTTTATTAATTTCAGTCAGCAGCAATCAACTATGTACAGAGCTTTCAGGTGGTCATTCCTTCACCAAGTTGTACTAGTCCAGACATCAAGAAAAATATAGCCTACATCATTGAACAGCAGCTGCTCCAACCGTCTAGAGGCCTGCGTCCACACATCAGTACTTATGTGCGATATTCAGCATTGAGTACAATTGACTGATGAATTACGTCAACCGCCAGCTTGCCTCTTCTTTCTATTTCTAGATCACGTATGGAAATCAGCTTTATATTTCATCGGATGATTCAACAAATGATTGACAGTCCAAGCCTCAATTGCGTAAATCACTCACCAAAGCTGCTATATCTGATCTTTGATGGTGCTGCATTGACCAGTATTCTGAGGCCATCTTGACCTTTCTACGCCAACTTGGACTCTGTTGCAAAAAGCCTTGATAAAGAATGAAGTATGCATCAATATATATCAGCTATTGGTCTGTCTTATATCATAGCTGTAGACAAAGCGTGGCCATTGCTATCGCTCGTTCAGTCTGACAATTTCGACAACTGTATATGTATTTTGCGTTTAAATTTATGCAGTGTCCCAATATGACAAGTACAAGGGGACGAAGAGTGAAGTTGCAGCTGACGACAGGACATTAAACTTTACAGTCTGTGTCATGTTCCTGGCTGCCAGCGGACTGTGCATGTGGAGTGTATGGGTGATGTACCACATGCATGCACGCTCCAGCAACATCATTCAGACATTTCCAAAACAATTTCAGCCAAGTTCACCTCAGCAGCCAAGTCAACACTCGATAATTTTGTGGCCATAATTTGGGAACAAACTTGATGCCAAAACCTCTCAGAATCCTATTTAATGATCATCTTTACCTTAGAAATGTGCTTATTTCCTGGGAGTTCTGGAAGCATCTTTCTCCTCGTATCATCAGTTGTGTTATCTTAGCCTACCCCATGTTGGTATTGACGTCATCGTGGTCGACCTTGGAGAAGCTTCTTGGCATCCGTACCTGACTCATGTCTGCTGCCAGTTCATCAGTACGATTAACCATCAGCTTTATCTGCTTTATCTTCCAAGAAAGAAAATGAAATCATTAGAAATCAGTTACAGACTAAGTCATTGCCAGAACTGCATAACAAAATATCAAATTTTCTGTTAAAAATGGTACGAAACGGACACTTTTCAGACTATTTCACTTAAAAACAAAACAAGGAAGGATTATAAAACTGAAAAAACTGTAAGAATCCAGCATCAATAATGGTAAGTCACCATAACATAGCATTAAACTTCAACTTGGTGCAAAGTTTACTGACCCTAACTAAAAGAGATAAGTGCTAACTAACCTCCCTTGAACTAGGAGAGCCTGGTCTCTAATGACTTAAGTAAACTGACAAGATAAATGCAACCACCTACTTAAACAACATTCAGATGCCAGAGACATTCAGAAACAATGAAATATTTCAACTTCCCTGATGTACAGTACATCCAAGATAAATGATCGATAGTTCCAATTTTTCTGTTTCTATTTTTGTGAGAGCAGTACGTGAACATGGAATATAAATGGTTTCGTTGGTACAAATACTGGCGACATCATTCATTCCTGTGAAGTCTTACAAATTGCAGCAAAGCTGTGATGCATGTGGTTGGATGGAGTTAGTACATATCGAAGTTATTTTACAGAAATATCATGATTAGACGAGGCAACACAACAGTTACTGAGTGACATAAAGGTACATGTACTTGTATTTTGAAAATGATGAACATTTCAGATCCATGACATAGTTTTTTTGCGGTAACTCTTTTTGAACAAGAACATATCCTTGACAAATATGTTTCTTTTCTTCATTTGATATCAAGGCTTACGTGCTAATGAACAGTTTTCGAACGATTTCTTTGAAATGTCTATGTAGGCAATAGACATTTCTTGCCCTTAAAAATGTATCATTGGCAAGAAATCATGTCTGGCTCTTACTCTCTTTGAAATGATAGGTCTAGTTTTGAAAGAAAGTTTTATATCTGAAGCTGTAAGATGTAACAAGCCTCTAAGTTAATCTTCAACGAGATGGATATTTTTCTCAACTGAGCAGGTCGAAATCAAAAGACAATATCAATATAAACAGCGTATAACTTATTGTCTCATGTTATTACTGCCATGAGGCTAAAAGGCCTAATGCCCCAGTGAGGTTGACGTATTCTCATTGTTGCTTAGTTATCCTTTGTTGACAAATATAAAACGACATTCATCTGCTTGATCATTGATATACAGATCTGTTGGGTGAAATATTCTACGTTTTATTCGATTGTGACCATGATATTTCCTCCCTGCTGTTGTTGGTATAAAACTGGCCAGGGTTGTAATGTTCTATTTTGGTCTGTGAGTGTAAGCCGGTTATTCCCAGCAGTCAGGTAGTGAGCGCAAAATAGACTTTAGAAAACTGGCGGCAAGTCAACAATATGGCAGGACCCATCTCAGAAGTCACTGCTAGAAGATACCAACTACCAGACGATTATAAAGGAAGCTTTGTTGAAGAGTCAGTCATATTTTTAGAGCAACTTTGATAGATACATGTACTTGTCAAATGATGAACTATATGAAATATATTATAGAGCATTAGACATTTGCAGTCTATTTCTATTCAAAATGATTATACCAACGTTTGTACAATGTAGATTTCAATCTTGACATTTAATTTTTTATAATCACAGAGCTCACATCTTTTGACTATGTAATAATCAATAAAAAGTATCTTATACCGTTCATTATCTGAAACATATGAGGAAGTATTGAATAAAATCTTAGAGCTGCAGGAAAGCAAATGCTATCCTATAATTAGGTCAATGCAGTCGACCTTCAAGAATTGTCTTTACTTGTTGATAATGATGGTATTTTCTATTGTGTAGGTTAATGACAGGATTGAACTTCAGGAAGAGGAATGAGATGTATTAGTGAGGTGATAATCTGCGTGGGAAGATGTCATTAAGGCATGATTCCACTTTGGCATTTTCTCACTACGGTCATTGTCTGGCATGCGATTGTGATGAAGGTAACTATAGTGAAAATCATAAAACAAGTGAAAAAAATATTTGGACTTGGAAATTTTTTCATATGGCATGACAAATTTGGGACTGCCCAATCGAGTGGTCGTGGTCGTCTGCATCAAAATACTAATACTATTACTTCCACCAGCAGTGTGCTTCCACAAATACTCAAAGAATGGTTGCAAGATGTGATGTTTGGGCTGAATCCTTGTCAAAGCAGTGACTGGTATGCCTGTCAGATGGACTTTTGACAACTCAGATCAAATTTGACCTTGCCTTCAGTCTGTCAGTCAGCGTTGGTGAGATTCAGGGCCTTCTTCATGTTTTAGGCAGGCAACACTCCAGAACTTCTTGTTTTCCTGAAGTATGATTTCTTTTATTTTTCCTTTATAATCATATACTCAATGTTTAGATATGTATACAGCCAAGGTAGTCACCATTGATGTTTAGCTTTCAATATTGTGATAGTCTGAAACAAAGGAATCTGTGAGAATAATTAAACTCAAAAGCTATTCAATGTTTGAATTTTAACATTTTCATCTACATTGATTAAATATTCATTTTCCCTGTTGCGCTGTTGCTGAACGGGATATACCACATTCTAGTTGTGAATACAACCTTGAATCATGCCCAGGGCTTCCAAAGGGATGCAAATGCTTCACTTGGTTCAGATTAAATGGTTTCCAATAAAGTTTCAAATTTACAAATATACTTTTTATCCTTTTAAAGCCTTTGTTCCGTTAACCCTTTTGATTTTGTCCAAACAAAAGGGAACAACCTAATGCCCATCCACAGATGTTTCAATGAATACTTCGAGCACAGTAGAACAATTTGTATAGGTCTTTATTGCTCATAGTTAAAACTGCAAAACTTTACATTTTAGGTCAAATGACGTGTCCTGTTTTGTCTCGGAAACTGGACTTTGGTGTGTGATGACACTCTACCAAACATAATGAACTGGGCCACTGCATGATCCAAATTTAAAAGCATTTTGCGAGCGAACGACAATGAAAGTGTAATGATGATCCTGATCCAGTCATCAGGTCGATAGAGCCTGGATGACCTTTAGATGAAGTCGTTGATGTATCTATTGATTCTGATCACATCAATGTTAGTACTCTCAGTGCCTCTTTCATCTTTTCTCGTCACATTTGCAATAAAAAGTAGTTTTGGTAAAGCAAATATTCAGAGCAAGATGGCTATTAATTTTAAGCTAGTGCATTTGGCAATCACGGAATAAACCGGACAAGACCGAGCACCCGGCAGAATTGGTGATACAGAATTAACCTGACATTACCCAGCACCCTGCAGGAGCAGTACCGCTTTTTAATAACAAAAGGGACATCACCCAGCACCAAAGTAGATCTATTTCTGTCTTCGTCATGGAAACGAAGCCAGGACCGATCAGCACTATTTTCTTCTCTCTTCCCAGGCACCGACAGACTGTCACTATAAATAGACAACAACTTTTGTAATGGTGATATAGATATATTTGATATCATCATTCAAACCAAACATTGTCAACTTTAACTAAACTGTTCAAACTGTAATGATATTCTGCATTACAGTCTCGATCTGCATTTTTTAACCGTGTCATGTCGATATGGCATTGTAAATATACAACAGGGTGGACCCAAAGCTCCAGTGTCAAAATCCACGGATGTATATGATATCTGACTGATGACCTGGTAGACTAAAAAAACCCCTGTATTTAACACCATCTTAAGCTTATTATTATTCTATCAATCCATTTTCTCTCCCTCAGCCTTACCTCTCGTTAATAGTTGCACTTTGTTTGTACATGTATAATCATGTAGAAAATTACATACTAGTAATTGTGTTCTAGTATCCATAAACTGCATAAGTCTTTCACCCATTGCCCGGAGAGTACAGTGGCATAAGCTATTGATAGATAAATCTGTCCTTGAGATGTTGTCGCCATAAAAAAAATACCATCATCTGGAAATGATGCCATTTATAAGAAGAGTATGTTCTTCCCTTTCCGCTCTGTCTGAGAAAGTTGTTGGGTTATCTTGATGTTATCAGAATACATCAGTTTCTCACTTATCGAACTGGAATTCTTCCATTTGGCATTTCAATGAAATTGTTTCAATTAGAATACATTTATATTCACATCCTGACATGGAATATGTTGTCGCTTTCAGTAGAGTTGCATTGGAACCAACTTGAATATTCAGCTTATCCGCGAAAACTTCGCTCAAAAAGGTGGTAGACTTAAGTCTGCAGTTGAACTTTTTGCAATATAGATAATGGCGAGGCAACAATCATACTATGTCTGCTCTTCTCATTGTTGAGTCGTATCTTAGCTTGGAAATCAGTCTGTGCTATCACTCTGTGCACAGGCTTGATAGGTCTCAGTTCTTAGTGGCAGTTTTCTTTGTGACCCTAACATATCGAGCTATGGCTCATCATAGTAAGAACAGTATTGTCTATCCGTTGGTAATCTGTCTGAAAGGAGGGCCACAGATCCTACAAGATAAATATTCTTACATGATTTGGCTTGTAGAAGATGTCTTTCAGGGGATTGTTCCTTTGGTGTCTCGGGTTCTATCCGTCACAAGTTCTGTTTTTCCCAGGTTCTCTCTGTTCTGGGTTATATGCATCCTGGGCTCTATTTGTCTTAGTCAGGGGAAGACTGGGGTTGGGTCCCGGGAGGCTGTTAAAAATTCCCACGTCAAAAAGTATTCAACCTTCCCTTACAACTGGGACACACAGAACAAGGATGCATAGAACCCGGGACACATATAATCCGTTTGATTTAGGGACACACAGAGACCTGGGATGCCTAGAGCCCGGGGTGTATAGAATCCAGGTTGCATAGAACCCACCCCATCTTCCAGACCTTATCGGATCAAGATCTCATCAGATCCTAAATGTGGCTCGTACTAAAAACATAAGGTAAAGTCTCCTGCAAGATTCAGATAGAGATCCGAAGATCAGAGACATTTTGGCCTGCGACTTTAAAAGCTGAATAAAAAAACTAAACCAGACCTGTCCTTGCTTTAGATTTCGGCTCTTTCATCTTTGCTTCGCTACACGTCTTCTCTTGGAGAGCGCCCCATCCTTCTAGAAGCTTCTCCTGATGTTAAATATTTACCTAGCAAGGCTGAGAATAGCAGAAAGAAACCTAGAAACCTCGCGTACCAACGTCAGAAGTTATCCAGATTCTATGATTAGCTGGAGCAGGCCAAAGGTGGCTTAATGCCAAACAGGTGTGAAGCAGCGGTAACATCTGCATCTCAGGTATCCCATCTATTTCAGACTCTTTCCTCATAGTTATTTTAGTCATCTATTTCCAAGCAGTGCATCACTTACTATATATACCTCTTCGCTCAGTGTCTATTCTTGATCTAGGTCATGCTACTTGTAATTTCTTGGATACCTTTTCCTTACGTGGACTACCACTTTTTTATGGCTAGCTCAGGTATTGCCAACTCATTAACTATGTAATTAATGTCCGGAAGCTTTCTCTGGCAGTCTCCCAAATGTGTTAGAAGCGGACTTGTCTGTTGCTAGGTTTAGATAGACACCTGTCTAGTTTGAGCCAATTGAATTCTTTGGCTAGGAAAATTGGCACATAAATAAGCAGTTTCCCTTGCATCTTCTTCTTTCTTGCAATTCATTGTAAAATGTCATGCAGCCTTGTCGCAATGGACCCCTAAAGCTATACGTTATGTTTGTACATATCAATGCCTAAGCAGGGACTTTCCTGTTGTGGCAAATGTGGTAAGTGTTTGTCCTGTCTCAGTTCAAGTGTGAAAAGCACCACTACGCATTCCCATTCTGCTGATGTGTTTAAAGTTTTATTCCCAGCCATTTGTTTCTTTGTAAATTTACATTTTTCAAAGACTTGAATACCTTTGATGGCTCAACTCTCAAGCAAGAACATGTTCTTGCTGTTTCATCTGTACGAGCTGGAGTTTTGTAGTGATGACGGATGAAGCTGTTACCTTTCCATAGACAAAGTCGGTTGAAGATCTCAAGAAGAACTGAATGTCATCTCTCACCTTTTCATCTTCAGACCGGAAGTAGGAACTTTGCTCATGTGAGGATCCCACTGGCCATTTCAGAAATAACCATTCGAAAAAACTGAAAGTTTATCCCAAGAATGACTAGAGAATGTCTTCCATCGAAGTGTATTCCAGTTATGGTTGGTGTGGTGTTTTCTCACAATATATCTAGGTTGAGTATCTTCTTGGAAACGACCCAACTTTGAGGACACTCTTATTTCCTTCAATGGTCTGCAAATGTTTGTACAGTGTCCCACTTAACATATACTGTCTTGAACAGAAATAAAGAGATAACAGCCATTAACTGCAACAATGTCATCAAAATTAATGAGCTCCCATCGTTAAACCGTTTACTTTATTCTTCTGATCCCGACAGTAAATGTTAGTACATACATTGAAATGAACTGAATTCTGTTTAAGTGTAAAACATGAACTATCAGGTGACAATACTTAAAATGCATGAAAATAGATTCCAACCGGGAAAAGCTTTGTTTTTCTTTGGCCTCGATATCTAAACAATCCTGGACGTACTTGTGTTTTTTACAACCATTTGCGTCATGTGTTCAAGGAAGCACTTCTCTTTGGCCTAGTTCACATGGAATCCCATTCATAAAACAGCTTGACATTGCTCCATTTACGTCACAGCAATCAGAAGTAATTACTAGGCCTATTACTTAGATGGAATCCAAGCTAATTTTAGAAACAAAAAGGTTATTTGTGGCACTGTTTTACTTATTTATTTCCTCCTGATGCAGGCCAAAGTACAAAGTATATATTTTTTTGGTCAGTTTCTTTTAATAAATATAAATGTCATCTCTATTCATAATTGGTTGCCGTGTATGAAAAATATTTGGAACCTACGTACATGGGCTCAAGTTAATTGGAATGTTAATTGTATCTCTGTATTTGCTGAAAACACACATGGCCAACTTAATGAATTTCGCAGGCCTATATAACCTACTAATGGTGATACATAGAGTTCCATTTTCTCGCCAGAACGTATCCAAAGAAAAACCCATGCCAACATTGTGTGTCATAAAGTCAAAACTAAATTGTAGCTTTTGTACATTGCCAATTGAAGTAATTGCAATTTGCTTACCCTCACAGATACACAAAGACTCAAAGAATATGTCATTGGTAAGCACATTTCTCATAACTTACTTGCTTTTTATCCCTGTTACCTTTAGGCAGCTTCTGGGAAAGTTTTGTGTCGCTGAATTAATAGCATCGCACGTTCTGGCCTCTGTCAGTCAAGGTGCATATAGTGGCATCAATGATAACTTGTGTTGACCTCCAAGCAAAAGTCAACTTGTCTGCCATTGCTAGAATTAAATCAGCCGTTCCATTTAGTTTGTGAGCTGCTTCGCCTTCATTTATGTTAGGGTTGGGGTTTTTGGGTTTTTTTTGTTACTTGTAGGCTAGCCATGTTTGCACTGGTACTGGTACTCACATACACAATCCATCTATCGGTTTACTGTGACAGAGCACTGAAACATAAAAACATAAAAATAACGATATTCTGTTGAGGTAGTACTACCGACCTTGGCAATTTTATGCCTTCAAGAAGCGCTTCATGTTGCAAACCATTGAGCATCAACATCAAAGGGAACTGAATTTTGAGCTCATCACCTTCTAAAATCCTCATTATTTTTTCATCATTGCCTCCAGTTATGTCAGCATTGTATTCATGCATACGTATCAATAACCTTTTCATCCTTATATATATATCTATATCGATTGACTACAACAACATTTTTCTAAAGGGTCATGAATGTATCATGTTTCTTTGCGACCAACATATAAGGATATCTGCTTCTGTTTTTGTTTGCCTTTCTCACCATCAGCTTTGTTGATTTTTCCTCTGGCGTTTCTCTCCTATTATTGCCGCTTGCTGCTGAATATTTTTCTCTCATTCATTCAGCTTCCTGATTTTCTGCACTGCCAAAGTGCGATATTCCCTTTCTAACTTGACCTGGTGTCAGTTGGGCCTTTTTGCCCGAATAACTTCAGTTTGTTTTGTGCAAAATATATGCCTATGACCTTGATATCAAATAAATTTGATCGAATATCACATGTTTATATTTGTATTGTGCTAAAACAGTCTTCCTTTCTTGCACCAAATCGTATGTGTTTTGGCATTTCATCAGATACCGGTCCCTAGTGCATTTAACATCCTGGACCAGCAGTTGGTAAGCTTTATACCTCGTGATTTGAATACATCTATTCTCCATGTCGAGTTTGCAAAAGAATCTGTACAGTGGAACCCGGTAACACGACTTGGGACCGATGATGTTGGTTCATTTTGAGCAGAAAACAAAAAAAACAGTGAACAAATTTTTTGGACCTGTTTCTTCATCTGTAGCATAACAAATGTGGGCCATTGGTAAGTACATGTATGAGTCAGCTCATCTACGAAGTGATTAAAATGAAGTGGAATTACCATTGTTTTTGCTGACATTCTAATGTGACATTTTTGTTTTCAGAGAAGCATGATTTCAGGTGATGAGCATGATACCTCAAGTGAAGTTCTGTTGGAGTAGCTCCAGAGTCGTTGCTTACTTCTCCCCCTGGCCAATGTTGTTGACTTCTCAGCAGAGACACACTGGGAATCAATGGAGGAATCACACTTATTGCATGATTTTCTCCCCTAATTCGATTAACAGAGGAGGCTCCTCTTGCTCAAAATCGGATATAAGGCCATCTTCGAAAGCTGGTCTCAACAAAATTCGATGTCGATCTACAAAAGGTGGTGTTATTTCATACTTTCTTTCAGATATCAACACGGCAACTTTCTCTTCTGGTAAAAAATAATGTGGGTCAAAAGCGCCATGATTTTGCTCTGACCGAGTCTCCAGTCTTTCAAGTTTGTACTAAATGAACGTATGATACAAAAAAATATTCAATATAGTCATCATTCAGATTTGCTCAATGATTCTGTTGCATACTTTATGTGTGTGTGACAACGCATCCCATTCAAATGAGTTCCATAATGTCAGTGACTTTGCCCTTGGTTGGACAATAATACAACCAGATATCATTCATACGTGTGATGGAATTTAACCGCAGTTGAATTCCTTCTTTTCTATGTGTGGTGTGTGACATGGTGTATCTCGCTAGTCCCACGACCAGAGAGAAGCGTACCTCACCACCTGTCCAGGGATGCCACAGCCTTTGTCAGAAGACAACATCAACCGCTGACTTCAAGAAAAAACCTCTAAACTTTCCTATTATTACCCCAATAAGTTCATCGGTCGAGTGCAGAAAATTGTAACATCATGACGGAGCCAACTAAAGACGGTTTTATGCCTTGCATTCCTGGGCATCAAAGAGATGTTTGTGAAAAATGGTGGATAACCCAAGTGAACAAACGTGCAAGAATGGTGTTTTATTATTGCTGTTGTATACGTTATCAAATATCATGTGGTTAAAGGAACACCAGCCTAGGGAAGACGCACAATACAACTACAGGAGAACGGACAGTTTTTGGCAACCTTTTTTGTCTTTGGGCCTCCAGTCTCGAATGAGTGGAGGGAAATGGTAAGGAGACCTTAATATGTTTTCTCTCGTTTTTTGCCTTTCCTAACCCCTATTTTGATGTGGAATTTGCTGCTGTTGTACCTTGCATTTGATAAAGAGATCCGTCGTCTGTTCATCCTAGCTGTAGGCTTATGTCTAAAGCTGAGTCAAAGTTGTCGTGGTATTGAGTGAGTAACAGATATGCAAGAATTTTGTAAGCTAGTCTCCCTTTAATGGCAGGGATGTTCAAATCACATTCCAAGCTTGCAATGTTCTCATAGGGCTCCCGTTCCATGACCATCCAACCATGACCTCCTACACATGACCTAATGTGGACTCTTTCACCTTCTTAATAAAAGAATACAATCAAAGAAATGGGTAGGGTATTGTGTTTGAGGACATGATTCCCTGGGGCTGATGTCTCGTAGGATCGTTGAGTCATTTGACTTTGAGTTGGACAGGCCATGGAGTAGCTCCTCCTGTGCCCATATGAAGTGAGTTTAAACGGGCATATGATCACCATGAGGAATTACCATATATTTCGTAAGTACTTCAAATTGTTCTCATCTTGCACCTCCCAGATTTCACCATAAATACTGACCTATACAAGAGTAAAAAGCTCTAAAAGGAAACTTGTAGTGCACTGAAACATGGAGAAGTCGGCGGCCAGCATCAAGACATTTTCGTCTGAACAACCAACATTCTCATTACAAACTAGGCAGCGGGGATAACATACTCCATCGTGTGAATGGCTGCATCAGCATTAGCGCATTCCCAATCTACTATTCAGGCCCTTGCAATGCTCTGCAAGAGGCCCATTGAATGTTTTTTCTCGATACTTGATTGTTTGCTTCCTGCATTCTGCCTTCTCCTTTGAAGTTTGACATTTCAAATTGATAAAAATCTCCACGCATCTCTTTTCATCTTCTCGCCTCTGCAAACTAAACTCTTCGTATTGAAGATATTAAACTTGCTGCTGGTAGGACTCGTTCATGTTGATGCCTTGACAAGTACAAATGATACATGTCAATGTATGATGTGGCCATGCGTGCTGAAAGACCGATCCTAATTTAGAACAATACGCCCCAAGGACCTGAACAGTACTCTGTATTTCTGTTGTTTTATTACCTTATCAATTCACATTCTCCGTTGGCATGGTCAACATGGTCAAAGGTCATGGTGTGAAATGTACATGTTGTCAACGGAAATAACCATTAGACACATTGACGTCGAAGCCTTAAATGATATACGCACAGTTCATTTGGCGTGTTTGTGATGATGCCTCTGGCCCAGTGATAAAGTATGGTTTCAGAAGCTTCTCTCTCGCCATGGCCGCCGGGCACATGGTCCTAGGATGGTCAACATGTTACTTCACACAATCACAACGTATTGTTGAAGCAGCAACACGTTCTCGCTAATTCATTCTAATTAGAATCCTGCTCCTCTGTCGCCGAATCAAGAGGACACCTGAATGATCGACCCGAGTCCATCTGATGGAGTGTATCTACTGCGGGCCCATTGATTTGATTATCAAAATCAAGTGTCAATTAAAACTGTAATTGATTGAGATCAACAGATGTCGACTGACGTAGGACTGTAAAAGTTTGGGTAGGCGAGGCATTCTTTCTCTTGCCGTGTGGGCTGCAAAACAACATCGGGCTTTACTCTTTCTTCTCCCTTGTTAACGTGGGCCTGATTTAGTAAAACATGGAACGCTATAACTTCTTCCAACAGTTTAACTGTCGAGGTAAGTGACGCAACATCTGGAAGAACGAACTTTTCTCATTTTGGAACCCGTTGCAGCGCAGAATGCTTCATGTCATTTGCTTCGTTTCGCTTCACCGCTTAATTGCTATCACAGAATTTGAATAACGACAGCGGTCCAACCCTACCCCACATCGCAATAAGAACATTGCCGCTTGGACCTGAGCCGAATTAAGGACTCAAGTTGCTATCTGCTGGATCAAGATCTTAGCAGACGCTGAAGAAGATGGTGTAGCGATGGTGTAGTGATGTCAACATTAGGCGATTCTTTTCACGCCGCGGTGCTCCTGATCTCGGTGAGAATTCCTCTCGGCTTCTCGCGCACGATTGTCACTTTTGCTTCTCTGATACACCTGCTTCACTTCTTATGTCAATGTCAAGGTCAAGAGGACATCCCTCCTTCATCGATCCACCAAGCAGACGATGCTCCTAGAGGGAATTTCCGACTTGCTAATGACGCAGGACTGTCGGCTAAATATGCGTTCAGGGATTCCCTAACGATGTTAGCGGCGGCCCCGGTCTAATGACGTCAACGCCATTAGGGCTCGGGATTTCCTTTTCACTGGAATTACGTCAGAGGGTGATACCCGATGCCTTATTTAGCTAAAGTCATTAGGGAAAGTCCCTTGGCAGCGATTGTACAATTGCTTCATCAGGTTATTGGCACCAGTTGTCGGGGATGCCCTCCACCGGAAGCGACTTGATGGTGTTTTGACGTCATCTGCTCTGAGAGAATCCAATTTGTATTGCCATGTTGAACATTTTGCCAATAAAAAAGCGATGGTGCATTCCCGACATTCAGGATGATGTTAAGTAGAACGGAATATTGGAGCCTGGACGTCGCTGGCTGTGGGCTATTGACCAGTCGTAGCGAAATTATCAGTCGAGGGCTATATACCCTTTTCACACTGTCACTGTAGAGGTAAATTAACTATTCGCCTTCAAATTGATAAAAGAACTATATTTATACTGCCTTGGAGAACTGAAAGTACAAAACACTAGTTGATTACGTTCCTCTCCGTCAAGTCCCTTTGTTGACGTACTAAGTGGTTTTCTGGGACCTAAATATCACCAAGGACGCTATTCAATACTCCCACCATCGACACGAGGTAAAGGTTCCAACTAATGCGAATGCCCTTCAGGGTACTGAAGTCTTACTTCGCTCTCTCTTAGTTATGCTATTTATCGCCTTTTAAACAATTCGTGAACAAGTAACACAATTCGGTTGAAATATGTTGTATTTTTTCATTTATTGGCTCTAACGATGACCTTATTACGTGGAATCTTTGATATCTATTTCATCTTAAAACACTATTGTGCAAGAAACTGAAATCAGCTTACGACGAGGTCGGGATCAAAGACCGTCAAGGACAATAGTAATGTCACACGAATCCTTTCTTGTTGTGATATTTCCAGTGAGTCTACAGAATGTGCATTGTATGGTGAAATGGCAAGAAAGTTAACTGTAATACATGACTGATGAGTTGAATAAGTCGTCAAGGGATTTACATCATCAATGACCAGAAGGTCGTTTCATATCTGATATGTCGCCAACAAGTCACTAATCTTGAACAGGACGACTTGTATAAACCTTCCCTTGTCTTCACACCCACATTGCCTTGCTTGTCCTTTTCTCCGCGGGGTTAATTAGTCTAATCGAGATGAGCTACTTATTTTACCTGTTATCCTTGATGGAGATGGGGAGAAAAGTCTTGGTAACAATGATTCATGCCGCACTGTCTTCGTTGGCCCACGCTTGCTGCACTGAGCTAGGGGTGAAACGAGACAGAATCTCTTTGGCCTTTGAATAGTAGTGTCTACGTTTAAGCAAGAGGACAGTGACAGAGGCTGAACCTCGAACCGAATGCGGAATGGTCATGGAGGTTAACTGATGGTAAGGTACCATCAGAGAGTGCTGCTCGTAAGCATTCCAACGAATGGTCATGACAATTAATAGGTGATCTGATGGTACGGTACCAGCAGAGAGTGCTAATCGAAAGCTTTCCAAATATAGCTCCTTGGTAAACTTGAGTAGGCCCACAATGTTAAAATATGATTTTCCCTGAAACTGCTTGCACACTTGTATCACAAACGTGGAGGGTTTGTTTGTTTGTTGATTATTTTGCTGAATTCAAATAGCTGTTCGAAGAAATACATGTATGTTGGTGTACTCATAAGTGGGTGGGGGCTTATTGACAAAGAATGTATAGAAGTGTTACCTTTTTCTTTTCCCCTTTGAACATCCCAATTACACTAGATGTTGATATATCTAATGGTACGCCCTATTCAATATAACCCGTAAATATCACTGCCTCTGAGTTTATTGGCGATCGTTTCCACGAAAACCAGAATTGTCACTAATCCAGAACATGCCGATGCCAATACTTTGTTTTTTACCTCTTTGAACATCGCGGCACTCGATTTAATTTAGGGTCCCCTTTCCAGATCAACCTTTTTCACTGCCTCCAAGTCAGATATGGATAATCATTTCCACGAAAACCAGGATTGCCCTTGAATTGATAGCTTACGTGACCTTTACTTGGTACTTGACGCCTAGAACGCCCAGCTGGCGTCCCACCCACAGTCAAGTCCCCAGACGATATCTGACCCGTCCAAGCGGACGCTGGAGGAGATCTAACGATTCCGATGGAAAAAACTATGTTAACGTTACTGAAGTAGGCCAATTATTTGATCTGTAATTCAACTTTGTTACATGTGGAAATGCCTACATTTGTCAATTGTACTTTGTCAATTACATGTTCTTGCTTCTGTCGTGCTCATGTTTCCACAGCCGTTCTGTGCCCCCGCATTCTACTCGGCGCAACCAGTGACAGCGCGCGTAGTATCTTGATATCGTAGATCGTCCACCAATCATATTGAAAGGCCGCGCCGGCAAATGGGAACGCCACCACCTCACGTGAAACTATAGATTGTACTTTGTCAATTACATATTCTTTCATCTACTTTACTTGTTTGTAATTAGGTAGCGTGGGTGAGACGTTCTACGCCTGTACGCGCCTCCGGGACATATGGGCATGAAAACAGACTTAAAATAATGCCATATTCTGTACCAGTCATCGTGTTAAACCCACACATTCTGAT
This sequence comes from Lineus longissimus, assembly GCF_910592395.1. Lineage (NCBI taxonomy): Eukaryota > Metazoa > Nemertea > Pilidiophora > Heteronemertea > Lineidae > Lineus > Lineus longissimus. The sequence continues at coordinate 21,102,922 of NC_088313.1, forward strand.
TCACTGGTTAAGGTCCTCAGCTAAGCTCGTTCCTTCCATTCTGAATGTTACCACACCACCAGGACACATAGGCTTAGCTTCACGGTTTATGACAGATTCGCTCATTCGTAGACCAGCCACTGCATCCCCGTTTTCTCATTTGCGGATACAATCGTATAGCCCCTGTTGGACGTAGGTTTACCTGTGATTATAGGCTTTATGAAGTGTCTATTGGAGGACTGGTTGTTAGCTCAGACTGCCGAGGGAACAATAATGCAGGTATGGTCGTCGTCTGTTACGTCTGTCATGCTTGGTCTCTCTGTATACACTTCATTTAAACATTAGTTAAGTTTGATTTCTTTAAATTCGCAATCACACAGAACCATGCACAGTCTGCTATTGTAAGATTTCGTCAGAATAATAAAGCCAAATTTCCCATACTCCAGTAGTCATTTTAGGCCTGCAACTCTGGATTCCGCCATGGCTTCATCGGGGAAATTAACTCTTGTTGTGGTAAATTTGTAAATCGCACCTTGGTACAACAATAAAACCATCAGCATGGCTGACTTCGGATCGCCTTGAACGCCGTTGTACCCGGCTGTGTAATGTGCTCGCATGTGCAAAAACTTAATTGCAGTCCTTAAAAAATCAGAATTGTCATATTTAAGCCTGCACACACTAGAGTAAATAACTGCTATGCCTTGTCTGTACAGACCTACATGCATCCATGTGTGGATGATAGTACGATGTCTTGTACATAGTATTGATTTTCGCCGGTTGAGATAGCTCTACAGTATCCCTTCCATGACAAGCTGCAGCAGGGAAGCCATTTAAGTCAGTATTTGTAAAATAAACTCGTCACATGTAATGTGTCATTTGCATTCGTCCTTGAATACATGTCCCTAGACTTAATGCATTTCTGATACTCGTATTGTTGCCTTGGCAATGGTTTCTTGGAGCCTCAATATGACATTGTCGTATCTTTGACAAGTGCAAAAATGAACCACAAAATCCAAAAAGCAGTGATCCACACAGCTTGTTTTTGGCTGATCTGTTTTCTGCCTCCTTAATTTTCCCGATAATGGTAGGGTGAAACAAAGCGACCTATCGTAGTGGTAGCCTGAGCTGTGTGAAAGAAAAAAGGCGCTACAGAGAGGGTTGAGGATTACTGATGTTTATCAGATGGAGATGGTAACTCTTGGGTCAGTTTTCTCGTATATAGGACTTGTGCATCGTTTTTGGAAATATCGGTGGAGTGTCGTGGAACATGAGCCCCATGATTGATAAAAAATGACCTAATTAGTGTAAATTTCACATCAATAGCAACCTACGTGAGAATTCTAAGCACATTTGAAATGAGAAAGAATATCTGATTGTCACCTTATGCACATTTAAAGTCATTCCTTGATAATTTTATCCACATGTTTTTGTTTTAATTAGAACTTTTCTTTTCTTACTTTGATATGATTCGATTTGACCACAGGATGAAGTGTGTATACCAGCATGTGGTGTGTCCATGATGTTTAATGTTGTCTTATGTTGCATGGTCTATGTTGTGCATACCAACCACCTACACGAACTGGCAAGAAAACGCAGCACACTGTCTATATGCTTGCCAACCAATAACATGTACTAGTTATGAAACGTAGCACACTGTCTACAAAATGTATGCTTTGTCATCCAATATCTTACATGTACTAGTTAAGAAACGTAGCACACTGTCTACAAAATGTATGCTTTGTCATCCAATATCTTACATGTACTAGTTAAGAAACGCAGCACACTGTCTACAAAATGTATGCTTTGTCATCCAATATCTTACATGTACTAGTTAAGAAACGCAGCACACTGTCTACAAAATGTATGCTTTGTCATCCAATATCTTACATGTGCTAGTTAAGAAACGCAGCACACTGTCTACAAAATGTATGCTTGTCATCCAATATCTTACATGTACTAGTTGAGAAACGTAGCACACTGTCTACAAAATGTATGCTTTGTCATCCAATATCTTACATGTACTAGTTAAGAAACGTAGCACACTGTCTACAAAATGTATATGCCTGCCAACCAATAACATGTACTAGTTATGAAACGTAGCACACTGTCTACAAAATGTATGCTTGCCATCCAATATCTTACATGTACTAGTTAAGAAACGTAGCACACTGTCTACAAAATGTATGCTTTGTCATCCAATATCTTACATGTACTAGTTAAGAAACGTAGCACACTGTCTACAAAATGTATGCTTGCCATCCAATATCTTACATGTACTAGTTGAGAAACGTAGCACACTGTCTACAAAATGTATGCTTTGTCATCCAATATCTTACATGTACTAGTTAAGAAACGTAGCACACTGTCTACAAAATGTATGCTTGCCAACCAATAACATGTACTAGTTAAGAAACGTAGCACACTGTCTACAAAATGTATGCTTGCCAACCAATAACATGTACTAGTTATGAAACGTAGCACACTGTCTACAAAATGTATGCTTGCCAACCAATAACATGTACTAGTTATGAAACGTAGCACACTGTCTAAAAGCATACCGACTACATGCACTAGCAAGAAAAAGCAGCACACTGTCTCTGCATACCAACCAGGTACAAGGACTGGCAAGAAAAGGCAGCACATTGTCATTTACATGTACTGGGTAGGAAATGGTGTGTATGTTGTAGAACTTGCTTGGCGTGGGCTTGCCGTGACAGTGTCGAATAAGTGATCAAAGATAATCCACCGCCTACAGGTGACCGAACGTCCACCATCGTGAAAATATGAAGGAGGCAAAATCAGCAGGTGACGGGGAATAGCTTTGGTAAGCTCATTTTGATGATAGACCTTTACGATGTAGGTCTACATACAGTATTCCATGTCTGTTTTAAGATTAGGCCTATACTTTAAAATCCTTTAAGAGAGGTCAATGACCAGGCCTGATCATTGGCCTCCTAAAAAGGATTTCACCCTACGGTGCTATACCGATGACAAGTTTCATTTTGATCTTTAATTTCTCGGCGAATTCAGGCCATCAGAAATACTGGGTGTGTTCTAAATACCCCATTTCATATTGACTACCATGAAATTGTCCAATCGAAAAAAGAAGAATCGTGATTTTATTTTCTTCTGAAAAGTTTGATTCGACATCGTTATGTTATAAATCAAACTCTTCGCGGGTAAATTTTTTTATGGATGTTCAAGGTTTCTTGCATTCCTAACTTCAGTGCTATTATACATGCACTTCGAAGTAAAATCACCTTTGGCGTGCACTGATAAAGATGATGTACACCGATGTATCAACCCAACACTCCGTTATTCGCGGTAATAATTTCCCTTTGAAAAATCGCATCTTACTTTGCCAACAAGCCGATATGTGAAGGTCATATTCAAAGCAGGATCCTTCCTATGCATTGAGGTCTCCTTGACGTACCCTGACTGTAGCTCAGCCTGGGAGCTCAGCGAAGACGCAAGAGAAGAATTTGTACGAGAGAATTACATGTAGCTTATGCACAAGAAGAGGATAGTGCGGAAGCATACGTTTCTCACAGCCATTTTTACAGAGTGTGGTATTTAAATCGTGGAGTTTTGATTCCGGGCATATAAGTCACGCTTTGAGAGAAAACTCGCCTGGAAATTGTATGTGTTTTGGTCAAAGTTAGAAAATATCCTCTTTGACTGCGTCGTGTTTCGTAGGATGAAGCACACCGGCTCGAGGGTTCATCGGGAAAGGCCTCCGCCTCTAAATCGGTTTTCGAATCAGAAAGCAAATTTCCGAGGAGTTTAGTGCTTCATGCCAAGCTGACAGCCATACACCTACTGTTGGTCGAGTCCATTTATCCATTTTGCTACCCGTACTGTAGTTTTGAAAGCTCCTCTCCAGCCCTATCTGAGCAATACCCACTTTATTCCTATGTTTCGCAACATGTACATATGTACTTTCTTTTCAAGGATCCATTTCAAGGATAAGACCTCTGGCATGTAGGCTGTAGCTTTTTATACGAGGAGCCTTGAGATCTATGCTCGAAAACAACATATCGATATGAAAAAAATATTTGTAAAGGAGAGAAAAACTGACGACGATGATGTCATCACTGTGGTGACAGTTTCAAGGACGTTTCTTAAACAGCTTGTTAATGGACTGCGAATGATAAACAATTTATTTCATCAAATTAGGAGGCCTCCATTTATAATGCCTACGCAGGGAGAGTATCCAGTACTAAACGTAGTGTAGGATGGAATCCTGTGTAGGTTTTGTGTTTGATTTGTATAGAATTTTCATAGAACATTTGAGAACAAAATTTGAGAAAAAAATTGAAAATCTTGGAATTTTTTTCATCACGATTTTCTGATATTAGGAGGAATCCTTCCTTACAGCGGTTTACATAAGTTGTGCTTTTCTCGTCTAAAACTTGGTCTGAGGCTCGCTCAGTAAATTTGTCACTTCTTGGTTCAGATAAAAAATGTGTTATACAGTTTATGGAAGGGCTTCTCTTTAGGATGTCAGAATCGTCTCTAAAGGAAGTAAAGAGGTGACTTTATTGAACCAATCACTGTTATTCCCTCAATTTGCTATTCTCGATACGTCCTAGAAACAACACTGGCTTGTTTTGATCATATTCACAGTGATCGAAATTAACTCCATTCTTTGGACCCCTCCACTCTGATCAAAAGTTCGGTATGAAAACCTCGACTTTAGTTAGCATCATGTTACAAAATGGACCCTATTAATGCCCTTCATCGACACTTTATTATGCTTGTTTGTTTCTGTCGGTGGATCGGCCGGTGTTTTTGGGGTAGCCTAATGTTTTCGCCTAAGAAGACTGTCTTGTCGGATTTAATGGTCGTCCACTGTCCACTGTCCAAAGATACTTACACTCGTGTTGTGACAATTGTTCCAACAAGAAGTGCAGACATCAAATCAACACCAGTAAGGTCAACTAACTCTGTCGAATCAGCATTTTGGCCAATCAGAAATGGGTTTACGGTAGAATTACACTGGATGCAATTGGCACTGCTTCGTTAGTTGATACAGCACTGCACCCAAACAGTGTAACACCGCATGCACTGTGAATCGCATGCTGTCTGGAAAAAAACATACCCTTAGCCAGTAGCTGGTGTTGCGTGCCGCGTGGTTGTCGATCGAAACGTCGGTGGAGGAGCGGTTAAAGCCTTTCCCTTGTTTTCTTTGCACCAGTTTGTTATTTCCGCTCTGTTCTCTTCGCTGTTAACATCCAAGCATTAACACCCCATTCTCACTTGCCCCAGTTATGATTTATCTTGGAGATGTCTTGGATATCACACAACACGATTTTTAACACCCACCAGTGAGGATATCGAACCGTCCCCTGCCGCGCACCGAAGTGAGTTTGATCCAACCCGTGTCCCGGAACCCTCTAGGTTCCTGCCGCTGGTAACCACATACCGCAAATAAGGCGCGAAGCAGGGATCATTTGTGGTGAGTTTTACCTGTGGTGTTAAGGGTTGAGAAGGGAGATGGATAAGACTTAAGTTGACACAAAACTGCGAGCTTTGGAATTCTGGAGCTTCACTGCTGCTGTGTGGAGTTATTTCCTGAGACTGAAATCCTTTTCTTGATTAAGGAATGAATCTTAGATCTCCTACTTAAAGGCGCAGATCTCCGTTTGAATCGCTGCCTTACGATTTTGTAGTTCTCTCTCTCAGACTCGAACCAACCGCAGGTCCAGTACCGACAGTGAGGTATTAATTTCTATTCTCAAACACCTCAAAGTCGAATGCATTTCGAAAGTTGCCTTGCGAATGCTTTAAGAGTAGATCACAATAGTTCCACGAGTAATAGTATTTTAATTCAGGGTAAACACTGGTTTGAATTTGTGAGTAACAATACGAACAGATTTGATAGGTTGTCAGGAATCTGGTTTTGGGCATTGTTTGGTTTTTGGGCATCCCCGGAACAATAGGGCGGCGCGTGTCACGAGCGAGCCGGCATGTGCGACCCCGTAGCTACCGTCCGCGCGCCCCTCGACCGTGAACTTGTCGCCGACAAATAAAGGATTAGAGTTTAAGTTGAGGAATCAGCGATAAAGATTCTGCAGGTGGAAACTGGGCTTGGAACAATAATGTTCCCGAGGGGCCAATAGGTTCTGAATAGGAGGCGTTCCTATGGCATGATGACGATGAAGCCGGTGTCCCGCGACCCACGTGGGTTTAGCTCAATGCCCTTATATGAGCATGGCCCGCCTTATCCGTGGCTATATGTAGACACAAGCTGGCTTTGGGGTTTGCGGCCGACCCTGGCGTAACTGGCACTCGCACAATACGAGCATACGTTTTGGATGGTGATAACTCGTGCATTGTGAATAATTAGACGCCCATCAAGTGACGGAGAACTTTCTCATGGTTTTGCGGTGATTTGGCCTTAACCTAAATTTTGATGGGGTTTGTAACATGAATTTGCTTTACACATTGTGGGAAAAAAATTCGGGAGTTTGTTGTATTTCAAATAGACACATCATTCTATAACATCTTTCCCTACCAAGACCGCTTAAAACACAAATGCGGGGTTTTAAATCCCATCATTCCAATAAGGGTGATGCATTGGGAGATGATACAGTATACACTGTCTGATTAAACGGTATACATGTATATAGAAGAAGTCATGAAAGTCACTTTAACTGACATTGACTGACCTTGTAGTCTGGTGTGCTGTGGATGCAAGTCATGCTGTCGCGGGTTTATTCCCGTCTCCAGAACTGTCCACACGACTGACAAGGAATCACCAATTTAAACATTTAATATCTATTGGAATGATCATGATATACATGCTAATTTAACCAGCATCCTTTCCTTCCGTTCCGAAAATCGATTTTCCGACTATAGTACACAGCTACGCGAATTGATCGATTTTGATGGCTTTCAGATTAATTCGATCTGTTCGCATCAGGCAGTTCACCACTCATTACTTAATCTCCGGTGTTTGATTCCGGTTTTTTGTCAATACAAAAATTATGACATCTATGGCCTATTGTCCGCGCCTCTGTGGAAATCGTTGTCATACCTCTTTCCTTACCTCTCCTGAAGCAGCAGCATTGTCATCGGCAAAAGGATTTACCTCGAAATGACGGAGGTTTGGGCACTGATTGGATAAAACGACCGGAAGTCTCCTCTAACTTTGGTTTCCGGAAACACCCAAATGATATAAGCCAATCGAGTCGTGATCGAAGTAATCGTTCGCAGCCCAACGCCCAAATACAAATCATTCCACTGGGTTATTATCAAACTTCAAAAATGGTCATTTCGATCACATGACGACACTTTCTATAGTGATTCTTTGCGGCAATCGGTCGACAGAGTACAGTAACGGGAGTCCGATGATAGCTGCCTGATCGCTGCAGGCAGAATCAATCAATGCGTAGGGATTACCTGCAATAATAGTAAATAAATATCGATTCCTCTACTACTATGACGTCACGCTTTGAAAGCAGAACTTGTCTTTTTGTTAACGTTTCACTTTTTCCCAATTTCCGCCGTCCTTGGTGTGCATTTTCAAAAGTTTGTCCGGAAGTGGATGGTAAACTCAATAGTTCATGGCATTATGTCGACTGTTTTACGCTATCACGCCCATATCTGATTTGGACTTCGACTCAAACACCCGTAAAAAAGTTCCGGCAATCCGAAAAGTGTGGTTCGAATCCCAGTGAAGGCACTAGATTTTCTGAACATACTTCATTATTTCACAAAATCTTCGCTTAAGATTGATATAAAAACAAAGGTCCAGTCGCTAGTTTGAATTAGCCGCTGTGACGTCACCAATAACAATCACATGCCCTCTGTGACGTAACAAAATGTCCAGGCCTGTATAATGCCTATAGAAGAAAGTGCACGGATATTGATAAACCAATATCATGACGTCATTGGTACGAGTTGTAGAATCAATATAATGTGCTCGGAGCGACAGAAGTTGTAGTTCTACAATTGTATTTGGGTTGCAATAAAATACAATGGAACCTCCCTTAGCGGACACCTCTCTATTGAGGACAATCTCGCTATTAAGGACACCTGACACGTGACAACTCGAGCTTTTATACCACAAGTCTAAGCCTTGAGTGTAAGCAGTGTTTCGATTCTCGCCTAGTATGACCTGAACGGTTACGCTCTCGCGCTAGGCCCGAGTAACCCAGGTTTAAACTGCTGTTGTTTTTGTTTGGGGGAGGGGGTGCATCACACCCTTGTGTGTCAATATGATTTCCATGCATGTATAGTACTTGGCATGTGTTTTCCGTATTTGAGCAAAACCACAAGGAAATCCTTCAGCCGCAATGAGTTTATATATAGCATTATATTATTTGCTTGTTGTTGAGCAGGTTACAGATACATTGACTTCCGGCACCAGTTACGGAACGTGCTCCTGTTGTTTTGTCTCCGTGACCTTTCTGCCTCCTCATTTAGCTTAGAAATAGTAGTGAATCCAGGAAGGTGACACTCCTCTGTCGCACCCGTTCTAATTGAGACCTTCATGTTAATCTAGAAACCAAAACGGTCACAAATGATGTACATGTACTTAATTTCGACTCTGTGTTCAGCGTGAAGTTGCAAGTTTGTCGCCGTTGGTGTGTCGTGAAGATTCACCCTGAAGGCAGTGCAGAGCACAGCGGCTGCATCTGGGACATATATTTACCGCTTGACAAATCACCGCATGCTGGGTCTGGCAGTACGGCATCCTGAGATTCAGGTTTTTTTCACTCCTAGGTCATATAAAAAATCAAATATTGCACCGAAAAATCGAGAGGCGGAGTGTGTGTGTGTGTGTGTTTTGAAAACCACTAGTTATTCGAGGAAGGCAGAGGCTAAATAAACATTGGCTACGAAATAGAAACATCACTTCTGAGACGCTGTGGTAAAAGTGTTCGCCGTATCTGTACTAGATGTCTGTCGTATGGTTGCCGTAATGTAATATTGTACATCGTATCGAGACATCGTCTGCACCCACTGTCGTCTGCTCTTACTCTTTTGTAATTACCATGGAACGGCTTGTTTTGGTGCTTTTGGTGGAAATAACTGTTCGATGCCAGTTTTATCTGCAAAATCCCATAACGGTGAAAATCATCTCCTTGTAAAACGACTTGTTACTCGCAGAGATATGTTAATTGGTGCCCTTGATTTCACTTTGTGAATTAAGCTAATCACTACGGCTAAAAGGTGCTAAACAACACCTTATACTTGAAATGACGTTTTGATAAAGGTGTATGCATTGAGAGTCAATTAAAAAAAATCGTGATCCTTCTGACAGAAACTCACTGGAAATTAGAATACGAAGTGCTGTTGTCGAAAAATGCAGTACTGAGAAGCAAAGACTAGTGTCCTATTGTGCCTTTGATTGTCAGCAGATGCTTCAAAATGATTGTATTTGGCATGGATTCAGCTGGACCTCCGTATGGGCCATCTCTGCTCAGTGTGATTATTCCGTCCTCATCTCGCGAGATCAGCAAGTTTCAACGTATATCTGTATGCAAAGAACACACGGGGTGAAGTTTCATTTCTGTCAGAAAGCACGACAGTCGAAGTTTGTTTTATTTTTGCGTTGTAGACCTCGAAAAGAGGGCGTCAAAATGTTCCACCATCCTGCTGAAGAACACATGTCATTTCCGGAACTTGTTTTGAAAATACAAATATGGAAGTATCCCTTGTTAATTGCCTTCACCAAAACATTTGATTCATCACCAACCCCTCCTCACCTATCAACGGCAGAAATTAATAACTCTGGGATAAACAGTAAACAAATTATGATCGCACAGGAAAATGTTTTGAAAAGACATATAAGGAAGTCTGTTTCTTTAATAACAAACGCTCCTCCCATCATATAAAAAATAAAATAAAATGTCCTTTAGAAATATTCTAATTAGTTCTTTGTATCCGCTTAGAAAGATCTATCAGCCGTAATCCAGCTTTTCAAAACGCTCTAGTATGACGCGGGTAGCCCAGCCTTTGCTGATATCACTCTTATCTATTTGTGTCGAGCGACTGCATCATTGGGAACTCCCTTCTACTCTCTCAATACCTGGTTTTCCCGGGCGAATGACCTTGACAAGCTTCTCCAATAGTAAACATACGCACGCGGCAATATTTTCCTCATTATACATCGGCTAACTTCGTAAAAGCCGAACCTTCCGGAAGTTTTCCAAATAAGGAAGAACTCGGAACCGATTATTTATGTTACGAAAAGACCCGAGTCGTGTCGGAAGTGTTTTCCATATATGGGCATGAGTTTGCTGCCGACAATGACGTATCGTTAGCATCACAATAAAGTGGAATTCAATAGTGCTAGTGGTCTCCCAAATAAGGAAGTTTCCGTAAATCTACTTCGGGAATTGATTATGTATCTAGGTCAAACGCTAATATCTTGCAAACCCGACGGTAATTTTTCCCGAAAGTTGGTATTTAAGTCAAAAACAACTTTGCAGGAATGCTTATGGTACAATTTTGACCGAAATCCGTCTACATTTTGTGAAATCGTGCATTTATAACGAACTTCCGAAGATTAATATATTCCTGGCTCGTCCTTTATTTATCAACACGTCACATTGACGTCACTACTATTAATCTCAATAGCTCGATTCTGATTGGTTGGCAAAATACACTATCGTCCAAATAAGGTAAAGAAGCGTAAAACAGCCCATTGATAAAAATTTTCGTATTTAAGGGGCGTCGTTCATTCATAAGCGTTCATATCACTATAACTCTCCGTAGTAGAACAGTCTCACCTCAAACGTCGAGACGCTAACTTGGACTATAGAGAATTGTGTTTGTATCTTCACCCACGCTAGTGTTCTTGTATTTAATACGGAATATACGGTGAACATTCACAATTGCGAGCATGATTATGGACGGTATAGACACATTGTGTCAAGTGGCATTAGCGGACCAGCTGAATCTTAGCTTTGATACCTACAACCCTCCGCTACAGACTGCTAACACTGGTGGACGTACAGGATTGGAAGCAGACGATTGCCTAAACACGCCGGTGACTACAAGCTCGGATATGCCGACCTTTTTCAGTGCGGATACGGACTACGAGCCCTTGCCAATTACCGGTAGGTTACCTTAACATGTATTTTGTGTCAGTTACTTGTCAATTTCCTGTGATGATGGGGGCCGGGGTCTTTGATAGTTTACTTTCCTGACATTACTCTATACTGCTGTATGATTGTTAGTCATTCTGTTCGGACTTAGTGATTTCATTCCCTAGTGTTTCTTCTGTCTTGAATGACAACTCCTCTCGGCGAACTTGTTGATGGTGTCCTCGGATGACCAAGTGACCATTTCGCATGGAGTTTGATATTTCTCGTCACTCCTGACATCGGGCTTTTGTATGACAGGTTGACATCACCCCTGAGTTGTTGTATAACATCTTTTCATTCAGTACTACCCGACGGATGTGGTCCAAATATCATATTTAGCCTTTCTTAAAATCAACCCGAATCAGCTGATGCTTATTCCAGTATGTGTATTCGTGCAGTGTGTATACACACAGTGGTGACCGACTTTTAAATTCACAGTTTACAATAGAATTTGGACTTTGAACTTAATGATCCTTAACTTACTATCGACATGTGACATACAATTATGTTATTCAATCAATATTTTTGGTTTTATTCGTTGATGTTGGTTGATTTTTTGATTTTTTTCTTTGCCACCGACCTCATCTGCGAATTCGATATTATTATCGGAAAATGTTAATGAGGTCTCAGCTAATAAAAGAGGAATCCCCCTCAATGTGTCCCTCATATTCTAAGTCCAAATACTCAAGTATATTGTTTTAGTATTTTGCCACAATACTATTTAGTTACAGTCCAGTGGTTCTTTCTTTTTAACCAATTTAAGGGTATTTTCTTGGATTCCCCGTCAGCTGATTACGGCCGCCATAGGATTCCCTCATTTACGTAGGTGATTCTATTTATAGCCAGCCAATCAGATGGCGGCTCTATTATAATATGGCACGCTTTGGCTCGTGGCAGCATGAGTACCAGGGTTCTAGACATCGGGCGCAGTTCGCAATTTGTCTCTGCACTTTGGACTTCGTCAGTTTGGATTTTGACTTTGTAATTTTTTGAGATGCAATCCATGCATCATCAACATTACCCAAGTTTGTTTGGACATTGAATTTTCTTGACATCACTTGGTTGGCTTCAGAAATGAAAACTATGACGCAACAACTCAACGCTCTGCGTCTGCAATTATATCCATATCCAGGTTATTATTCAATATTTCCATCTTTTACGATGATTATTTTTTAATTTTCGTTCGAGACTTTGAATTTTGTTTTGAGAAATAGCGGAGATAGAAATTTTCTTCACCTTCGATGGAGCAGTTTCAAGCAAATGGTTTTGAATATTTTATTCTCATTCCCAGGTGGACGATACATCGAGGGCAAGATGACGTGATCATATACGCGACATTTCGATTTCGATTTCCTAATCTATATCAGATTTTCAGGATGGATTATGGCACTGATACCTCATGCATGTAGTTACCCATATAAACCTCAAAGTATACAGGATATTGCTTCATCTTCAATTACAAATCATTTACGGTCTCTTTCTCTTCTCTCTTTGCAGCAAGCGTTGAAGCGTCTTTCACCATCCCCGAGAAGGCCGAGACTCAGAGCCATGCACATGGTGTGCCCACCACGCATCGCATCTCCTACAAGGGAACATTCACCACGACCGCCCCTGTGTCCTCCGCCGGCGAATGCCAGTCGAACAACCCCAACCTGACGCCCATCTTCACTCCTCTACTGAGCATCCTAACTCAGGGAAATGCCTCCCAGCTCCAGCAGGGACAGTTTGCCATCGTCACAGGCAACCCAACGCAACCTGAACGTGCCGCGTCCGCGGGGCAAGGCTACCCTGGACAGGAGGAGCCGCAGCAGCAAGCAAATCAAGCTTTCGAACAGTCGCAGCAATACTCCATGCCGTCATCAGCATCGTCGCCAACAGGCCAGTACCCACACAGTCAATTCGGGTCTGGTCTGTCCACGACCTCCTGCAGCTCCACTCCCGAGCCGGACTACTCAGCCCAACAGGAATACAGCACGCCTCCTCCTCCCTATTCCCGCCAGTCGTCATTCGAATCCGGGGCCATGCCCAACTATGCTATGAAGCAGCCTCCAACCTACAGCAGCTGCACGCAACAGAACTATCCATCTGTCAGTGGCACCCAGTGCATGTCGTCAGGAAATCTTCAAATTCATGTTAGCGAGGACATTAGTTACTCAAAAATTGGATACAAATGGCCAGGAAACATCCCTGACTTGCAGCAACTCCAGGTTTCTTCGCCTTCTGCGATGCCTGCTTCTTACACTGTTCATGGACCTATCAAAACTGAGCCTCAGGCTGATGACTATATGAATCTGCAGACGACTCTCCCTTCAGACTTTGCCATGTCACCTTCATGCTGTTCAGCATCAGGAGTATGCACCTCTCCTCCCGTCACCTCGACAGCTAAGCTCTCCTTGGATGTGCTCTCAAATCCCCAGTTCAAACTGCTGCCAGTAAAGCCAAGGAAGTACCCCAACAGGCCAAGCAAGACTCCACCCCACGAGCGCCCATACGCATGTCCAGTAGCAACCTGTGACCGCCGATTCTCGCGGAGTGACGAGTTGACACGTCATATCCGGATCCACACGGGCCAGAAGCCGTTTCAGTGCCGCATCTGCATGCGGGCATTCAGCCGGAGCGACCACCTCACCACTCACATCAGGACACATACAGGAGAGAAACCATTCTCATGCGATTACTGCGGGAGGAAGTTCGCGAGATCTGACGAGAAGAAACGTCACGCCAAAGTCCATCTCAAACAGAAAATGAAGAAGGAGCAGAAAATGTTACAATCGTGTAGCGGGCCTATGCCATCTAGTAGCAATATGGGACTTGACGTAGAATCTCCAATGGACATCAGTTCTGTGTCACATTGTAGCCCTCTGTCAATCCCCGTGACTGTTACGTCGGCAGCGCTATGAATTTAGGATTATCTTAGGACATTTAACAAATTGGCAACAAACTCTTTGACTCCTAAACGTGTCATAATACTTATTAGTACTGGTGACAGAATAGTGCATTTACACTGTGAGTGGACTTCTGCTTCGCTGAAGGTCACGTGGTGTCATGTCGTCTGACGACAGGCACGTGTTGACTTCCATGGCAGCCTAAACACACTAATGATATTCAAGAGCATATAACCGTGGACACTCCTCAAAGACATAAAACAATTACTTTCACTGGATTATAATGTCTTCACAACGTCACTTATCACGTGACGACTACGTCTTGTCACGTGACAACAATATGTCGTGTGATAAACTTTTGCCATCCTTCGTCATGGACTAAATCATTCTCACCCTTGATGGATTATCTGCACGCGGACTACTAGTATGCCAGCTCGAGCGTGGTTGTTGTGGTAGCAAAATACCAAAGACTCATTTCACGAACTATGTTTATGAATGCATTACCTTTTTATCAGAAATGGCGGGAAAATATCATTGTATACAACTGATTATTTGAGTGAATCAAATGACATTTTTTTTACCCGGTGAAAGTTAAGTGCTAAAATTTACGAAGAAATTTTATTTTATTTCATCTAATTTCAATATGGGCATTAGTTTTCCCGCCATTTTCCTCTGTCCGAACGCAATCGTTTTTTGCTGGGGAAAAAACTCCCATGATTCTTGTTTCCCATCAGTTGAATCATGGAGCTGGATGTAATGGCGACATCCAGATCCATGTACCCTGCTTGGATTGAGGCCTACTCTAATCTCATCAAAATCCCCCACAATCAGAAAGTAGGAGCGGGTTTAACTCCTTCAGTTACATTTACTTGTTCTGCATTTTACAAAGCTTTAAAACATTAACGCGATCTCTTGTTAAGATTTTATCAGTTTTTGGTCAGTATGGTGTTTTTAACTCGGAAAAAGCCTCAATCCTGTTCGGGTTCATTATGTGCTAATCGTCCCTTGTGTACTACAATCGCAGTGAGTATCCATTGTCAAAAATTGATAATTACTTGAATCAAACTCGTATGGATCTTGCCCTAAGTTGCCATGTTTACGACGTATGATGACAAAGTCTTTTTCAAAAGAAAAGCATAAACTTCGCATAATTCTTGATGAATTAAAGCTAAAGAAGTTAAGTTTGGTATACATATCGTTAAAGTAGTGTATTCAGTTTCACGTGATATTAAAGCGCTGCTGTGTGCAAATTTTGCCAATGTGTCCGAGACAGCTGGACTGTCCGATTGGACACAAAATGCATGACGTCACTGGCGGGAAACAGTGACACAGCGCTCGTATGGTAATGTTGTTTTCCATTTTTATAAAAGAGATGTTCAAATGTTCATGGTCGTTCATATTACGCCTTATACAAAACATCACGTTGTATTAAATACGCATTCATGGCTTAATGGCTTCGTCAATTAAGTTTTTGTAACCGGTGGTAAATACTGAAATTTAAGTAAGACATATAGTTTCTTTTGTCTGTTTTAAGGAGACTATAGAAAAAAATTATTTCTTTTCTTTCAAGTAAAACTCGTCTGAATAAATTTCAAACACTTGTGTACGAATTGTACACAATTGTGAAATCTAGTTGTCAAAAGTCGTATTTTGATGTGCTGTTACAATATAATTGTTAATTTGGCCTTGGCGAAAAAAGACTAAAATTCTTTATATCGAGTTCTTTATTTTTCTATTCTCCTCTCAGAATCGATGCAATGCGCAAGTTTGCTGGTACGCAATGAGTCCAGGTTTTGTGAGGCGACAGACCAATGACATCATAAGTTCATTTCATCTTTGGTTGACTGGTTTCACGTATACATCTTGCATAGCAGATGTACAGGTGAATCGAGCAACCGAGAAGAAGCGGACGTCAGGAGCACAAATTCGGGGTATTCCCTTGGAAGAGGGTCAATTTTGGGGTTGGAGGCTCAAATCTGCCTGGCAAAGCACGAAAAGTGGATAATTTGGGGTGCCCTGTTTGGATTCAGTTGTTTTGATTTCTTGGTCTGTTGGGTCATGATATTTTTTGTGATACTACTGTTATGGTTTCTAACTGAGTTGGAGACTAAGTTGACATAAGTCCAAATCCGCACTCGTTAATTTAATTGGTGTCACGTGGCCACGGCCGATTGACAGTTGAGCGGACTATGCCGTTGTTTCAACTCCTCTATCAACTCTTTGTACATTCTGTGTATATTTTAAATATTTTAAGTACATTCGCGAAGCCAAAGGCTACATGTGGAGACTGTAAAGTGTAGTATTTGCTATTAATTTGCAATAAATATTTTTATCAATTAAATGATATCTGCTTTGGGCATTCTGATAATTTGAGACTGCATCCAGATTTTTCTCTGGATTACTACGTCATAACGCTGCTGTCGACCCTTACCCCTTATACTAGTCTCGAGGAAGCCAGCCTCTACCCCTTTCACAAGTTTAGAGGAAGCCGACAGATGCAAGGAAAGTCACCATGGATATTTTCTGTTGTGGACACCATCACTTCCCCCAACATCATTCTCAAAAGCTTGGCTATTCGTGACAGTAGGGGTCCCAAATAGTCATGATATGGATGGTGTTCATCCAGACATTTTGGGGCCCGTACAGTCAGGATATTGTAAAACTCCGATGCACATACCGTGGTTGGTCTTTTGAGCAACTACAATGGTTCTACCAAACGCTGTGTAATTACTGCGTTGATTTCGAATCTTGATGAAATCGCAAGTGGAAGCACTGCAGGTTCCGAGGCACTGGCCAATGTCCGCAGTAATCGTGGCCATTCGAATGAAAGGAGTCGAAATCGTTCCCTCGATTTCAGGAAGTCATGTACCGAGAATGAAATCTCGGGCCATTTCTCAAAGAAATCATAAACCCAATTGCCCCTTTGAACACGTAATGATGAACGGAAAAGGAAAGGGGCTACTCGTAAGTTGCAAAGTTCACCGACAGTGACAAACTTCAAAGGATGCACTAACCACCAAAAGGGTTCCAGAAAGCCTAAACTGAATCTCCAGCCGATAGCTAGTCTCTCCCTCCATCACCCGAAGGAAGCTACATGTATGCTATTCTTGCCGTGGCTGACCCGCCGTGCCCTCCAACATGGATGAAGCCTTGCTGGTGCGACTGACCTTCCGTCGCGGATTATGCGGACCGAGCTTATAGCTTTGAAAACAGGGCCTAAAAAATCAAAGACTTGGTCCAGATGGCGATCTTTTCTTTTTCACTGTTTTCCTTGCTTCGGGTAAGAAATATGCTTCAGAGGCAATCTTTGTTGACCACTGACACCACAAGTGAGACGGGAAGAGAGTCGACCTGAATACGCAATTTGAGGACATGTATGTTTGCGTCCCCTGCGCAATAAAACCTTGACTGAGCCATTGATATCATGCCGCCATTTTTAATCATACTATTTGCGTTTTCAAAAATTGATATTTCTTGGAGACATAATAACTGCGGTGCAACAAGATGCATCGTACTTTACGAAATATTAAGAAAACCACATGTATATCTCTTTGGTTCTGGAATATAGAAACGATAATGCGACGCCATGATGGCGCATAGGCCCCTGTTCACGTTTGGTCAAAGGCCGCCATTTTGATTTTTCATGGCAAAGCTTTGATTTTTATTTCAAAATATAGTTGTAAATTGTAATCAAAACATAAAATGCACATGTGAGACGCATGTTAATTATTTGTTGACATGATGGTGAATGTTCCAAGATTGTGCGTGGGGCGGGTGTGGGAGTCCCTATAATAAGATAGCACCACTCTCCGGCACACTGTGGCAATTTATAGTGATTCATCCATCAACATACACTATAGAACGTGTACAAATGTACACAACCATCTACTAATGCTACAGATTAACCCCTTACCAAACAAAACACTATTTCGAACGCAGCTCATCCACACTGCACCTAAGATATTATGATTGGCTGAGATATAGGAATAAACGCACAGGGAACGCCCTGCTGTTCACCAAACGAAAAAAACAACCCAGAGTATCGCATAACCACATTCTAATAAAGGCCGTATCAGTAGTATCGACATGATCTAATTGTCTTCCTACCACGGTCTTCACTCATCACTCAAACTATCGAAATCACGGAACCAAGTACAAATAAAGACGTTTTATTGGTTGAACGTATTCACTGCACTTAAATATACTCTATATTTTCACCGATTTACAATTTCTTCAGCAATAACAATGACAGCAAGGTGAAATAACAATTGACAGCAAGGTGAAAACCGAGCACTACCTCATGGCTAGGCCATTGGACCATCTGGTGTCGCCAACCTAATGTAGTGTCCATCCAATGAAACATGTTGTGTCCAGTCAAGCAACCATGCGCATCTAGTAGGACTCGAAGATCCAGAAACGGTATTATAGTGGAGAAACTAGAGTAATTACTGCGAGGGCCAGGTTAGAAAACCTGTTTTTAACCACCATGTATTTCTCGCACATGTACCGCTCTGACGGAAGGAAGTTGACTTGATTTACCATTGGTCGCATCATTTGATGTGGTCAGGGCTAGTATGAAGATTTAAAGGTCGAATACAACACTGGAACAGTAGTTTGGGGCCAAAATAGGTCAACATCTGCTGAGTTTGACATCCAAGGACCAACAGCTGGTTACGTGAGTCACAAACCCGACAAGAGATGACACCCCGCAGCCAACATTTCGAATTGAGGATGTCTCCGTCGACAAGGACAACATCACCATTTAGGACCTGTGAATGGAAATACTAGCGGCAGTTAATAAACCTTTGGGACAGTGATACCGACGACACATGTATTAACGCTGAGAGAACGTGATAACAACATGCGAAGAGTCTAACTTGAGGAGACAGCGAAAACATCTTGAAAAAATACGTCTTTACCGCAATAATCTGGCTTCTTTTTCAGATAGATTTAGGGATTGGCCGCCCTCTGTCTGGTGTCCAACTATCTAATCACTGTTCATTTCGTTAATATCATAGGGGGACACTGGCATTAGGTACCACTGCAATCATTACACCGGGACAGCTTGTCGCGTGGCGGACGCCAAGTTCATTTTGAACACGAGGACAAACTGAATGAGAAAGGTACATGTACGCATGTTACAACATAGTAGAAGTTATTCAAACTCAATGACTAAAAGTTATTTCAATTTGTATTGTTTTTACCATTTGTGGGTGGAGTGAATCACTCGCCTCGTAACCCTCGAGTTGGCCAAGCTCCAGGTCCGGAAGAGACGGTTCAGCTTGCGGTTACAAGGGTTATGTTCAGTGGAGGTTAATAGGCTATATACTCTTACAGTGGCACACATTACTCATCGCTGGGACGCTTGTCCTTGATGGAGAGACACCGAGACGGTCCGGTGACAAGACAGGAAAGACGTTCGATAGTGGAGTCAGTTCATCTGTACGACAATTACATCTGTCACAATTGTCACAGGGCCCTAAAACTGCTCGGACGACACCACGGATGGAGCCCCTGAACTGCTCGGACAACACCACGGACGAACCTGGCTTGGATGTACAATTGCAATCAGCTAAGTATCGCGAGAAGTGAGGATTAAAAAAAGGAGCGATTGGTCACTAGACCATCGCTTGACCCTTTAATGTTGTCATTACTGGTTACCGATCAACAGCAGCAACAGGTAGTCGCAGACGACTCGTGTTCAATACTAATATTAACCCTAAAAAAAGGTGTGCTCAGCCTGATTGAGTCTGGAAATAAGAACAGCTGGCTGTGACAACAGGACTGAATGACGAGGTTAGGATGGTTCTCATACATCTGGCAAACTGTTGTTGGCTTCATTCGCCCCTGATTCATGCCAGTCACGGCGTGGGTGGAATTTTAATATGTTGTCTCAATTAAAAAAACATTCGCTCTTAATAATTTTATATGTGTGTACAGCTCGTACAATAATTGCATATTTCGTATTGTTGATTTTATATCATGTGGATGTTGTTTTTGAATGTGTATAAATCAAGCATGGATATACCGGTAAGTATTAAGACCTGCATCAATTCACTAAAAACCTTATCACGTGCTGTCTGTCATGTCTGTATCTAGAAAAAATGTCCATCAATTCACTAAAAATCGAATCAGTAGCGTTGGATCAGAGAGATAAAGCCTTTGCCTCTCTCTCTCTCTCATCTCAGCGTTGGATCAGACAGATAAAGCCTTTGCCTCTCTCTCTCTCTCATCTCAGCGTTGGATCAGACAGATAAAGCCTTTGCCTCTCTCTCTCTCTCTCATCTCAGCGTTGGATCAGACAGATAAAGCCTTTGCCTCTCTCACTCTCTCATCTCAGCGTTGGATCAGACAGATAAAGCCTTTGCCTCTCTCTCTCTCTCATCTCAGCGTTGGATCAGACAGATAAAGCCTTTGCCTCTCTCTCTCTCTCATCTCAGCGTTGGATCAGACAGATAAAGCCTTTGCCTCTCTCTCTCTCTCTCATCTCAGCGTTGGATGCGACAGATAAAGCCTTTGCCTCTCTCTCTCTCTCTCATCTCGGGTTGGATGCGACAGATAAAGCCTTTGCCTCTCTCTCATCTCGGTAAGAGTCATATGACGTTCAAAGGTATTACAATAAACAATACGGTTACGTTTCCCAAAAATATAAGATTCGCTTGTATATTTGCCATTATCAATGTAATGAAACACTATTTTTGATTCCATCTGGCTCATTGTCCAATTCTGCCGGCTACACTGACAGCGTCGATGAACGGTTTTGAAAATGTCTTTAGGACAGGTTTTTGAGAGATAACTCAAAGAGGTAACTCTGCCGGTGAGGGAAGGAGATACTTGATAACTTATCATTCCTCTTTGTACTTTCCCTTTCATGATTTTGAATTCACTGAACCCGACCTCAGAGCCACCGCTATGGAATGATTCCCCGATTCAAAAATATAGATATTAAAGAAGAAAAAAAAAACATTTAAAAAGAAGTCTTTTCTTTCGTCCTTGAGAATAAAGTCTCAGGTCACGTGCATCGCGTACCTGAGAATCATGACTCACCTTAGGCCTATATTGTACTATTAGCTTCTTAATCAAACAATGAACTTCATTCTTCTATTAAATATCAATTCGATTGTAAACAATTTTCATTTCACTTGACGCTTTCACAGGTGCTCTATTTATGTAAAGGTATTCAGCCTATTTAGGTTACGCGGTCTCTCATTGACAACTCCCACCGGAACTTCCTCTTTCCGGTTGTGCTATTTTGTGAAAAGATATGTTTTAATTTATCATATCATTGACCCGTTTAAGTGAATCCGTAATCAGGTTGCCGATTTGATCAATCAATAGGCCTCGTGTTCTTGGAAACCTCTCTACTGGACCATAGGCAAAGGCCATGGCCCCGTGTACAGGGAAACCTCTCTACTGGACCAATATGGCCTCGTATACTTGGAAACATCTTTAATGGACCATAAGCAAAGACCACGGCCCAGTGATCTGGGAAACCTCTCCAATGGACCATAGGCGAAGACCAATATGGCATGTGTACAGGGAAACCTCTCTACTGGACCAATATGGCCTCGTGTACTTGGAAACATCTTTAATGGACCATAGGCAAAGACCACGGCCCAGTGATCTGGGAAACCTCTCCAATGGACCATAGGCGAAGACCAATATGGCATGTGTACTGGGAAACCTCTCTAATGGACCATAGGCATCTAGACCACGACCTCGTGTACTTTGAAACCTCTCTAATGGACCATAGGCATCTAGACCACGGCCCAGTGATCTGGGAAACCTCTCCAATGGACCATAGGCGAAGACCAATATGGCATCGCGGACGATAGGGACCTCTTTAGTAGGAACATGAGAGTAAACAACGAGTCGACCTCCATAAGAGTGACACCATGGTTTCTTGTCAAACTTTGAGTCGAAGTGAAAGAGTTTATAAATCGGTTGTGTGATCAATGATATCATATGATTATTAGTCGATCAACGGTTACTGTGCCACCGGAAAAAGCACCTCAGTGTGTCCTACATCTCTAAATACTCTAACACATTAGTCACAGGTTAACAACAATACCTCATGTTTTTATTTCGTATGACTTTCGTTTTCCTTTCCGGCCTGAAGTATTTTAATAACGTTTGTCTGTTGAATCATCGCATGAGAGATGACCATGCTTTTCTCAAGGTCGACAAAAGTGTCCGCTCAGCCTAGATGTGAACGACCGGCCCCTCTAAAACATTGGGGGCATTTACGAGGTGTGATAAGGCGATGGTATTATTGACTATGAGGAAGATCATGCCAGCCAAACCACTGCGGGAAGCTGCTTCTTTTGCCTCGCGTTTACTGTGGCTAAATCAAAAGAAAAAGTCACACAAGTTGTTGGCCAGCCATAGCATCTCTCACACGTAGTCTAAATGATCCAACACTCTTGTCGCATTGGATCGGCCTCGTCCCTCTCACATGAAGGCAGTATGAGGAGGCTGACGAATGGACTGCCTCAGAAGTTGAGCGACATCTAACGGCAATGCCTGCCATGCCATCTGATGCTCTTTCTAAGAACTAAAGGTTTGCACTTGTCCTTATGATTGGACAAGACGGAGAGATGAGATAGGCACACCCAGGACGAATAAGGTCTAGCACCTCTCCATATCACGGAAACAGTCTCGGATGCCCAAACTGAGTTGTCGACGTGGTAAGAGAGATGAGATGCCCGCATCCAGACCAACTCGGACCAAGTTGTTCCAACGTGTCACCGACATGGTTGGAGAGACGAGACAGCTACAGCCGTGCCTGGTTCATTTTGTGACTTCCTCATCTCTCTCATCATGTTGTCAACACGGTGGAGCAGCCAGGACTGATTCGGCCTGGCTGTGACTTCCTCATCTTTCTCACCATATTGACAACTTGGCAGAGCCACCAAGACTGATTTGGCCTGGCTGTGACTGTCTCATCTCTCTCACCATAATTATTGTCAACACGGTGGAGCAGCCAGAACTGATTCGGCCTGGCTGTGACTGTCTCATCTCTCTCGCCATATTAACAACTAGACAGTGCGGCGAAGATTGATGTGGCCTGGCTGTGACTGTCTCATCTCTCGCATCATGTTGTCAGTACGGTGTAGCAGCCAGGATTGATTCGGCCTGGCTGTGACTTCCTCATCTCTCTCATCATGTTGTCAGCACGGTGGAGCAGCCAGGATTGATTCGGCCTGGCTGTGACTTCCTCATCTCTCTCATCATGTTGTCAACACGGTGGAGCAGCCAGGACTGATTCGGCCTGGCTGTGACTTCCTCATCTCTCTCACCATGTTGACAACTTGGCAGAGCAGCCAAGACTAATTTGGCCTGGCTGTGACTGTCTCATCTCTCTCACCATATTAACAACTAGGCAGTGCGGCGAAGACTGATGCCGCCTGGCTGTGATTGTCTCATCTCTCTCGCCATATTAACAACTAGGCAGTGCGGCGAAGATTGATGCGGCCTGGCTGTGACTGTCTCATCACTCTCATCATGTTGTCAACACGGGGGAGCAGCCAGGACTGATTCGGCCTGGTCCTTGGGCGTTTTGTCTGAACACTGAAGGGCATGCGACTGCCACAACAGACCGAATTGGGCCAAGCAGCTCTATTGTATTGCTACCACGGGGAGAGTGTTGTGACACAAACAGACCGAATCGAGCCTTGTTGCTACTGCACCGTGTCAGCGACGCTGTAGGAGTAGTGAGACAGTCCCAACCAGAACAAACTGGGCCCGGGAACACTGAGAGATGGACATGGCACAACCACAGGCTGAATTGGACTTGGTACCTCCACCGTGGGTGAGAGAGTTGACTATGTCATAAAATGATCCCATTCGGCCTGGTACCGACTGTCGCATCTTTTCACCCCGCATATGAGCAAGACGGTGGAGCTGAAATGTCGAATTCAATCAGATTGTGGCTGTCTCATCTGCCCAACCGAGGTGAGAGAGATGAGACAGCTACGGTCATACCAATTTGACCTTGTTGCCCGAGCTCCATATCAGTCTGGTTGTGGCTGTTGTGATTGAATCATTTCTTGCATTGTATCGGCAACACGGTGAATGTGACTGTTTCAACTGTCTTGTTGGCGCGACGGCGCGGCGGTGCTGCCTGGCCCGATTATGTCTGGATTTGGGTTTCTCAGCGCGATGACGACACGGTGGAGCTGCCAGGTCGATTTGATCAAGTTGTGACTGTCTCAACGCCAACTCTGTGTGAGATGCCCCAGCTCCAATTCGGCCGGTGGACCATTCACAGTTCGGTTTACTTTCTTCCTGACCCAGTTGTCTCAGCATGGTCGATTCGGTCTGCTCTTGCTGTCCCCCTCTCTCACAATGGACAGGTCAGGTCCATAAAGTCTATTTGTGGCTGTCTCATCTCCCCCACTGTGCTTGCAACGGTGAACATGCCAGGTCCGACTCGGTCTGGTTGTGACTGTCCTGTTTTTCTCTTTGCCACAGGCACTAAGAGAGAAGACAAAACCAGAAAAAAGGGCCATGTCCCCGACATGGTGAAGACACGAGACAAGTCACTGCTCTGGAAGAGTGCCAAAACCTGACCAAGCGGTACCTGGGCGCTCTACCATGTCACCGCAAACGGTGCCGAGAGAGATGAGACAGCTAAAACCAGACCAATTTCACTGCCTTAACTCTCTCACCGTAATGGAAAGATGGTGGAGCTTCCAGGTCATATTCGGCCTGGTTGTGGTTGTCATATCTTTCCCAGTGTGTAGACAAACGGAGCGACTGCCTGGTCCGATTTGTTCAGGTTGTGACTGTCTCGCTGTGATGGCAAGACGATGGTTGTGACCGACTGGTCACATGCAGGCAATACGTAACCAAGTCACTGAATCAAGACGGTGGAGACGCCAGCTCCCAATCGGTCTGGATGTGGCCGTCTCATCTCCCTCACCATCGTGGCAAGACAGTGGAGCAGCCAGGTTCAATTCGATCTGGTTCTGTTCTACGACAGCAAAAGACTGTACAACAGCAGAAGACTGTATTATCTTACAACTTTCTTTTTTAACAGACAATGACGTGCCTTTTACAAAGTACATGACATTGTACATGTAGTTTATATACATTCCCATGGTCAATTCTGTATTTATGAACATTTTCTCGTCTACAACAACCATTCACACACAATTCAGTATTTGGCACAGTCTATCATAGTCTATCTGGAAAAGTACTGAAGTTTATCAGAACCTGGCACATTTCCTTGAATCACAGACAGTAAACAGCATTACACTGGCAAAGTCTATCACGGTCTATTAAAGCACTTTTAGTTAATTCATGACCTGTTAACAGGGCAACATTCTTATGTCACATCCTGGTCACCGTGTTTTTCCTCAGATAATGCCAGAGGATTTAGAGGAGGTCCCGTGTAGGGATGAGTATCACACCAGAAATCCAAAGGCTGTGGGACTCTCAGGAGCCACGAGACTGCAGGGACACAGGACTCGGATTGTCCTGTGTCTGATGACTTCGGGGTAACGTCTTTGAAGTAGTGACACACATTTATCTCCGTCGAGTTATAAGGCGGGGCAAGAATGTCAAGAAATGCTGCCGGCCCATTTATCGCCTGAATTTCATGAAAGTTTTCTTCTATAGGTGAAAGGCAGCAGGCGTCCAGATCTGTTTCAGCATTGATCCTTGTCACGGGTGTCCGACGGGCGGGCTGAAGATATTTCTTCCAGTTGGTGTATTTCTCTGCCAGTTCCGATGGAATTGCGACATTGTTCGACACCAATGCAGTGTACCGTTTGACGTCAACTGTCCCGCTGATTATTTTGCACAGCCCATGCATGCCAGGGTGGTCATGCATGGGCAAGGTCACCCCATTCTTCAACACAAATACCCCCATAGAAAAACAATCATCCTCCCACAGCCCTATGTACGTGACTGGCGCTTTCCCACCTTCAGGCTTGAATAGCTCATTACTTTTTACAAGTTCTTGGTTAAAATCGATATCAGCAGCAGTCACATGTCTAATCATCCGTTTTAGTCGATTGAAATTATCAAGAAACGCCTTGTCAGGTGCTGATTTGGAGAAAGTTTGATAAGCAAGTCTAGCAACTTTCTGGATGGTCGCCATCTTGAATGTGACTGAATGAAGACAAGAAATTGCCGATGATAGGAAGGTTCCTTCTACAACAATGATGAATTGTTTCATGATATATATGAAGAACAATACAAAACTAATCATGTTAGAAAATATCAGTGTGTGATGTGTATACCTATTGGTATAAAACAGCCTTCAAGTGAAAAGACACTCTTACCGGCATATACGGAGTATGTAAAGGAGAAACGACGACCACAACACTTAAAGGGACAACAGAGAAAATGAGTTGGTGTGTTGATTTCCTGGTTAAAAGATGCCGTCTTACCACCGCAAAATACGCAATATTTCAAATTAAACTCGTTATTCTGATACTTTAATGTATTCTTTATTCTGATTTTCAGGAATCCATTTAATCGGCACAACCAGCCGAGAAAGAGCATCGTTTCTAAAACGGTATGTCTGTTTTGTACAGAGGGTGTGCCAAAAAAGCTGCTGCAAAACCAAACCAAAAAATGTAGCTGGGCCTTCTCATGTCAATGGTGCCTCAGTACACATCCGAGGGCCCTATGTTTACTTATTAGAATCAATGTCTGGGGGATAAAGATTGTGCCAGGAGTCTAGGGCTTCTTCAAAGTAGATAGATCTGCGCTGCGGGATTAGTACGGCCCGTGAGGACTGAGATTGGAATTTGAGGGGTGCGTACCGTAGTATTGATGAGAGGTGATGATGTTTGTGGTTTCAAATGTTAAAATGGCTGCGTTGGCCTACCCTGAGTTGATCAGCTGGGGTTCTATCTCCTGATATCTTCCATGATTGTTGATTCCCATTTTTGCTCAGTCATCATCTGGATTTTCACATAGGTTTAATGTTGTGTCTTTTATCATTATTAGGCCACAAGAGAATTTGAACGAGAAGTCACAAGAATAGAGGAGTAAGTATATGAGGAGGGAATGCCCGAAAGTGATTTTTAGGATTCAGCATTGAAGAGAACAGTCTCTGGAAAATCAGCATAGAGGGGTTCTTTTAATAACGGGATGTCAGGAATCGTAGATTTGATGTCATCAAAAAGTTTATGCATGAAGAACAGACTAAACTTTTATCATCTAACTTTAGGCAAGACAATGTTGTGACTACAGCTTTATGGCCCTTTGTCAAGAATGCATCATAATAATGATGTCTTATTTGTTTTCAGTCTTGATGAAGCTGTTAAGAAACTCAGCAAAGATATGAAGAAATGCACAGATGCATTTTCAAGTGCGTACAAGTTGAGCATTGTTTCTGGTAGTGAAATAAGATTTATTCAACTGTACATTTTATTCCTTGTTTCCACCTTGCCAGGCATAGGGCAATAGCTGAAAGATCCTGAATTTCAATACAAAAATATATGCCCTGTTGACAGGATTTCCCTTTGTAATGGATACCCTTTCAGAGACCAAAGCAGAGTAAATGTTTAGGTAACGTGATGTTTCTTACAGCAATGTCTAAGACTGAGGTGAAGATAGCTCAAGACCTGGCCACGGGTAACCTGTGTCTCCACTGTGGAGAAGACCATCTCAAGGCTGACATGGACCAATGGGGCCATGCTCTCACAAAGCTTGATCAACATACACAGGATCTGGTGAGTTTATCTCCTTGTTGTTGACTTCAGGCTTTACTCAGACTCGCCAGGATATTGGAATTCAGTGACCAAAAGCAGATTGATTGAGTAAACGGGAATTATAGTATCGATGCGACTTCCTGGCACTTACTCTCACTATATATTGAGGATTCGACTCAGTTTTGTCTATTTGCTGTGGAGAGAAATGGTGCATAAACTGGATCCCAATGGGTTAAAAGAGGTGTCTTCTCCGATGCTTTCTTTATACTGCGTAAACTGTAAACTTCTTGGTGTTTATATTTCAGAATTCAGTCGCACAAAAGACAGTAATGGACCCAATGAAAAAATTAGGCAGTGTGTTCCCAAGTCTCCAGGCTGCCGTCAAGAAAAGAGAACAGAGTCTGCAGGAATGTAACAAGTGCCAAGCTAGAGTGGAGAAGTACCAGGACCGCGAGAGGACGGGCTCAAACATTGCTAAGTTAGATCAGGTATGTTGGACAAAAGTTTTGCGAGGCTGTCTGCAGGTTTTCAGTTCGTCAAAATGTCAAGAGATGGCAGCACTGAAGGCGAGGCATAAAGTATGTCCTTTGGGGTTTCAAGATTGAGATTAGTCTTCATGATGTTCTTATTTCTTTCAGAGTAAAAAAGCCTTGCAAACTGCCAAGGAAGAATTTGAAACCCAGAATAAACTTTTACAAGAAGATCTACCAACGTTCTATGAGGGCCGTATCGGCTATATTGAGCCATGTTTCCAGGCGCTTGTGTTGTCTCAGGCGCACCACATCGGGGAGGCACGCAAGATCTACAGTGAGATATACGACTCGCTAACACAGCAACAGGATTTATTGATAACAGATGATGATGATGTGATTCAGAGTAAACTGGCAGAGATTAGGGCTTTGTCGATTGTTGTGGAATAGACTTAAGATTTGGACTGTTTTTGATATCTCGGTACGGCGCCTAATATGTTTTAGTTGTGGCCTAAATGATTAACTGGCCATAATGTTATTACTGCTGCATGTCTATGGACGCTTACACTATTCTGTGTTGTTTCAGAATCCATAACTGTTTGTATACCTTGATTGGGATACAGAAATATAATATACATAAATACATATTTTTAGCCTTTCTGCAGGATATTTCTTAATTAGTTGTGCTCGTTTGTCTGGAGAGCTGGCTCTCTGTAGAATAAACAGTTTATGTGTAAAATATTGTTGTTGTCCAGTCCTTCAAGCTTTCTCTGTTCATTGTGAAGAGGCCTACCAATATGAAGACAACAGTCATTAAAGACTTTCTCTTCCTGGACAGCTAGAATTTAATTGACTTTGGCACAGATGTCCAGAGCCAGAATGATGTGACTTATACGTTCCTTTCACCATTCAAATCAGCACAGATGTTTATTTGTGATGGGTGTCTTGGATGTGACAACAAGTTGTCCTTGACTTTAGATGTCTCACAGCCCAGGTTGTGACATTTGATTGTTGATTGTGACATTGGTTGGATCTTGATACGCATGTCTTTGAGATCGTAAAGTCCCCTTACCAATAAGGTGGGATTGCATGTAACATTTGGGACATGAGCCCAGTGACCAAATCAGTGACAGCGTATGAATTTTAAAATCCCGCCACAGAATATGCCACGCCCATTCCGGAACCGATATGTCATAATGACGTCATGGGAGGGTGTGACTCACTGGAGTAGCCATTGACTGTCCGTCTCGAAACAAGAACACGTGGAATGGCTAAGGAGTGTCCTAAAATCATCATTATTGGTGCCGGTATAGCCGGGATTTCTGCTGTAGCTGAATTATATAAGCAAGGCTTCACTAATACGGTCATTCTAGAAGCTCAGGACATCATAGGAGGGCGGATACAGACAAGACATTTTGGTAAACTGATTTAGGTCACATACTCACATGGCACATGCCGCAATCAACAATGGCAATATGCCAAGTGCCATCTTAGCGTAACCATTTCGCAAACAATTCATCATGCATGAATTGATTTGTATAGGCAAGACAAGTGTCTCAGATATTTTGTCCTTGTGTTAGTAGGGAGGTAGTTGTGACAGTTGTGAGAAATGAATTTTTACTTTGGGGCCTTTTGCGGGTGGCGGATAAGCTTACTCAATTCAGATTGGCTGTGACCCCCCCCCCCCCCCCCCCCCCGTAAGACCTGAGGCAAACACTTATTCATCCTTTTTGCCCTTGTAGGCGACAGTCATATTGAACTTGGTGCTCAGTGGATTCATGGCAAAGATGGCAACCCACTGTACAGCTTGGCATCACAACACGACCTGATACCGACAGAAAAGTGCCACCGCTACGAAGATCCCAATAAAGAATCCTTCTTCTACTTTCAAAATGGCGAGAAGATAGATTCAGAAATCTTGACGGATGTCGAACGGTTCTTTACAACTACGAGTTGTCATCTAGACCAGTACTATCGAAACGGCCTCACATGTGAAGACAGCAAATCAGTTGGCGAGGTCTTCTATAAAGAATTTCAGGAGCACTTGGATAAATCGTCCGAATCCTTAGATGTAAAACGTCAAAAACAAGCTGTGTTTGACTGGTACTGTCGCGAGGAGTGTGCAGACACTGGTTGTCACTCAATTTACGATGCATCAGTCAATGGCTGGGGATTATTTTACGAATGTGGAGGTCAGATTGAGGTCAATCTCTCCACAGGTTACCGACCAATTCTAGAATTGATTCTGGCAAAGATCCCAAAGGAAGCCATCCTTCTTAATAAACCAGTCGAACATATCCTATGGCATGAAGGCGAGACGCCCTGTACAAATGCTTCACAACCAGTCACTCTGCAGTGTAAAGATGGTGGGACATTCAGTGCTGATCATGTCATTGTCACAGCGTCTGCTGGCTTCCTCAAGCAGAATGCGAACTCGATGTTCCACCCGCCACTGCCAAAGAGAAAAATGGATGCTCTGAAAGGCATTGGTTTTGGCACAGTCGACAAAATCTTTTTGGAGTTTGAGAAGCCATTTTGGGAGGAGCATTGTGACGGGATGCACTTTGTCTGGTCAGGGGACGAACCATTTCAGCTTGACTGCATAGATGCTGAACAGGTAGGAGGCATGCACTTGCTTATTGCTTTGTTGTAGTTTTTAGCTCAAACCAATTATGTCCCATTGGACGACTACGACACTCTATTGTGGTGACACTTGATGGAGTAAAGTGACCTGTCCCTGTCTTTAGGTAAGGCCGATGGCGTGTCAGTAAGTTACTAAACTGCTGGTTGGCTCAGTTTTAATAAAGCAGTTTGATGTGTGCTGAGTCACATAAAAACTTGCCTTAAACCTTTCCTCTTCGCTCAAATAATTCAATAATTCTTTTGCATTTGGTGATTTCAGGATGTTGACAGGGAGTGGTACAAGAGCCTCCTTGGGTTTCAGACCGTTACTAACCACCCAAATATCCTCCTTGGGTGGATTGCTGGAACAGCAGCGAGACAGATGGAATCTTGCTCAGATGATATGGTGCTAAAAGTTTCGATGGCGGTGCTGAGACGATTCACTGGAAACCCAGATATCCCGCAACCAGTGAAGTTCTTCCGGTAGGTTCTTTCTCTTGGCTAGTTAGAAAACCGAAAAATGTCTTGGAAAATAGTTTTGAAATAGTCATTTCATCAGTTGAGGGTCTGTCCAAAGACAAGGGCTGGGTGGAAAATTGTCCCAAAGGTGGCTTTGTACATGTTTTAATGTCAGTTTCATGCTTGTATATTTCAGGACCAATTGGCATAGTAACCCTTACGTCTGTGGGTCTTACAGCTACCTCAGTGTCGCCGGCCACACAACTGATTTTGCAACGTTAGCTGAACCTCTGCCAAGTAAACAGGTGAGAAAAACTTTAGTGCCCATTCCTCAAAGTTTGGAAAGAGGCTTAAAATGTAGTATTCATAAATTGTGGACCAAAATCTGCATACGAAATGGGTGTCCTGCTGAGCCAACAGCGCTGTTATTAAATTCCAGACAAAAGGATTAAGCATGTGTTCATGTTGTATTACATGTAGATTGATTACATGGCCTCAAAGGAAACCATCTGTCATATCTCGCCTGATGTGCTTGATACATGTGCATCTGCTACCGTATATGCCAATCCCTATGGCCTTTATGTTGCCGAAAGTTTGAGGCTCGTGGATAGGTGATTCAGATGCTGCCAGTTGGTATTGAGCCGCCAGCTAGTTTAACATACGTGTATGATTACAAGTTTACAATTTTCAGTTGTTACTGATGCATTAGTAGGATTGTATAATACATTAAAGTAGGACAGCTGCTGTCACATATATCACATGGATCCTCTCACCAATTTTACATCCTGTCTCATGTTGGCTGTGGCCCCATTTTCATTGTAGCTATCAAAAAGTTATCAGCTTCAAATTGTGGATCATTTGACTAAACAGGTCCATCGGTATTAATCAACCCTCCATGACATCAAATAACAACCTTTGATCTGTTCTCTAGAATCCCCAGGTTTTGTTTGCGGGCGAGGCAACAAGCAGTCATCATTTCTCAACAACTCACGGCGCTTACAGCTCAGGCGTGAGAGCAGCTCACTCGATCATCCAGATCTACAACAAGGACCATACGCATGATCTCCCAACCCCGTCCCCCTGGCAATATGAGCAGAGAGTTATGACCCGCCGTCAATAATCAGCTCTTTGTACGTGTTACAGGGTTGATGGAATCAGGTTTCTATATTTGTATCAATAGCGAAAGCTTTGAAGATATGGTATTTTATGATAGATGGTACCGTTCTGGATAGTTTCAGGGCTCCTGTGTACTTGATTATATTTGGATAGGTTATTACGATCATTTCCTTGGTTTTGTGAAGGAAACATTTGCTCATTATTTGTTAGATATCCTTTCTGTGAATTTCACTCAATCCATATGTAGGCCTATGTGATGATGAACTATGACAATACATGTAAATACATGTAGTGCCATGGTATATGCCTTCAGTACCATGAATAGCATTTCCACTCAAGAGTTTTAGTAGGCCAAGTTTTGCAGAACATATGACACTGTAGGCCAAAGTATTGGCAATTTTGTTGTACATGTATAATGTCATCAATGCTGTTTGCATTTGAGACCAAACTTGGTTTACTTTCAAACTTCTAAAGAATCTCAGGTTTTGCTTCAATACATCCTGGAAATTGTCCCAAGGTAATTATATTTTCCTGCTCACTGGTGCTTCGGTAATCAATTTTTGTCAATAAATGTGATATGTAGGTGTATGTATTTCACTGTATGCCTTGATTTGTTGTTTCAAGTAAAGATTAGAAATGTTCATTGAGTCTGCAGACAAGAGACTCGGCCAACCATGAAGCCATGCAGTACACCTACAAGATGTATATGTATAGCAACTCCTACAGGCTGCCAAGCAAGATGTACATATGTGACATTTTCAACTCGGCAGTAAATGGGGACTATAATGCAGAAGTTACAGGGTCCACATGTTCAGCGTTGATACTAGCTCATTGCTATTCACAGTTGGAGGATCTATATATTTTGACAATTCCTTCAAATACTAGGCCTCGATCAGCAGACACTGCAAAGATTGCTTATATCAGTTTACCGTAAAGACTTTATACAAGAGTAGTTTTTTAGCAAACAAGTCACTGTACAACATGGATGATTCAACATTAAACATATTTGTTGCAATAAATTCAGGGATAGCATATTCTGTGTGTTTCGTCTTTCTTTACTCGATACATCTTGTGTAGTTTTTGACACCAGTCAGTGGACTACTGGCATCATGCAAGGAAGTGCTAGCTGTCGTCCTCATCACATAGAATGAGACTTTCAACCTGCAGATGGTAGCACCAGATGATGCATTGAAATTTCCCCCAACAACATTGGCGAGTATGACAAGGGGGCTCTCTCGTTGTCACAGCAGCAATCGTCTTATGATATCAACACTGGAAAGACCTGTAATGACCTCCTTCACGGGTCAACTTTGTTGTGGGTTGGAATGTGTCTTCTGCTGTGTGTCTGACTGACAATATTGAAGGATTACAGTCACAACCAGTCTTCATTGGTGTCAGGTCAGTAGCCAGCCAGCTATCCAGTTCCACAATGAATGCGTCTCTCGACCAAGTATGACCACTACACATTTTCATCAGACGTCACAACCAAGTTTTCACAAGCTATAGACGTCGAACTAGTGTGGAGTGGGGATGCCAAGACTCAAGGTGCGAACTTGTCTGCCCCCAAGTATGATGATCGCGTGTTGGCAGAAGAAATGTTTACAAGAACGACTCTATAAGGTTATGGTATTTTAATGAATTCAAATCAAATTGACAGATTTTCTTAGAAAATTAACTCGGTTGAGGAACAATCGACAAATTCAAAACATATTCAAATAATTAATGTTTGGTACAATTTTATAACACACACCCAGAGTCAAAGTTGCCTTTTTCACAACCATTATTAACCATATGCATGCGGTTAGTGATTCAAATGACTGCAGCAGGCACCATAACCTCAAAATGACTGAAATATTCATCTAGCTACCAAAGCTATGAAGACCCACATTTGTCGATTAATCTTCCTCTAACATGCAGGTCTAGTGCTATGCAGAGATGAGGGCGAATTCTGACACAGTGACACAACGGCAGACAGTGGTCGATAAGAGAAAACCAACACAAGTTATCACTTCAAATACATTTCAAGCTCGTGTCATAAAATGTTGAGAGTCAAACACCAAAAGAAACGCAGGGAAAACTATATACATGTATACCAAGAAGCAGCACCCTCTATTAATTATTCCTACAACCAAACGGAGCGTTTCATTAACAGAACTTTTGACAACATTTGACCAAATGTACCAATAATAATATCATCATACAAACATGTACACATATAATTAACACTTGCTCTTGCCACCTGATCACCGAGTGATTGACTAATATTGATAACCTAATCGAAGTGATCTGTACTTCAATTAGGTTATCAATTAGTTGATCCCTATATACAGGGTGCTGACAGGCACTAAACAATCAAAATAATAACAAATGCATTTTTTACTGCTCCGCCAGCTGCTGAAGGAAGGAGAACCAACATGTCAAACCAACAGTCAGTCCTTCAATACTCGACAGCTCAAGCAATTCTAATTACTAATAATTACTAACAATCAATCAATGATGACAGAGTCATCCAATCTGAACTAACATCATCTTTCAAACTCAAGTATACAAGATTAGATTGACTGGCGTCGCATGAAATGATCTCCTGCAATCTCCAAACAGCCCCGGAGCAATTTTTCTACATCTAATAGAGGTATAGGGCACCAGCTCTGCAGCACCTACTGTTACTAGGATATTGCATTGTCAAGACAGAGACGTAACATCAGTTTTGAGGTCAAAGTGACACATAACTAAGTGCTCATACCTTATTCTACAATTATTTTTTTTTGGTCACAGCCCTTGCATATTTCCTCACGCAGAGCTTGAACACTGCTAACCCCGAAATATTTGTGAGCCTTTTCTTTTCGTGTTTACAGATAATTGTACCAATATGCAAAAGTTGCAACTACAGAAAACCGTCGCATAAAGGGGCCACAAATATTTCCGGGTCACAGTAATCATCCAGGCTCAATGATAAAGGAAACCCTTGTCAACAGCTAATTACTACCAAAGCTATCAGCTATGTGGATGCTCAACAAGGACCAGTGAATTATTTAAAAGTTTACTTTCAACGTTTACTCATTTTTTTTCACAAGGGGCCATCCATTCAAATTGTATGCATCAATCACATCAACAGGCAAATCTTGGCTGATCTTTACCTTTCTTACCAAAAAGCCTTCTTTCACTGAGTTTCAGATGGGAATCAATGCATACAAAGTTTATGAATAGTGCCTTATTATCATGCTATTTGTTTTTTACATTTTTCTTCTATATTACAAGTCATCAGAATTATGGCAAAGGCCTACAGTAGCTGCCTAAGATTCAACAACTTAAATTAGGAAGACGTATTATGACGAAACTGAGACCAGAGAGAACTAGAAAGAAAGGTCTCAACAACCCATTTAATGACAAATAATGTCAAATTACAAGCCTTACTTGAATGCTTCAACTGGTTTTGACACATCCAAAGCAGAGGGCAGCACCTACATGTGAAGAGTTATTTCTATTCAGTCTGCCTTAGAAAAGATGATTGTCCCAATTGTGTTGAGCCTAAAATCGGGCAAGATTTCATTGAACCACCAATTTCACATGTTTTGGATCTGCCACATTCAACAACAAATCACAAATCACAGAGCTGCTGAACTTGTAACATCATCCAATGTTTCAATTTGACGTCCAATATGGCAGTGATGAAACCATCTGTATCTCCTGTTATACATGTAGCTCAGTTCTCTACAGGAAAAGTCATCAGAAGATATCAAGTTTGATAAAGAAAAAGCGATACTGACGACTCTGGATATATCAGAAATTTCTGAACGCATCAGAAGACAGTTT
Organism: Lineus longissimus; assembly: GCF_910592395.1. Classification (NCBI taxonomy): domain Eukaryota; kingdom Metazoa; phylum Nemertea; class Pilidiophora; order Heteronemertea; family Lineidae; genus Lineus; species Lineus longissimus. The sequence goes on from NC_088313.1 coordinate 21,139,035, forward strand.
TCATTGAAGCACAGTAATTTCTACCAACATTTACACTCCATACAGTACAAAGTAACCTGTATTCCAAGTGAAGTGTGTCTAGTTATTTACCACCTGTGACAGAAACCGAGTCAATAATGGTTTACAATGAAGCAAGTTTACTTAGCACTGGCTATACATTTCACTAGTCATATTATATGATATCACATCAATTTGCTGTGCTCTCAAGTTTCAGATCTATGTAGTGCTAAAGATCTAGTCATATAATCGTCCTAGTGCATCACTATCTTCGACAGACACAGACCACTGTACGCATCGTAAACCTAACAATCATAGAACGTCACAACAAAATTCAACACACTTCACACAATTACACAGACTGAACATTGGCTGAGCTTTCCCTGTGTTCCTCCGTCTGACTCCAGAGCGAGGTGTGTTTATCCATCAGCCAGTGTCGAAGACAATCGGCGAAATATCAGCCATGCACTATCAGTCTAAACACGCTATTTACTACTTGTCAACGGTCTCTACAAACCCACTTACTATAAACCTCACCACTGTTCACTGAGGTTGGACACAAATCTGTATTGACCATTAAACACCATCCCATTAAAAGCGGTATATTCATCTACTTAACAGCAACCAGACTAAAACCTATTTGCGGGCCTCAACTACATCAAATGCATCAGGACAGGGAACCAGCAACTACTGAAGTCAACTTTAGAACCCTGGAACGTCAACGTTTGTAGAAAATGGGAATGTTTTGCAAGATGGAATACATAGGAATTTTACTTTGACACTGAACACAATGTCTGTTTAAAATATTCCCTGACGTCACCAGTCCTCGACCCCTACGCATTATGATATTTCTGTGCATGGACAATATGATGATTGCACTTTTGCTTCAGGGTGGGATATTACATGGATGCAATACAACACTGATTGTTACCCAAACCCCGTGATTCTCTGGTTTAATGATTCCAAACTTCTTCCTCAGGCAATAGATAATAAATATTCCCTAAAAAATAAATGCATTCTTATTCATCCAGAGTATCCCTGAGCGAGCAACAATACTCTCCCGACAGGGAGATATTGGGAGTTTGCAAGCTGCTAGTGGAATTGGAAGAGATTTTACTTGTTTCAAGGTAGGACCATGATCATGAGAATGACCGAGTCATCAATCTGGGACCTGTGCCCTCCCCTTGTTTCTCTGGTATTGACAGAAATCATGGTCCTAAGTATCACAGACAACCAGTCCCCATATGTTCTTCCTTGTAGGTTTTGAAGTCATTTAACACATTTTAAAAGGCTAAGACACCACGAAATGAGTGTCTTGTGTAGGTACAAGGCACGGATGACGGTCATGGCATTAACAGTTTGGACATGGTTTGATTGTGATCAACACTGTCTGATCCGTGCCTTGTAGAGTCCAAGTGGTAATTGCCCAGCGAGCTCCTCAATCCTCATGGGCCTCCTCGGGGATAACCATCAGTAACTTCTGGATTATGGCAGTACCCTTATCTGAAAAGACAAAAACAACATTTATGACCTCATGTGAGTGTCAAGTCATAAACTAAGCAACAACAAATAAACCTTTATTACCAATTAAGATAGGGAAAGTAATATCACAAACTAATGAGGAGGGGAAAATGCCTGGGCCTGGATCCTTTCTTACAAGACAACATAAGCTGGCATTTTTTAAAGACTATTGCAAATTTTAAAAGGTTTTTTCTGAGCTCTATGATTTCCCTTTGCTTTCCCACATTGAACTGAAGGCTCAAGTTAGCAGTCCAATGTGAATACAGTGACCGGAGACATTGTACTAACAGAACATAACCTACCCATCATTCTGTTGAAGACCTTTGGTTTTCGCTTCCAAGCGATGAAAATGATGTAGACTGGTATTCCAGTGGCAATGATGAGACATCCCATTCCTGTAAAAGGACGCACAGACATAGAAGACACTGTATTCGTCGGAAGAAGTTATGCGGCAAAATATTTACATTTTTGATCAGAAGTCTTGATTTGCAGAAGACCTGATTGTCATGAGCACTGTAGCCTCCATGATCTTTCTATAAGAAGAGTCATGACAAACTCATACGTGGACCAATCATTTCCTCTGAAACTACATGTATGACCTGAACAATGATTACAGGTATCTTTGCTCCATGTCAAAAGCAAAGAGATCTTGATATTGTAATAAGTCAAGAGTCACCTGAGTTCCACTATCATTCAAGTGTGACTTTCTCCTTACCTGTTTCCGTTGGGCTAGCGTAGAGAGGTACAATCACCAAGAACACAGAACAGCAACAATACAAGATCGGCCAGAATATGTTCACCTGGAAAGCAAAACAGAAATATCAAGTATTGACGACCACTGTGAGTATTCGGCCGCTTAGGAGAAACTTTTCTCACGACACAACTATTCACTGGAAAGCTCTTGACGAAACCTTTCTAATCATATCAATGGTGTCAGGACCGATGGTCTTTTGAGCGAGGGGAGGGTAAACTACTGTCAGTTGGCCGGCCCTCTTTGTACATTCCCTAGAGGGCTTTCAAAAACAATCCTAGCCAAATAATATCGACAGTTTTTTCAATCCTCCTCACCTTGATTGGGCGTTCCATCTTTGGTCTCTTCCACCGGAACCACAAGAGCACAAACACTGATAGTCCAATCGAAAGCCAGTTGACGAACGCTACGTAGTTGATTAAAGCGTACATATCAGTCGAGCAGAGGTAGACTAACGACGTCAGTCCCATGAAGATGACGGCAGGTGCGGGCGTCATGCGCTGAACCTGAACATAGCTCAGCACTTGTGGCATATGGCCTTCACGGGCGCCCACGTAGAACAACCTGGATGGAGGGAAAGTCAAGCAAACATAGAGACATTTGATGATGTGGAAAACGTTTGTTTATGTTATTATTGCAGATATCAAAGTATCCACTACTCTTGTTGCTATACATGTATATCATCCCATTTGTTTTCAAACATGGTAAAAAAACAAGGTCAGAGCGATCGCAGACTTTTTGAGAAGTTAAATCAACTGTTCTGGATACATTTAGGCCTAATGGATCAACAAGGTTTATAGGTAAACTTGAGGCCAAAGATTGTCTAAATCTTCTTATTTGTCATAAAGCTGCTCTCGGTTTAGTATTAGCATGCAATTACCTTTCACACTTCATAAGATTTGAGAATCAGTAATCTGCCGGGGGCCGAGATTGGCAAGCTGCCTGTTCCCCACTAAAGTACATAATTTCCACAAACCAGTACAGATTGATTATTTCATCAGCTTGGTCTAAGGCCCAAGTGTTGGCATCCTGCCCAGAACTTTGCAAGTACCGGTATGTAACAGAGTCAATTCTGGTTGCGGCAGGTTCCGTAAAAACTCAACAAAAAACCCCACAATGGTCTATTCATATTTGCCATATAGTCACCGAGTCAATGGCCATTCATGTACGACCAATACAAAGAGGGTGTGTGCCATGATTTTAGGCCATGCCAACACCTACACTAGTGAAGAGTAAACAAACAAAATCAGGCTTCCTGTGAGTAACTCCCTTAACAGTACAGGGTGACAAGTCACAAGAATACACCTTTTTTAACACAACGGGCAGATTTCAGCAGGTGTAAATTTTTCATTTTTTTTCTTGCAAAATAGACTTGGATACCCACACCCCTATAACTGACTGACCATGAGCAGGAAATCCAGTAATAAACATACCTTGATGTGGTGAAAAGAATGCCGTTGACCCCGCCAAATGTGGATAGTGACACAAAGACTGGCATAACCCACCACATGACGCCATACAATCTGTTTGAAAACGTCTGAAAGTGAGGAAGAAATCAATGTGTTATAGTTGGTTCAAGAATGGTGGCAGCTGTGACCATGTAACAACCATCTAATTAAGCAGGAAACACGATCAAAGATTGTGGCTCATGAAGTGTAAATATAAACAAAGAAAGGCAGAGATTCAGAATCACAGACTCAATTGATGAAGTTGTTCCACCAACATTGGTCGGGGTATAATGGAGATTTTCCTTTTTTGGAATGCCAAGGTGGCACAGTTTTAACCTCATCAGCCTGACATGATCAACAGTCTGGGAAGACCCTGCATTTGACTCAATACCCACTGAGTGACTTATCTTCTTTGAAGAACCCTCCCTAGTCTATAAATACCACAACTATAGATCTGTTGCTCTCATAACAATCCTTTATTCTTTTCATGACCCACCATCACAACATCAAAGGAGCCCATGGTGAATGCTTTTAGGCTAATGAATGTTGACTTTTACGATAAAAGAGAAGTTATCCACAGGGAGGCAGACGTCGGATTGCATGAGACAAGCACAACCAGACACTTTCTGACATTGGCCATAATATGGTCGAGTGGCTGTTTTGTTCGATTTCACTCATTTTTCCCCAACATGATTCATGACTGATTGGTAAATAAACCCAAAATGCTTATCGTCTGAATGATGTTTTCAACTTACCACCGCCACGGCCGATGAGGAGAGAATCTCTTCAGGAGACACTGTGGTGAAGTAGGCGACATTGGCGAGGACATACGTGAGCATCACCAAGATACACGAGATCCAGATAGCTTTGGGAAGGTTCCTGAAACACAAACACATAGGAATAGAGGTTAGACTCTCATCAGAGGACACTGTGGTGAAGTACACAGAGTAAGATGACACTATCAAGGAAAGCTTTTCTGGCCAAAAACAGGCCCTGTTAGGGTTGTCACTCAGTACCTGTGCTTGGGACTTGTTCTCATCCCCGAGAAGCAGAGTAGACCTGCAATACTTCTCTTACCATAACATGTTCATATTAAAGTATTTGTAAGAAAACAACAAAATTCTGTTATGAAGAAATGCCATTGCCAGTGATCAATATTTCGACTTCAAAGCATTTCAATTTGCTCTAGAGATTACTTTTAGCCTTGGTGTACCGGTAATGTATCGTCTGGTGTGCATTTCTATAACCAGGAGGGAAAGATGTCATCAAAATGAGCCGATTTCGAGGGATGTTTTGATATCACCAAGGGCACTAGCTTCGCAATCCCAGACATAGGTTTTTTAAGGTAATCATGGAATGTCTGAGCTGATGCAATGGTTCAACTCCCTAAAATTGGCAAGCAGTCAATGCACTGAAGGAATCCCATTTCATTCTATGCATGAATGGAAGTCATTTGAAATGTAGGGTGACTTATGAATTAATCATGGAGTAATATTTTTACCATTTACTACATAGTTTAAATGCAGTTATTCCAGCTTAATAACAATGCGGTCTCACAGGGTTGGCCGACATTGTACTGAACTCCAGGAGGTCAGCTGAGCCATTGCCACAAGACATTGTTAGCTTAAGACACACTCATACTTGAAACATACCAATTACCATGAAATAACATGAATACTTGTGAAAAGCAAATAAGCTCAGATCAGGAAGAGATTCATATCAGCCAGTTTTGTTGTGAAACTTATACATGTATGCCCTACTAAATCAGAAGTATTTGTTCATGGAGATGGTGGAGCTGTGGTGTTCACTAGGTCTGTTCTTGGTTTATCACGAGCTAGGTCAAGACTGCGAGCGTTATTACCAACTCAATTTCTGATCATGATGATGGCAACCCTGGAACTGTCTCACTCCCATGCCTTACAGCTGTGTCAACTGCAGCAGTCTAATGATCTAGTATTCATGCATGGCTCTGCACCTAATGATTCAGTTTTATCATGTCTGACAGTGGATGACAGCTTGGCCAAGCTGTGTAAACAATGAATAATTCAGGTGAAAAAGACAACACAGAATATACAGCCTTTGTAAAATCTAGTTGTGGAGATCCCATTAGCCAAGTTGACATTGTAAAAGGGCAAATGTCCATCTCAGACATCATTCGACAGATGAGAACATTGGTACTCCACTAATTGCACTTGAAATGTAGGTTGATTGGCTTTTCAAACACTCAATCACTTTCCATTACTGATCAATACAAGTCACTGTACCAGTAATCAGCTGACCAACAATGCCTTGAGTAAGTATGCATGTACCATACTTAACACGTCATACACCATGTTTCAAACCAATTGTGGACAACCTTGTGGCTATTGTGACCTTGGGACAGATTTTATGGACACATTGTTTTCAATAATGCACTTTACACCACTGCACTTGTCTTGAATAATCAAGTCTGGGTTACTTTTTTTCACCCTTTGACTTTCACTTGAACTTCCTACTTAAGAGTTTCTATCAACTCAACACAAAGTGTAACAATTTTGGACTTGCATCATCATTGGTCCAAGGCTCTACAAGTGATCAATATTTAAGAGGTACCAATACCCCATTATCCTGAATTTCCAACTGCTTCTCTCTCAAGAGGAACAATTATGAGTCCTTCCCCTCGGTGGGACACTCTCATTATCTACAGTTATATAAAGGCCTGGCTTTAAGCTGTCATCAAAACTGAATGACCATGATACAACATCCCCTTTATATTCTTCAACTGCAATTTACGGCTCTAGGAAAATTCGTCCCCGGATAATTCGTCCCCGGAAAACTCGTCCCCGGAAAATTCGTCCCCGAGAAAATTTGTCCCTGGAAAATTCGTCCCCGAGGAAAATTCGTCCCCAGATAATTCGTCCCCGTGGATAATTCGTCCCTGGAAAATTCGTCCCTGAGGAAAATTCGTCCCCGGAATATACGTCCCCGAGGATAATTCGTCCCCGGAAAATTTAACAAAAGTTGAAAGTTTCCGACATTACTTTCTAGTAATAACTACTACCTACTCCTTTCGACTTTTCTCATTCAGTGTTATATCTCTATTTACTACCCTACTAGCTAGTTACCTACTCCACCTTTTTTCATAGTAGGTAGAGGTAGGCAGGCAAAATAAATTTTTTTTTCTTCAAATAAGTATTTTTACTGGTCAGAATGAAAGAAAAGCTCTAAATTCTTCCATAAAATATTTTGCCTGCCTACCCTACCTACTATAAAAATAGTGGGGTAGGCAACTAGCTAGTAGGGTAGTAAAGAGAGATATTACACTGAATGAGAAAAATCGAAAGTAGTAGTTATTACTACAGTCCATTCGACAAGACTTAAGGGTCTTAGAAAGTAAAGTCAGAAACTTTTAACTTTGTAAAATTTTCTGGGGACGAATTATTTTCGGGGACAAATTTTCCTAGGGGACGAATTATCCAGGGACGAATTTTCCTTGGGGACGAATTATCCGGGGACGAATTATCCGGGGACGAATTTTCCTAGGGGACGAATTATCCTCGGGGACGAATTATCCGGGGACGAATTTGCGGGGACGAATTTTCCGGGGACGAATTATCCGGGGACGAATTTTCCTGTAACCGCAATTTACACACTGATCAATCACCAATATCTTTGGTTATTCCAGACTGTGTGTCTACATTACGCTACGAGTAACGATCAGCTTGTATTTATTTAATTATACTTACTTGACAGGGTCTTTCAACTCCTCCACAACAAAGTTCAAGTAGTTCCTGGAATAACATAAAGATATCATTGTAATTTACCTGGACATGAGAGATTAAGAACAGTTTGGCAATTTCTTTGTTTTATTTTCTCACATATTCTGCTCAAACTATTTCTTTCAGTTTCATATGAACTGCTTGATTTGATTGGCACTTTGATATACAGGCGGCCTGTCAATACCTGTGTGGATGATCCAGCAAAGTCTTGTTTGGGGAAAGCGGAGGATTGCAAAATAAGAGCACTGTCAACTTTCAGCTGAGATACATACCATCCATTGTAAGCGAAGAGACCGGAGTAGAATGCCAGTGACCACTCGCCTACATTCATGATCGTGCCTTCGAAGGGGTCCTTGAAATGCTGGTAGCGACCTAGAATGAGAAAGGACAACAACATCAATGTCAGTCAGAGACCAGTGTTCTCAGTTTCTTACACAGAGACTGTCAACTTTTGTAATAAATGGCAGGCAGTGGTTAACAAGCACCAAACCAGGGACACATCTGAGAATAGGGCTGATACAGTGCTTTAGTTTGGTATCAAGTTAAACGTGGGCGACTCCATCTTCATCTTCCCAAGAAGTTCATCCAAGGCATCAAAAGATTAGCAACCAATCCCCTCAGATGTCTCACGTATTGATTCCCTGTCAATACAGAGAGTCTAAAGCCCCGTCATCAAGATGAATGGAATATACACCAAGTGAGGTGTCCTCTAACTATGGAATCTCTGTTTATGCCTCGATCATCAGCACAGTGCAAATCAAATTTATAATTCTTTGAAGAAGACACCATGGTCATCCTATAAAGGCAGTTCTCTTTAGAGAGATATCGTACATGTACATTATAAAATATGATTAGTTCTCTCTGGCAGATTCGAGATGGGGGATTACTGGGTCTCAGCTTGCTATAGTTCACTGCGTGGGTTGCTGGCACTCTGCCAAAGTTTTGATGAAGACGAGAGCAGACTTCAAGTCAGGGCTTCTTCTTGACAAATCTGATAATAGCAAGCCAACCAGAGCAGTTTCAGGGTAAACAAAACACTCAATGTGTTCAAAAGCAGGAGCATAATAAACTTGAATTGGCACATTCCACCATCATTATAAAAAATGTCAACATTGTCATTATTTCCAGCTCTGAGTCCGAGCCTGTCAAAACTCATTTCAATCACCGAACCTTACTACCACGCCACATTACAACGTGTATACTGATAAATTGGAGACCACTTTACACTGGTTCTATAACTGGTTGTGCTCAGCAGGGAGTAAGCCAATCAATTGTACGCATTGAAATGCTCACATTGGTGCATATGTACATTCCATTTTACTTGGTTTGGAAATGAAAGCCATTGAGTCAACTTTTTGAAAATTGTTCACGGCCAAGGGGTCAGCAATTCAACCATTCAAGATGCAAAGAGTTAGCATCACCAATCACAAAAGGGTTATTTAATGTGAAAACGGATAAGACAGGTTTTGTCCTCGATCAATAAATCGCTTGCGATCAATACAGATAATTGATTTAGGAACCATGTGATCGAATCTCAGCCAATCACTCAAACCATAACAAATGACAAACTAATCCTGTTAGGCAGCATTCCGAGGCAGCCGTTATCCCTTCGTGTGATAAGTAACGAGATAATGGATTAAGAGAGACGATGACCTTTACAGGAGTCTGTGCTGCACTGTCGGTATTCATTGTACATACCATGATTACTTCATGTTGGAAAGAAGGGGCACCTTTAGGTAGAGCAAGCTAAATGGCAAATATGGATGCAGGACTATAGATTATACATGGAAGATCATGAAGATGGGTCGCAAGACTCAAGTGGTTCATAGAAGGACCATGTCATTTAATTTAAAATTGAAGATACTGTATTTCACTTTTCAGGTCAATAACCTGATGAACTCAATCATTGTTAAGTGTAGACCTCATGCTAGTCACCTAATCTGATACCAATCATGCTAATGGATGTCGACAGGTGCCTTTCCCATCCAACACTCGGCATCAACAGACATCAAATTGGAAAACACAGCAGAAACATGATAATGTGGACATTACAAATACAGTGCATCAATTACTGTTGCCAGTAGCTTACACCATGTACACTATGTTACAGCAATTAGATTATGTATAAAATCAAAAAATTGTTGTGACTGACTGTTATGGCATACACTGTTAATGAATTTTTATATTTATGTTTGACGATTATGGGTTCAGACTCTGAGCAAAATCATATCATTCATGTCATTAGTATGACCAAGTACGGATTATGGATTTAATCTATACTTGGTATGACATGATCATAATTTACCATCACTTCCAATTCAAACCCTGATTGAGCATGGTACACGTTTATGACATCACCCAAGGACATGATCAGTATATTGAAGTTCAGAGAACTTGACATTGTCGGCAATTATAGCCAACAATGGTAATAACTGATTGTATTTGTATTGTTTATTGGCCAGCATTTTGACATCTTTTGACAGGTCTCGGTCTCTCACTCAGTTTAAACTGGAATCAGACCAAGGATTGCTTTAGTCCTCTGGGCAAAGATATGTTTCAAAGACTGTGGCTGCAGTGCCAAGCTCAAATGCCAATTCTCTCAGTACACAACATGGTATTACCAGGCATGCCAGGACACATATCTACAGCTTTACTACAATATTCCTTCAGATTATCCCACACCAATGAACAACCAAAACACTTATCATGTGCATACTTACCAAGTCCAATCTGGACAAATCCCGTTATGATGATCAGGATCAGGGCCAAGACCTTGGCGTAGGTGAAGATGTCTTGTACCCGCGTCGCCCATTTCACGTCGAAACAGTTGATGAACGTCAGAATAGCTGGAAGATACAAAACATCAACAAATCAGTTTGGAGTACTTTTGTCGTTGGCTTTGAGACCATTTAATACTTGTTTACCGTATTCAATCTACCTGGTATAATTTCAAAGGTTTTACACAATGCAGCATTCCAGTATGATATGAGTGATGTTGCTTGTCAATACTTTCTACTTTAGGCCATTTTGAACGTGCAGTACCACAGGTTTAGAACTTCATACAACCAAAATGTCATTCAATGATTTTATTCCAATTTATGACTCTTAAGTTGGAGAAGATCAATAACAGAACATACTTCATTTCAGAATGACAACATGTTCTTGCAGCTGCTGAATTTACAATGCATGTATGATATTTCTCCCATTCCTCATACATGTAAACCGGTACATCACACATCCTATCAAACCTCATGAAATACAGTCAACTGAACTGACGACCAAGCTATGGCGTGTGGGGATCACACAACCTCAAAACGTTCTTTACTAAATGAAGGAGAGCCCCCCCCCCCCCGACCGGCCAGCGATTCATACTTACTAATACAAACAACGGTCAGTAACACCACTGCACTGTCTGGCTGGGCACAGCCTGGAAACAATGGCTCGATAACGTAGTACGCAAACGTCAGCGCCACGATTGCCTGTGAACATGGGCGTACAATCATACACTCCACCCAAAGTCTTAGAAAAGCCAAGAAGGGTCCGAAGGCTTCCAAAATGTATGCGTAATCTGCCCCCGATCGTGTGATGCTGGTACCAAGTTCAGCGTAACAATACGCTCCGACCATGGAGAAGAGTCCACATAAGATCCACACAACTAGTGAGAAGCCAACACTGCCGGAATGAAGGAGAACTCCTTTCGGGCTTACAAAGATACCCGATCCAATTATACTGCCAACAATCACTGTGACTCCATTTAGTAGTGAGATTTTGGGCTTCAAATTGACCGTTTCCGAGTAGACTGATGTGTTGCTCTCAATGAGACCACTCTCATCTTGACCTGGCACCTTCAGGTGCCGTCCATTGCTCGGGTTCACCCCGTTCTGGTCGATTTTCGAGTACTCTTTTGAGGGAGATTTTGAGGGAGACTTATTGGCAGCCATTTTCAATCTGATGAAATACCCTGTCTGTCGAATTGACCCTAGTTACAGTTTTTGGATCACAGAAAAGTCGCTGAATACAGTAACTTCAATAAGAAATCGACAGTTCTAACTGATCACAACCTATTCAACTATCTTCTGGCACCTTTTGATTCGAAATATTCGACCACGATTTAGAGAAAAGCCGGGAAATTTGTTATCGTTGTTTACGATCCACGTGTGCAATGTACTGTATGGGGGATTCCAAGCACCTGCGCAATGACGTCACTTGGAGTTTCCTAGAATTTAGTTTCACGTAGTTTCAAGCTGGCCAATCCGGGTTGGCCCTTTTGGCGCGAAATGTTCATCAAACTCGCCCCAGTGCCGAAATTTAAAAAGCGTTGTAAGGAACGAAATCAGCGCCTCTAGTGTCAAGATTGGCCCATTATATAGCCCATCCTGAGGAAATCAGGGGTTAATGTTCGCTTCTCCGGCGGAGAATGTATATATCCTCAGGATGAGCCTCGGTCCGCTATGCTGTGGGGACGAAGTCTTAGTCCCCAAACGGATGCGTTGCGGATCGAGGCTAATGGGCTAACAAATTGGCCTGAATGAAAACGTGCTTTACTACAAAGCGGAAGTGATAGTAAATCATTTCCCGGGAACATTTCACCAGTGAGGTAATAACTTCCTGATTCCGCATTCAGCTAGCGTGAAGGAAATATATTCCTCGTTAGAATCAAATAGTCAAACCCATTAATTTCTCTCAAGGTATAAGTATAACAGATAAGGCAAGATTTTCTTTTCTGTATCCATATTTCATTTCGAAATAAGACAAGATTCAGCTAGACTCCCGGGGCAGTCCATTGCAGTCCAGTGGGTCGGACCCGTCCCTCCCCCAGATTGGCCCGGCTGCCTCGGTAGTCCACTAACGAAGAGGCGTGGCACCGTCCGTACAAATACAGAACGCCCATGATGTCGTATCCTGAACTTCGGGAGCATCTTTTACCCTCAATCAGATTTTAAACATCCGTGCACTGGCGCGCCGTCTGCCGAAAACTGGAGAAACGACAATGGAACAACCGACAAGACGACTGAAGTGGAATGGTTGGACTGCCGTGTGTGTAGACTCTTTCAGTCTCTTCCATACAGAGACTGGTACTTGACGGCATTTCACTCGCCATAAACTAGATTAGGGGGCGTCCCATTCCGGTGTCCGGTCACGAGTTTCTAACAAAGATGGGCAACCTCGAGTGAAGGAATACCAGAGCGCTCGGTATTAATAGTACATTCGCTGTATGCACGGCTCGCCTCGGGTAAACCAATGAGGCCTTCTCGACCCTCACCTGCGCGGCGGATAGGGTCGAGGTTACCTGGACTAAATGCCATGCGACAGATGGCACCAGTGCGCCGAGCAGCATCACATTAGAGAGGTTTCGATAATGCACATTATGAAGTTTGCGGACCGCGATCTTGGCCTAGACCATTGGTTTCTTCAGCCATAAGTACACACTCCTGACCATCATTGAATAGTCGGGGGGCGGGTCACAATTCTCCCGTAATAATGTATTATAACTGGCTATTTATTGTTTGGTTGTGCCAGTAAAGACCAATTTGATCTCCAAGGATGTTCTCCCGTTGTCCTTAACAGAGTCTACTTACCAATGCAGACCGCAGCCAGCAAAACAACAGCTTCATCTGGTGGTTCACAGCTCGGGAAGACAGGTTGCACAACATAGTAGGCAAAGACAAGCGCGACGATGGTGGTGGTACAAGGACGGATGATGAGACACTCGATCCAGATCCGCAGGAAAGCGACAAAAGGTCCGAATGCCTCGAGGATGTAGGAGTAGTCTGCTCCAGACTTGGGAATCATGAGGCCCAGCTCGGCGTAACACCAGGCTCCCATCATTGAAAACAAACCACAGATAATCCATATTATGAGTGACAGTCCCACACTACCCGTGTGCATGAGCACACCCTTCGGGCTCACAAATATCCCTGATCCTATGATGCTGCCGACGATTATCGTAATACCACTTACTAAATTCACATTCTGTTCGAGTTTGACTTTGATGGATCGGGAGGAGCCCATTCCACTCTGTGTGGCTGATCCCAAATCGTCCCTCGAGGGGACTGGACTCTCCCCCGTATTCGCTCTCTCATATGCCGCCATGTTGCACAAATCCGACTCAAACTGAACAGGTGTGCTATCCCTTCTCCATATTCATATGTAGGCATGTGCAATGTTCAAAAGCATGACAGTGGATCAGTGGGCGGTCAAACTCTGTTACGCCAAAGTAGTGGTCAGATTAGATACTATTCATTGCTTGATATGTCCGAGAGACACTCTAACCTGATTCCGAACAATGATATGATAAATCAATCTTATCGGGCAGAGCACTATCGCAATGAATTGGGCTTTCAGCTGGGACAAGTATAAACTTAGGGTAGAGCCTTTATTCCTCATACTTTTTTGGGCTCTGTGGTACTTTTTGTCTCAATTGACTATGCCCTAAAACATGGTTTATTATCAATGACACTAGCGCAGCTCATACCATAGCTGGGACAATAATGTGTACCTAGAACAAATGATCATGATACGTGGACCATTACCAAACTCAAATGTCCTTGTGTCCTACGCAGTCATATACCAACCTACCCTCCCCATTAGATCCCCTGCAGTGTAAAATTGATACAACAGGTAGCAGCACAGACGTTTGGCCAGCAAAAGGGCTTGCCAGGGATTTGAACCCGGGTCCTCTTACATCCAACGCAAGAATCGTACCACTAGACCAACGTGTCGTTCTATCAGCAAGGTTCGTTACTGGTGCATTAATACAACAAGTGGCAGCACAGACGCCGGACATGTTTGTCAGCCCTGAGTTAGCGAGCGGATATAATTTTTTTCTGAATGGTGAATTGTCCTATATTGACAGAGACACAAAACGCCACCTTAAAGAGAGACTAACACGGATCGTATCATATCGAGAGGTCGTCACTGCACGTTATCCAACATTCACCGAAAAAATCTCACCCCATCATCATCAGGCCGTCGGCCGATGCTGACGGCCCAAGCGGGTACGATGCTGTAGAGGCCCAAGACCGCGTTCAATACCTCAGAGATGAGAAACACATAACCGAATCCTTTGGCCCCCGGGAGACTCTCTTCTAATTGGGCATATTTTCCCACCACATCGGCATATTGGACGCTCGTCGGAGCCATTGACGACGCTCCTGTTGGAAGTCTCAAAACAAAAAGATACTTACTGATACATATTCCCGCCAAAATGACCACTGTTTCAGTGGGTGGGTCACAATCTGGGAAGACAGGCTGCAGGACGTAGAAGGCGAACGCCAGGGCAACAATTGCAGTGGTCCCCGGTCGTAAGATCAGACACTCCACCCAGAGGCGGAGGAACGCCAACAGTGGTCCAAACGCTTCCAAGATGTACGAATAGTCGGCTCCCGATTTCGGGATGATGAGTCCAAGCTCCGCGAAACACCAGGCTCCACACAGCGAAAACAAACCACACGCGAGCCAGATGATCAAAGAAGCGCCTACACTTCCCGAGTGCTGGAGGACACCTTTTGGACTCACGAAGATTCCCGAACCGATGATACTTCCCACGATCATGGTGATGCCATTCAGCAAAGTCATGTTGGTCTGGAGACCGACTCCATCATGCCGTTTGGTAGCAGACGGATCGGCAGTGACATCACTGATGTGCCCGTTTGAATCGTAGCGCTTCCGGCGACCATCAGTGGATTGGTCCATTTTGGTCAAGCTGATGGTGTCACCTTCGATCATGATAAGAACGTTGTTAATGAACTTTCAATTTGACTGACTACTGCCTTTGCACGTTGTCTCTTTCACTTTTCAATACTGAAGGTAATCTCGACAGGACATGAACGGGGCTCTTCCGATCATACGCTTCTTCTCCTTGAACAGAGATGTTCGTGTCAATTATTTCCAGATTCGAGGTGTAATATTCTCTCCAAGATATAGTGGATTTGCCAGTCATAGAGCACTCCATCGAGCCTGGCGCACAAGGTTCGAAATAAACCTCGCAGTGATCCTCTCCAAGAAAGTGAGCTCGGCAGTCATTAACAAACCCGTCGCTTGAGACGGACCTGCTCCGAATGAGATCATCAGGAATCTGGGGCTTATCGAAGCAGCCTTCTTCATCACCTCCCACTAACTCAATCAATCATGGTCACGTGACCATAGTAACGCGAGGGAGGTGGCAATTTCCCTAAAGTTCCGATGTCCACAAATTAAATCAAAAGTATTTATAGATCCAATCACTGCCATATAATTACGGACTTATTATCTCTTTATTGCTGCATTTTTTCTGTCCTGTCCTGTAGTAGATTGACAAGGAGATTTGGCACACTCTTGACGCTATTAGAAAACTTACATAACTTACATCCGATTAGGCTACCCTTTCCTTCTTCTCCGCAAGTCTCTCAGTGAGACCCTGGTGAACCCTCCAAAGGGTAGTCAAAAAGCCCAAAGTCGTCTATACTGCCTTTGTGAAGTGGCTTGTAGGCTTCCAAGGGTCTGATTGTGGCTGAAGTGAACAGCGATCGAGTGTTATTCTTTACATCATAGTCAAAAATGTTTTTTTTCATCCGATTGGTTTATCTAATGAAGTGGGTCGTTTCTTCTAGCAACCTCTTCATTAAAGTCAGCTGCACGTTTTGCAATATTCTGTTATATTTCGGTAAAGGGTGATATTTTGTACTTTTCTGAAATTTTAGAAATACTTATTTTTTAACGCTTCTAATATTTTCTGATTAGGGTAGCCAAACGGCCCCGTAATTGTGTCAAATTCTGACATGTCTCATGAAAACGCTTATAAAACAATTTAGAATCATTGGAACTTTTTCAAATTCACTCATGACATTGACAAGATATAGTACTACACTTCAGCAAAGTTTGATGGAACTCCCAGCATTGGTTCTTTTTTAAATCACGAAAATGTATGTTTACAGAAAGTACACTGACCCTAACACAGATTTGAGTGTCCTGCGCCCACTCCTGGCTCCCCTGCCGTTTGACGGGTAATTTTTAATTTTAATCAATCGCGTAGTTCCATTTTCTTAGCTCAGATGGCAGCACCTGCCAGCTAGGCAAGAAAAGACATCAGAGCGGGAGCGAATATCAGGACATTTCTGTTTTCCACCCCAACGGGCCTGTTTATTTTACCGTCGCTCTATATTGTTACCTGCAGAAATGACTTTCGGTCAATGAGACTGTAGTGCACCATAGACCTATCTCTTCTGGATGTGCCCTCCCCTTCATAGCTCACCATGTTGCCACAGAGTATACCAAGTCTTTGCTGGATGTGCCATGCCCCTACACTGTGCGTACTCTGACTGATCTGGATGTGTACTCTCCCAACGTAGTGCACCATAATTCTACAGGGTGGTTTCTACAGGGTTCTACAAGATACTGCAACAACCATACCATAACATGCTGCACATGCTGCCACAACCAGACCTGATAATACAGTTTATGCTGTCACAACCAGACCTGATAGACAGGAGATGCTTACACAAACAGACCTGATGAGATTGCAGATGGTGCCACAACCAATCATTTTCGCAATAGCCACCTCACACCTTGTCCCTTTTGGGGACAATTGGTCTAGGTGTGGTACAGGTTGTTCTTGGGGAGAGGTCCATCTAGCATTAGTACCTTATCGTTCAATCATGACAGATTAAGCTGTATGTCTGGAGTATGTCTGATACCAAAGGTTTATGAGACAAGACTTGGACACTGATCTGGAAATGTTGAGAAACAATGATGGGCCAATCAGCCAAACAGCAGGCATGCGGGGGGGGGGATAAATAAAATACCAGAGTTACTGATGACAACAAATGAAAATTTATTGACACTAAAAGATCACAGTTTTTGTATTTTGCTAAAAAAGTCCAGAAATAGACAATTTACAATGGGACTGATTCTTCAACTACAGCAGCCTATCAAATATATTTAATAACCAAAATATGAAAGTTATCAGTGTCAGTTACCCCCAGGGGACTGAAATGGTGTAAACTATGTAGTAACACAGACCACAATACCATAAAGGTGGGACGTCTCCTGGCTGAGTTTACAGTAGTCTGCATTAACAACAGTTTGAGTTACCCAATTGTTTCAGCACTCAGAGGATGAGCTGAGAGTGAGGTGAAGACAACAGACAGACACTGAAATTATCTTTTTCACAATTTCATTGTTTGGCTACAGTTGATATTTGGCACTACAACAGAAATGTTACGATGTAAACAGAATAGAATTTCAATTATGATCAAACAATAGTATACAATTTCATTCAATACACTTAAAACTGTGTATTTTTGTCATGATATCATGATTATGACTATCAGGATAGATTGAGTTACATATCATAATCATACAACTTATCGTATTTCTTCAGCATAACATTATTAACATCAGCTATTTGTGTCTGTGCAGCAAAGTAAAAGTGACCCAATACATGTGCATGTACATGTATATTACAATGAGAAATGTCACATGAACATATTTATCATCACAACACGGGACAATGACATCGGTCCTAACAAGAGGCTCAAGGGCCTGCCACTCAGCTGACACCAATGATCAAAGATTCAAGCTAAATCAGATTGAAAGTAAACACCGTAGGAAATGATCATATCACAGTTATTTAAGGCGTAACAAATGAATAATTAGCAATCAAATGAATAGTTGTGCTTTATCAACTCTATGTCAGTAATTGTGGTGGCTCCTGACTAATTTTATGACAATATAAATACATAATAAATGTACAAAATTCTGTAGAAAACATTCCTCTTTGCTGTGTTCCATGAGTCTCAGACGTACAACCGTCAAAAGAAGTCTTCATTTAACACATTCTTCTTACTGACAGAGGCTCTCACTATATGCGACATCATTGAGTGACAATACACCCTTCCAAACTTTACAAATGTCATATGGAATGTTTTGAAGGACATGAAGGTCACATGTACACATCAATTTCACCACACTGCTTATAGTGTAACCTACACTGGGTCAGGTCAAGTACCACAAACAGCAGTTTACAAACTATAGTATAACTAGGTTTCTCCAGATATAAATATGAGGGACGCATCATGACTTTTTGAAACCCTCGACTCGAACAAGGGCAATCCCTGCCAGTCAGGAATGAGCCAATAAGATGTTTACCCAACCTTGTCCCCATTTCCCTTCTGGTTGAAACTATGCCCTGCAAACTTAAAGGTAAGCACTTGCAATGACGCGTCCATTGCCACGGACGTGATCGCCGTAGCTTGGAAGCTCATGGCGGCAGACCGGGAGTCCTCGGGTGGTGTCACCATAGGTATTCCCAAAGACAAAGCGACGTTCTGAAAAATATAACAACGAGATAGTGAGGTGAAGATGATGACAACAGGGAATCATACTTTCATGATAATCAACAGCATTGGGCATATCATCATTATCATAATGGCTTCCTCATAAATCTCCTTCGTATTATTCAAAAGTGTTTTTCGATTAAAAGTTGCCGACTATCTGAATGAAAGCCTGTGTAAGGTAAAGAGGCATGTAAGGTGGGCGATGACACGATTGTAAGGTAAGGACCAATCAATAACATGACTGGGAGATAACACCTGCTACTGATAAACTGTCAAATGGGCCATCCGATAAGTTTGTCTTGCAAAAATGTTTCACAGATGTTACGCAGATGTTGTATGTTTCTTTTGGCCAGAGCTGTAGGTGACACGAGAGCATTTTGCGACACAACTTCACTACACTTCGATCAAGAACTGAAACCAATCGCCCGATGAATGGGACACATGTCTTCCCTAACTAATCACATTATGTCACCGACAGTGAATTAATTGCAATCAACCATACCCGGCTAAATCAAGTTCATTAATGATTGTAAGATTTCTAGTCATGCACGGCTTTGTGGCGGTTGTTGCGATGACAATCAGTTCAGACATTTTTGGACGGAAATCTGGAGCCACATGCAATATAAGTCCATAATGAGAGTTTTAACTGCCATTCTATCATCCCCGCTTCAAAAAGAAACAGAATTGAGAGCTAGTTTTGTATTGTTGGCCATCGGGCTTTAACCTTTTTAATAAAGTGCTTTGCAAACTGGGATTTTCATGGCAAAAGTTCAAAGATTGTTCCTGAAAGCCAGCCCCTTTGCCAACCCCTATATGTCAGATTCATAATGTCAGGATTAGAATCGGCAGACCACATCTCCTCATACACTTCATTAATGAAGCATTACGCAGAATGAAAGCTATGGGATTATCTTGTTAATTCTACAAAAGTTTCTGTGTGGTTCTTACATACAATACATTGTGCATGGGAAGGATTAAATAATTACTTATGGCATTAATGGGTGATTAATTATTGACAATAAATTTCTAACCGAGAGCTCCTGTAGCCTATGACAGCTCATGATCACATTTAACACTGACACATCACTTAAAGGGAGACTATAGGCGAATGAATTGGGGGAAAGACCCCAGCTGGGCAGGGCCTGTGTCATCGTCAAGGAGAAGAAGCATTGATTGAGCCAATACGAAGCATAGTGCAAGTCACAGGTTAACCAGAGATTGAAGAAAACTGTAAACTTGGAAATATGCGTGACCATTCTGATCACGGTTTTGCGAAGATGTCACTTTTGCATACTTTTAATGTAGCGTTTTGACAAGGTTAACCTGTGACAAGACAAAGCATACAGTTTGCCTACACTGCTAGCTAGTGCTGCTAGTATACAACAGGTAAACCTTACCTCTACAGAAAATGACATTATTATAGAACACTTTACTCGCACAGAGGTTGTTGGTCAAGTTCTTCTATAATAAAGAAACCAATGGCCAACTATTAGCTTATTGGCAGAGGGCTAAAGAGGCAGCCTGGCGGTGGGTAAAGCTGGAAACTTAGCAAATCTAGTCCCCCACATCCCACAATCACTCAGCGTCTAGTCCCCCACATCCCACAATCACTCAGCGTCTAGTCCCCCACATCCCACAATCACTCAGTGTCTAGTCCCCCACATCCCACAATCACTCAGCATCTAGTCCCCCACATCCCACAATCACTCAGCGTCTAGTCCCCCACATCCCACAATCACTCAGCGTCTAGTCCCCCACATCCCACAATCACTCAGCGTCTAGTCCCCCACATCCCACAATCACTCAGCATCTAGTCCCCCACATCCCACAATCACTCAGCGTCTAGTCCCCCACATCCCACAATCACTCAGCGTCTAGTCCCCCACATCCCACAATCACTCAGCGTCTAGTCCCCCACATCCCACAATCACTCAGCGAGCCAATGGACAGACTCGAAAACCACATTCAGGAGGGAATGTAAACCAATTAATTATGGCACCACTTGGTTTGTGGGAGGGTAATATAGTGTATACAGTTAGAGCACACGTGCAGGTGTCTTGTCAAGTAAGATAATTAGCTCACTGATTAGTAGTTGTATTACGGATTTATTGAGTGGATATTTCTCATTGAACTCAATCTTTACCTCCAGGAGAGACCATTCAGCACACAACTTTACAAGGGAAGCTGGTTTTCTACCTTACAGTTTTTACAAAGAGCATGACCTGATCCAAAGTTGACATAACCAGTGACAGAGCCTTGGCATTGAGAAGCCAGCCTGGGAGACCATGAGTCAAATTATCACTCGGAAAACGTATCAAACTATGGAAAACACAAACAATGGAACAAGCTAGATTGAAGTATGAAACTTACGTGGAAGATATCCAGTGTATTTGGGGATCATACCATCGTTCTGGTAGAGTCGTCGACTGTTGTCACCTTCGAATGCTGCACTGTCGGGATAGCTGCAAGAGTAAAACATGGATTGATGATGTGAGATACTGATACAGTTTGATTGACATATCACAACAGTTGAAGGTAGGAGACGACACTGGATCAACACAATCTGTCGTCATTGCTGCTTTGGTGGAAACAAGGAGTATCACTCGTCAGTCAAAGGAAGCAGCAGGTTAGCCGTCTTGCTCAAGCATGCTAGGAGTCCAACCCACGCCCTCCTGTTGATGAGCCCAACACTCCCATGTCACTCATCTCCCTCGCTGTGGACATACCTTGAATTGATTATAACAGGCTTCTGTAGAATTTCAAAGTGACTTGTGTTTTCATTTTTGAAAGCCTGGAGACTCCTTCCTGTTGTCCTGTGATAGCGACCGCCAAGACCACATTCAGTCGGCTTTAACTTGGGGATGTAACCTTGGTAACCAGGGATTGGAGGTTCAAGAAATTCTCGTTTGGCCTCTGGAGGAGTAAGAAGAAGAAATGCTTTGAATTGTATGACACAGTTTCACCGATCTTCAATTGTTCTTCCAATTTGACAGGAAAATCAATAAAACGGCTTAGTTTTTGGAGTGGGCACCTGACATCGCCGGTTCTTCTGCCTCATTTCAAGCACTATCACTCGGTCTCTGATTGTGCCATTGTCTCTGATTGTGCCACTGTCTTCAAGTGTTTGATGCAGCCTCTTACCGAGTAGCGTTGATGGCGTTGGATGTGTATCTCGGTAATGATCAAGTTTTTGCTTGATTTCGGGATCAAAGGCGATTGGCTGCAATCGTGGCTGTGCTGATTTACTCGTGGCAAGATCAGCTTCCTTGCCGTCATTCTGGTTCATGGCGGTCGTGTATTGATCGATGGCCTGGTCACACATGACTTTATACGTGCCACCATATCTGAAGGGCATTGTGGGAACGTAACCTGGAAGAGAGCATGAACCAAGGTCAAATAGATGTTGTTTATAACTCTCATTACAGGGATTTAGTTTTACATGAAGATGATTTTTACATGTGTTTATAGACGGCAATGAAAAAAGAATGGAATAAAGAACCAGGCCCACATTTTTGTGGAAAACATGCATGGTCCTGATGTAATCACAACAACTCCACCACAATTATATAAGGTTCAATCATTTCACTATTACCCATATTGTATGACACCTGACCATGAAGGGAATCTGACAGGTGTTACAAATGCCTTGTTATGTGTTGGGTGTTAAACTGTTTGACACAAGCTTACATGATGCAATGACAGCTATATTTAGAGAACAGTTTATGAAATACCCATAACCATCAACCAGAATTGGTGTGAGGACAACAGATTACCCAAAACTGGAAATATGTATAATACTGAGTGGTGTGCAAGAGAAGTTACTTCTGATGAGAACTGTAGTTGGTCTGAGGGTTGTTATTACCTGTGTAACCTGGCACCATGCGACGGACGTATTTGTTATCTCCAGTGGCCTCGGGGGCTTCATGCAGGATGGGGTGGACATTTCTGGGGCGGACGGGATCAGAGGGTTGGAGGTGGAGGGTTGACTGAAAATGGAATCATTTGGTGTTAATTGCTGAATGGGATTCTTCAAGAGATGGTTAATTTAGTGATTTGGTTCTGTTCAATCAATCAATCAGTTCCAGTAGAACAGATGAAGTTGATTTCAAGTCCTCCATGGATGACAGAAACATGAGCATGTGGAGTGCCTTGCCCATTAAGTGCACTCGTCAGATTATCACAATGACTCAAAGGAAATCCATAACTGACATAATCTGTTCCTACCATAATTCAAAAGAAAGCTCAACACTTTTAAGCCAATTTCACTTCTAGTTTTATAGTTTTGAAAAAAACCTAATCCCTGTCAAAATCGGTTGGATGATTTAGTATAAAGTGCTTAGATTTAGCATGACACATACATACACCAGTGGTAGTGCTCTACAAGCGTGTACTAGCTTTACTAAAGTCAGGGTACAAGCAAAGCTTGGGTTATGATACTAGCACAAAACATGGCTTGTGCTTGTCAGATGGAAGACATAAAACAATAGCTAAAGATTATTCACTAAGGACAGTAGCGGCAGATGTTTCTCTCAAGCCCCGTCCCAGGATATCATGCAATAGGGATTGCTGTGATGGCTCAAAAGCAAGCTTATGTGAATACTACACCACAGTGGCTCCTGAAACAAAAGGCAAAGAGCAGAGACTTTTCCCTGTCTCACCAACTGAAGGCATCATATGGGTTCCTTTTCAAAGGACACAAACAAAATCCCTTTATGAAACTAAAGATCTCAGGATGCACCTTTCAGCATGGCACTAAGCCCCTGCGACCCCTTCAAGCTGAATAATCTGGAAGAGGAGAACTAGTGTTGGATGTTCAGTAACTACTGCGTTGATTCTATTCTACCTAAGATTAAAAGCTGACAATACAGTAGAACCTCTCTCAGCGGACACCTCTCTATTAAGGACAACTTCTCTATTAAGGACACTAGTTTTGGTCCCAAATTGGTTATTTCCATTCAATTTGACATCTCTAATCAGGACACCGCTCTATTAAGGACAGCACTCATCAGTCCAGAGGGTGTCCTTAATAGAGAGGTTCTACTGTATTTAGCATTGCATTGCCTGTAGTATCATCGCTCATCCCATGTGGTAACAACAAAAGCCAAGCAGAGATATACATGTAGCAGAAGCAGCTAGGATAACAGAGAGACATACTCTAAACACTTCATGTCTCACTGGTTCTGATGCTGCCGTAGACGGCGTTGAGTATGGACGCCGACCCTAAGAAGAGACGACAATAATTATGGTGACACAAGGTTGGACCCGCTACCGACCGTCTAAATGGTAGATACTTCTCATCTGCAGCATAAGGCAGCAATACATGCCCACAAAACAAAGGTTTGATGTATTTTGAGGTTGCTACTCGGGCCAAGACAGATATGGCAACCTTTAGCCGGAAGGTGGTTGCTCTTCCCAAACACTGCTCAAGACCACTTCCATATAACAGGACAGATTCCTTTATTCAATGTGCACTAACAAACCACACACCAAACCCCTGGCAAATGTATGGTTTTGTGCAGCTTATTTGTTCACTGTGACTAACTAAACATTTCCCTAGGCCTGAAGGAATGACTTAGGCATTCATATTGACTTGAACCATGCATGGAAAGCACTGCTGTGCTATCATACAAACAGTCATGCGAACTTTTAATCATGTAAATAATTGTTTTAATCAGGGGTTGCTAATGTTATCAAACAATGTTGCATTGGTAGGAAGTCAAGTTTGTTCCAAAAAGTCATCCCATCAATGCGAGTTTCAACCAGTATTGCTCAAATTCATAAAATTGACACAGGTTTTCAATAAGGATTATGATTCTGAAGCATTTTCCTGTACCTGAGCGAGTTCATGAGTATCCTGTCCATATGTTTTCCCCATTCTGTATTTGATCTGGGGGCAGTAGCCACGGTACCTACAAAAAAAGGAAGTCCAAAGTTCAATTTGTGCTTTCAGATGCGAATCACCATTGCATTTATTGATTTAGAACTCAACCTACGTTGATGGTATACCATATGGGTACGTGCATACATGACTATGATGGCTTCCTCCTTGCCAACCACTCGCATGGAAGTGTCACTTCAAATATCAAGATATCCACGAGTATGACCTCATGTTACTCTCACCGGGTGTGGGAATTTTAATCTACAAATCTGACAAATCTTCAGCCAGTGAAAAGATACAAGAATTACATACCTCAAAATCAACTCCGAGATATAATATGTCGGCTTTATGACGAATGTGCAGTATGTTGTTTACTTGACAACCAGATCTGACAATGGCGTACTGACACTGACATGTGCCAGTTAGAATCAGAACGATGATTGAGCCATTTTTCATTGGAATCATGAAGCATGCAGTATCAAAGAATTCTTTATATAGGCTGGTAAATTGCATTGAAAGCATCGAGATCGTGGACAGAGTTAGAGCATACAGGCTGGCTTTGTGGTTAATGACAACTATGATGGTTATGTGGAGTTTGGACTTTTCTCTGATGCATCCCAATCACAGTTACGCCCCCTATACAGCAATTATTGAAAATACACATTAGTGACAGATATCAGGAATTCTGAGGCGTCCAGCTCTTACTACAAGTCCACTGATTGGGTCCTACTGTCAGATAGAGTTTCAATTGTAGGCCTGGATAAAGTACCAGAGTTGACAAAAGAGAAGCGTGAGGGTTTCAAAGGTGTTAGCATGCACTCAAAAGGATTGATCACACATTTCATACCCAGGCACATGAGTCCCATCTTTCAAACCCGCAAAGGCTCTCCTCTGCTCGAGCGTGGGCCCTCCTCCAAATGCCACAGAAGTCATGATGATTGTCTAGTCTATGGCTCCTCTTGAATGGGGAAACAAAATGAAATGTTGTGGGTCAGAACTTCTCTTGTCACAAAATGTCACTGGTTTTCAATGCAATGAAAGACTGTACACAATACCCACAGGCTAGGACACGGTGTTAATGTGTTTAGACCATTTGTACACAGTGATTGTGGTTACTAAGGAGGTTGCCAATGCACAATGTCGCCCCCTGTAAGCTGTCAATTCTCTCTGTGACTGTGGTGTATTGGAAATAGGTATGATAACACAATGTATTGTAGATCAATAGCCAATAAGGTCTGTAGTTCAACCTAGGCCCCAGGTGTACTTTGCAAATTACGACTAGCAATATGTTAGTTTGTTTTCAATGTTATAGAGATTTTATGACAAAAATCCATCAAACCTCGAACTTTCACTTTAGAGTTACCAGACCACAAATGCCTTTGTACATTATTTTAACAAATTTGTTGATTGTATTTACAACTGTACCTCCCACCGAGGTTGATCTATAAATGGCTCGAATGCATGGCTCACCAATCCTGTACAGGGTGAAACAAGATTATATGGGGCTCAAAGTAGGCCTATGGACAGTAGGCCTATGGACAGTAGGCCTATGGACAGTAGGCCAATGGACAGTAGGCCAATGGACAGTAGGCCAATGGAGAGTAGGCCTATGGACAGTAGGCCTATGGACAGTAGGCCGATAGAGCCGAAAGGAGGCTAATGAGACCCAAAGTAGGCCTATGGGGCCTAAAGTAGGCTTAGAGCCCAAAAATGCCCAATGATACCCAGCACGCATTGGGGCCTACTTCTTTCAAATATGATCATTTCTAGAGAGCTCTGGACTCTCAACAAACAAATTCAACTCTTTTATAGTCATAAGAATTCTTTTATTACTTTGAAATTGATAAGTTCAGTATCAAACTTCATAAAGAAATGTCATGTTCTTCAGTTAAAGTGACTTTGATGTTTTTTAACAAACCTTTAGCAACATCGCTGCAAGGCTGCAAATGATGTTCATTGGAAAGTGTGCAGGAAACTGTTATTAGAACACTTCTGTCTTTGTGGACTGTCATGCTTCCAGAACCTGCCCTCTATACAGGACACTGCAACTAGACAGTAGGCACGGCAACAGTGAGGTACTCTGCTGCATGTCTTCAACCTTTCACCTCAGTCTTTCAACGTCTTACATACAAATATTCCTGTCACTATTTCATGTAGATTTTTGTCAAATCATTCCGAATTCGATGCTGTTTTGTTCTGAACTTGTGAACTGAGAAATCACTATTTGAAGGTTACAAATCATTATCTATTAGCAGTCCATAGAGAGGTGTAATAATACAGTGGAACCATAGCGTCATCCAGCCCCTGGGGAGTCTCAGCAAGGTATGGCAAAAAAGGCATGTCCGAGGATAAGGTTCCAAGTTTCTATCTTGCCAAACCAGGAGGCGATCATTAAAATGAGGTTCCACTGTAGCACATCTATCTCCCACGTCCACCTCGTCCCCGTCCGCCACGACCCCGTCCACCACGGCCTCTACCCCCACCACCGCCACGTGAACGATTTCCCGACCGTTTCATTTTGGCGTAATGCATCTCGACGAGAGGTTTGAACACCGCGTCACAGAACATGCAGCCAGTGTGTTCAGTGGCGCCATCGTCTAATGGAGATTTTTCCTGGAATGAAAACAGAAACCATCAGAACTGGTCCAGACAAGACAGCAGAGACCTCTTGTATGTACATTCGGCTGAGAGCCAACGCCTAGAGCTGCTTGTAGCAAGACTGCTTACCCGATGAAAGTCAACAGCGAGCACGCTAGATCCACACTCCTCACAAGTCTCATCCGCGACCAACACCTTGTGCGCGTCCTCGAACACATTGATAACGACGTTGCACCTGAAACGAGATTGACACCAAATGAGAACTGGAGCAGATCTCCTCCATGGAGGTAACTTTGAGCAGCAAGAAAAGTTTTCAAATCTTAAACCAAACGATAAAATGATCCAGTGTAATGAGCTGTCACAGAAATGAATTTCTCAGAGCTACAATGTGGTAGTCCTTTCAAAACCCATGGAGATTTGATAAATAAAATGTCACTTACTTATTACAAGAGAGTCTCCACTTGGGGGCCGATGTCGGATCGAGAGTGAGGATGCCAAATTCACATTCGACACAGTTAGAGACACCCGTCTGAGCGAGGGCATGCATACATGTTGGGTGGTTACACTCATTACAGCCCATTCCCTTCCTCATGTCGGCAAACGGTGGATTGTTGAAGCAGTATGGACACAGTGGATATGACTGGAAAGAAAGGCAACAGATAACATGTACTGGAGGTCCAAAACTTTGACAGATCCCACAATTTCTTTTACAGCATTACTGACCTTTATCAGTCTCAGAACTCCAAAGCCCCTGTGGCCTTACCAAGGTGCAATGCATTGAATTTTACACTGAAAATGACACAACATTGGAAACAAGTCGTTTTAACTGTTTACCCAAAACGACACATACCTTTCCCTTTGCTCCAGTCGTCCACAACACCAACTCAAAATCATCGAGCGGACACTTGATTTCCTTGTATAACTTGATGTTTCCGTTCTGTGGCAGATTGTACGTATCATCACAGTTAGCACAGTGGAGACGGCTCGGCTTGGCAGCAATCAGCTTCATATAGCGACGACATTTACCACATCTGAAAAGACACCATTTTTTCCTGTTTTATTTACAAAGTAACAACCAGCTGGGCTGGGCAAATTAAGTGGCAATAGCACATTTCTATGAGCCTCTTCAGACAACAAACATTGCCATGAATATACCTTAGATATGTGGAATAGTCATTATCTGACCTGGCATTCATTGGAAAGCTCCTGATGATCATTTTATGATGGTGCCATTTGTAGACCTACTGACATCACAAACCATTAGAAAGGTTTTAATGAGCACATTCTAATGGAACACCCTGTTCCAAGGTTGATTTTGATCTGTGATTTAACACATATTTTCTCTAACTAGCCGAGTCTTAAACCCACCTTGAAAGTGATTTCCCTGATGCAGCTAGAGGAGAGAAGGTGACCTCAAACAGATCGTCCATCCCGTTGATATTCTCAACAAAATATTTGAATTTGCGCTGGAAGATATCAATGCCGTGCTGTGTGACGGCCGTGAAGGGCACCTTCCCAAGACAGATGAGATTCAATTGTTGTTCTACTGCAGCTCTCATTGTTGGCAGGACGAGCTCGGGATCGATCTGGAGAGAGGAAAACATGGCCTTCATAAGAGATTTGAAGAAGAATAATCTTTACATTACACAAGCTCTCTCTATCGTGAGGATACTGTTCAGAGGTGAATTTACTGTTTGAGAATAATATTCGAGAGATTGTAACTATTGGTATTACCTTTTGGTAGCCGTGCACGAGCACGATGCCTAACGGCTGTGGCTTCAGCTTCCTGCCACCAAGGACGCTGACGTAGTTCCGCTCACAGATGTTATTGATGTGGACGGGGATGCTGGCGTCAGTGCCGATGCCATGTTTCTCCATCAGAGTGATGAGTTCAGATTCTGTCAGGTAGTCTGGCGGTGTTGTCTGCTTCTCAACTATTTTCACCTGAAATCCAAACAGTCCAGGTAAGTTTGAGCAGGACTCGAAAGTACCGCCAATGTTGCAACTGGTTACAAGATTGTCTTCTCATCAGTCTCCAAAAGGTCGGCCTAAGCCTATATTAACGATATATGGCCACAATATTTCCTTGATTTCTTTGAGCTATGGTACAAGGCCACTGTGTAATCAAGTAAGGGTAAAGGCATGGCTACAGAAATCAGATTGACTGGACAACAGCCAGTGAGAACCCACTGACATCAACTTGAAAACAAAGCATGACACAACATATACAAAAACTTACATCTTGCATTGGACAGAAATCATCAATTTTGAAGACGGGCATCGTCTCATCCTGAGTAATAGCCTGCCACGGACACACGCCGGTGAATCCTTCCACCAGGAGGCGCTTACCAGCACAGGAGAAGCGCTCATCACCAATCTCAAATGTGACCGTAGTCAGCATGTAACGGCAGTCTGGGCTGATCTGAAAGGGAGATGCAAGAGTTTCATCAAAAATTGTCACACATTCACTTGAAACATAAAAAAACGGAAAAACGTCAAACACATTCAAAAAACTAGTTTACCAATAAAAACAAGAGAAGAAAAAACCTATCCTTTTTTTATAAGAAAGTCACCAAAAACTACATTTTTTTCAGTTATACAGCAAATACTTACAGTAGCAATGAAATGCCTTGTGATGAAGTTATACAACTTGAACCCATCATGACCAAGCTCTGCCTCAGTTGCACACTTCATGGGCGTGATAGGAGGATGGTCACCAGCGTCATGTCCCTTTCTTGGCTTCTGGATCCCTTGGTTCAAAATGTCACGCACAAACTCACCCCAGTCAGAGCTGTTCTGCTGTGCACGGAGAGTTCCCCTGAAGATGAAATCATTAAGTATTGATGAACCATAGCAGAAAGTTCAGCAACACCTCTGGACCAGCATATGTGTTATTTGCAGAGGCCGACACACCAGTGTCATACACCCACCTAAAGAAGGGGGATGTTTTGCTGGCAAGAACAGGGTTGTGTTGACTTTAGACAAGGCAGATAGGAGGGATGAGAAAGAGGCCCATGACTGTATCTATTAGACACAACAATGGCCACCTCTCAACAGTTTTTTGCATGCAAGATTTTACTTTTAACATATTAAAGAAACCAGGACTGACTGCTGAACTTGGCAACTTACTTTAAATCAAAGCTCTCTGGATAGTGCGTGGTCTCTGTCCGCGGGTAACTGATATAACCCTGAGTGTAAAGCTTCTCTGCAGTCTGCATCGTATGCTGTGGACCCATACCTACATGTAAAACAGAAAAATTACATTTCATTTCCTCTGAAAACTATAGGACATTCGATGTCAACAATATCTGGAAATTTGCATCCCTCTCTGCAACAGCTATGACTTTCTAATGGTCCTTAGAGCACAAAAAGTCCCAGCACAGTTTCAAAATTGCTAGAAAAGACTCACCCAGCCCAGAGCTGGCACTCCTTAACATCTCAACTGTGTTGAGAGCCATTGGCCGTTGCTTGACCTTCTCTTTCTGTGTGACATCCAGGACCCTGCAAGGTGGAAAGAAAACAAGCCACGATTGAACAACATCATACACATATGGAAGTAATATTTTAACAAGAATGGATAGGTCTATCAGTTGACAAAGTGTCTTTTGGCTAGCATAGATAAATGATTGGCTTGGGGACAAGACTGACTTTACTACCATTACTTTAATCAATAGCATTTTGAATGTATATACCTTGCACCATCTGAGTTCTTGACTAAGTTGTAGAACATCTGAGCCACCTCTTTATCAAAGCTTCTCATGCGCTCCCAGTCCACACTCATCACTCTGCCACCAGGGTGCGTGATCTGAAAGGAGAGCAGATGATTAGAAAAGCTCGGGAAACTATAATAATTCATCTCTATCTTTCAAAACTGTAATGGCCTTGGTTACCTAGCCTAGATCTACATGGACATGGTTAGAGAGCCTAGATCTACATGGACATGGTTAGAGAGCCTAGATCTACATGGACATGGTTAGAGAGCCTAGATCTACATGAACTGCTCACCTGGACTTGAAGAACCCAATATGGTTCTGGTTTAAATGATTGGATCTTATCATGCCTTTCCACACAGAAGCCAAGGGTTGGAGTCTGACAAGGACCATATGAAATCAGGTTGCTATCCAAGTCACCATACTTCCCCTGAAAAACAGATCAACCACATAATTTATGCACTTCACCATCCTTATTTATAACACATGAAGCTCATTTTGGTCCAAACACATTCAGAGCTTTGAAAATAGATAATTGCCAAGATAGATCTAATTCTGATCCACACAAAGGAAAAAGATAGCCAGGGGTGAGGCTATAACAACAAGTATGCCACAAGTTGGTGCTGTTAGCAGAGTTTTAAACAGCTGAGTACAAGTACCTGGAAGAACTTTGTCTGAAATCTTGTAAAGGCACATCCAATCCTCAAGTCCAACTCTTGACGGGCATCAACAGACATGGCTTCATTCTTGTTAGGGATGCCAAGATGATCCATGGCTCGCTTCACCTCACTTTCAGTAATAGCACTGAACTTTGCACGGAAGATGTGCTGAAAGACAAGGCAAGTTTCTCTAAAACCTTTAACGTGGGCACAGGAATGGTATCAAGACATATCCTGTCACAAGGTCTGAACACAACATATTGGAAGTTAGTTTTATGAAGACCTACTATTACATGTATTACTATGCTTGGTATAACTCATTATCTTAAAGAGGTGAAAACTCCAACAATTAGCCTTAACTTTCTACACATGCACAGGAAAACCTTAGAAAGTGTAGGACAGGTGTACTTACTTGGCCAAGAGCTGTTCCTCTCATCACATGCCTCACACTATCAATGACTTCAAAGCAGATGTTCTCTCCTTCTTTGTCACAATCCAACCAGAGAACCAAGTAATCACATCCCTGCGCCTGGAGAAATATAATGTAAGATCAACACAATGACTTCTCATTGGTTCAATCAGGACAATGCAGGAAATATCGCAGACGGTGTCATGAAATTGTAGCTCACCTCTCTCTCCAGGAAGTTTGGCATGTGGAGATTGACATTGGCTTCCTTCTTCTGAGTTGGAGCACAGAACAGCTCAGCCTAAAGGAAATCAGAAGTTTCAACAACTGTCAGCAATAATGAAGTAAAATAGATAGCTGAAAGAATTGTCCAGACAATGCCTCTCGAGCCATTGTCTGGCGTCTTTTACCGTGAAGATCTATTGACATACTATTGTAAAGATGGTTTGTTTGGGCGACCCTAGGTGGCACCGGCGTATCTGGAAAAGGGACCATTGGCTATTGCAAAAGCAATATATTCCCAGAGCCGTTTACATACACTACAGCAACTAGCAATGCTAGGCCTTACGTATGCTTCCTGAAACTCCTGAAACAACAAGGCCGGTAGCAAACCAAAGGATGGCGTCTTGGGTATTTGAAGAGTGAAAACGATGAAGTCTTCTGAATCATTACTCATTGTCATGTCAATCATCACCGTTCATACTTTACTAACTTACAGGGTCAACTTTATCCCAGTTGTTGTACTTTCCAATAAAATCAAGGCTCATAACATGACCACAGACAGATGTCATCTTGAATTTGACAGCGTCGCCACGAAATCGTCCAGTGTATTCGTGCACAGAACAGGCTCCATTGGACCCTTTCCTGGATTTGCACTGGCCATTTGAAAGGATTTGGGCAAGGGAAAGTGCCAGTGACGGTTTCTCCGCCACCATCAAAACTGACCGCATGATTTCTTTACTATAGATTTTCACAATAAAACGGATTTCACTTTTCCATTCGTGCTTCAAATGATGCACATTTACAGGCAGAGTCACTTAGTTAGGCGAAACTTTTGAGGAGAAAATCAGTAAAATTTCTCAACATTTTCATTTTAATGGTTGCGGCCATTTTGGATTTGGACCGGCTAGTGAAAATATTAAGAACTTTGCGACGGACCACTTTCAAAACGCTGTTTTGAAGAAGTACGGATAATGATTGCACGGAAAGATAATTGATGATATGATTTATATTTTATTCAACTCATACATGTACCCTATACTTTGATTACAAGTGAATTTATTTATTTATTTTTACACCTGTTTCGCTTCCTGACCTTTTCGCCCCAGTCGTTTCGCTCCAAATCGAAGTGGTTTCGCTCCCTTTGACTTTTGTTGGGGGGGTTGAGAAGCGAAACGTCTGCGATTTGGAGCGAAACGTCTACGATTTGGAGCGAAAGAGCCAAGGTGCGAAAGAGCTACGACTTCGATTTGGAACGAAACGACTGGGGGCGAAAACCCCATGAAGCGATTTCCTCAGAGTCATGTGACTTGGAACAGAAAAACAAAATGTCGGCCGCAATTCCAATCGTAATTTTCACCATATTTTGGGGTATTGTCGGGGCCATAGTGCCCTGGTTTATACCAAAAGGACCCAACAGAGGGTAAGAATACAAGCTAAAGAACGAACTAAAGTTAAATTCGGATAACTTAGATCGCCTTATTGCCATAGAAATACATCTTCAAAACACCTATTTTCTGATCTTTCCTGTGCTGTGTCAGTGTCGTGTGTGTATGATGAGGCTACATCAGCATGCAGTAAATGTACAGATATGAACAGTAGACGACATATCCAAATCGTCATCAATGTAATGTTCCGTTGGTGATATAGACAGAAGTTGATAGGGATAATATAGCCGGCGATATAGACAGGACAAATTGCTCACCTGCATGGTAATTGCTCATGGATACGCTTCTCATTTTGTAGTGTGCTACTGTTGTGCAGTTATGAGTGACTGGTCAAAGTCTGGTCAAGGAGCCTAGGAGGAGCAGTGGCCAGTGTCCACCGTTCCTGCAGTGGGTGTTTATCTTACAATAGTTGTCTTATATTTGGTCTTATTTATTTTTGATTTGCAGCATCATCCAGACGATGTTAGCCCTCACAGCTGCCTGTTGTTATTTATTGTAAGTATTTGTCATATTTATATCGAACGTAATTCATCATTTCAGATGAAGACATTTTGGAAAGATAGGAAATTGTAATTGTGATGAGTGGTATTTTTTACTCCCAGCTACAAAAGAACTGAGTTCAAAGTGATGTCAGCTATTTTTCACCGAATATCTTTTCTACCTATGATGCTGCAAAATACAGTGCTCTCTTTGTACAATAATATATTCTCTAGGAATAAAGATCAGTACGTGTGGGGCATAATGCAGGAGAGAAAAAAAACTGCCTGTCAGAAAAAGAGGTATAAATGGAGGGTGCAGTGTCTGTTGATGATCTCATACTAATACTGGTTGTATTATTTCAGTTGGTTGATTACCTACTTGGCACAACTGAACCCACTGATTGGACCACAGCTTGATAACAAGACGATGAGAATTGTTCAAAATATTTACACCGGGACACCAGATGCATAAATTTCATGTTAATAGGTGAGTTTCAGAAAGGTTATGAATAACTTATAGAATGAATGATATGTGTCCAGGACCTCAGCCTTGGAATAACGGGGAAACTTCATTCTCAGCGAGATGTGACGTGGGGGGGGGGGTCGCATTGGCATTGATATTTTCTCAAAATGATTGCTTATCTTCCTTTAAGTGGAGTTGTGGAGTTACAGTTCAATCATTCAGAAGATGAGCTTTCAATTCATTGTTGACCCTTCAACTCTTGAGATTTGATTAGTCAACGGTGTGTGGTTCTAAACTGCTCTCATCATCTTTTCAGGATATTTCAATTTATTTCCCAAAAGATCGACCTGCATTCCATCATCATGAACAAGAATTGTGTGGACAGTTGTTGTGAGGAATAAGAGAACTATTTTAGAAGACTAGATAGGAGACACTACAACTTCACAGTTATGAGTTATTCAGGACGGATTGTGGACGAGTGTTTTTGTTCGGCAACATTAATATCTGACACATTCAAGTTCAGGGTAGTACTGAGCCATCATTTTATACCCAGAAAGATGATTTTCCTTCATTTCTCATAACAGTTGTATTGTACTAAGCAAAGAGAAAATGTTTAGATTTTTAATTTAAAAACAATTCACCTGTTAAAATGTAAGTCGGTGTTCATCCAGCGTAGGATGTGTAGAAGTCATTAGGTGTGTATAGATTGTGACAACCATTTGGCATTTATTTTCATCATTGAAATCAGTGCTTATTTCTTACAATCTTTATGGATTGTAATTTTTGGAAATGTGTGTGGCATCATAGTGGAAACAAATGAAGACCTGTGATTCTGTGTAAGTAGTGTGTTTTCTGCATTTGAAAGAGTCCAGACATACAGTGTATGGAGATTGTTATTATTCTAGCAATGTTTGTATACTTGTAATATCCTTCTGCACAGAATGGGTACGTGTAGATTTTAAATCAAGCCCTTTGATTTGTGATGAAGTGGACAAAAATATGCTGAAATGTACATACTATAGCAAGAACTGTGAATTCTAGAAAGAGAGTAACTACATGTAATTGCAGTTCAGTATAATGATCCATCATTACACCACCAATAAGAGTCATGAACTGGATGTGTGGGCCTATTTCAGTAACATACTGAATCTTTTTCATTTGCAGTGGACCATTGTCTTTGTTTATATGTGTACATGTATATATTATGTATATTTAAGATGTGATGGAAGTAATAAACTGATATAAGATTAACATGACTTCAGTTCATGCATCCCATTTTCAGTTCCACAATGATAGGGCAGGTTGGTCGAGATTTTGAGACATGTCATAACTGGTGGCCATTTAGATAGAAATTTATCATTGCAAGCTGCTTTTCCGGTTGTTTTCCCACACTGATACTGGTTGATGTGTTGAAAACAAGCGAAACGTCTCCAGCTGTGCATTCCGACGTGAACGTTAGAAGGAAAAAGATGTACAAGCTAGTTTTTCTGCTTGCTGTGGTGGGTTGCGGTCAGGCATTTTTCTTTGGAGGTAAGTCACCCCTCCTCTTCCTGGGCTCACTTTGCGTCCCATCGACTGCGATTTGACCGACGCCATCGGTCCGGTTGTCCGTATTTGAGGAAGTGAGACGAGACTGCCAGGCCTATGTGTGACACTTGGTGTTCCCCTGGCAAAGGCACTCTGGTATGTCCACAAAGTCTCTGTGTCGGGTCTTATTCACGATGTCAAGATCATGAAATGAATCACTTTAAATATACAACTCGCACTTCCCTTTCATTCATGGAGTGGTTCAAATACATCAGTTACTGTGACCAAAATGGTCCGGCGAAATGGAAAACTAAGAATTATTGAAATTGACATTCAATTCGTTTTGAAAGAATTCTGATCACATAGGGCCAGAATGGTCTTGCCTTTTTGATCGACTTTTAACTCTTGAGAAGATTTATGGAGGTGGACAGATTGAAGGTTGTGCAGTGCCTAATCGAACCCACGACCAGTGCGAGTGAGCATTACACGGCTGAATGTCATAAAATATTTTCCAATCTCATTTTCAGGCCCCGCCTGGGACGGACTTGCAGGTACGAAACATCATATAATTGCCATATTTTGGTCGTCCACTTCAAAATCCGTCTCCAGTGTATTATCAACACTTGCCCGACTCTCTCTTTGAATTTAACTAACAGTTCACATGTTTGTCATTTTGAATCGATGAGTTGTAAAAGCCTTTAGAGTCAAGATAGGTCAGCTCCACGCTCACCTAACTAATGCAGTACTGCTCTACCTGACTTCCACTCTTCTTCCCCACCTTTTAGTTACATGGGGCCCTAATCCATTTAATGGGAACTACTTTGACCAGATGCCACGAACCGAGAAGGATGCTAAAAAGAAAGGATGGACCAAGATTTCTGGCTGTGATGGTGAGTGTCGCAAACTAGTCCTGGTCTGCATCGGGTTGGCGAGATATGGTGATCAGTCTTCGAGTAGCGCTATTCCCGATCTTGTTCCGTGAACTAGACAGTGTCCCCAGGAACAGATATCCTGCCTAAGCATTTTGGCAGTAAAGAGACCTATTAACCGAGATTAACATCGCATAACGGCCCTTCTCGTCGGCAGACTTTCGTATTTTTCTCACTGACTCTGTGCTCATGATCATTGTCGCGCAGACACTGTTTGTGACTATGGGAGAGGTTGTTCACCCGTCTCGAGATCGTGTACTGAGAGGCAGACCAAGGCGCTTGATGTCACAACCACCTTACGCACGAAAGACAATGTCGCAATCATCGATCTCATCATTCATTCACGGTTTTAGGTATTTAGGTCGGTCGTTTAATCAAATTCATAAATGACTCGTTTCAGAGGTTTTGTCGGAATCGTCTGGTGATGGTAGCCCAGTCTTCCTTGGCAACCGTTACGTGAAGGGTAACGACCCAGCCGTCATGTTGCTCTACGACAAGAATGGTTACATTGCTGGCATACAACAAGGTGTAAGTCCAAATCCTAAACCGATCATGGAGTTGGTTGGAAGCAGAAATACCACCGAAAGATTCCAAGACCCCAGCGGGTAATTTTTTATCACGAAATACCCGCTGGGGTCGAGCGTCGTTTCCTAGGGGGGGATCAGATGGGGGCGAATGCAGCATGAATCGAGGGGCACCGCCGTAAGCTATCTACTGTTGATCTTGGCTGCCTCCCTGGCCGTTATTTTCACTACTCTTGTTGTTGGCGAGATAAACTTGATTTGAATCAGTGCTTTCTGGCAAACAATGGCTTTTTTATTATTCTTTCCATTCAATGCGTTGATTATGGGCATGATGACGGTAAGTCTTTCGATGCCAGGTCAGATAACAATAGGTACACGCCTGGCGCAGTAAAGACAGTCGCTCTTCAAGGTTTACACTGGCAAGAATTGAGTGACCACGTTTTGAATAGGTTGTCACTCAGCTGTCACGGGAGTCAAATAATCAGCTGTTGGTACTGTTTGTGTTTTTCCAGATCCCAAAGAGCGAGAACTATCCCACTGCTGACGAGACATATGGGAAGGTCTTCCAATTTGACCCTGAGAAGAACCTCATGGTCCAGACAGCCTATTTCGTGCCTCCACGTAAGTTAGCAACAACTTTTCATCCAGGACGTTTCCTGGGTTTCGACGCTTATAAAAGTCAGCTCCATTTTTGGAGTAACTTTCTGGTACAACCCTAACGCAGGTAGTCTGCATGCTACTTTGTAGCCCAACAAAAATAGGAGGAGAATTGGGAAATGATTGCAGTACAGTGATGGATGAAAGTCTATTATTTCAACGGATAATCAAAACTTGACTAAAAACGCTAGATTTAAGCATCTATTGGAGTTTATGAGGCAGTTATTACTTGACTATAATGCGATCACAATCCACCTGGGGATCCGTGTCTTATTTTCCAGAGACGATCTGCTCCGAGGGCCGCACCTCTGAGCAGTACGACAAGGATGGGACGGGAAGCAACCTGTACCTGCAAGAGGGCCCAGACCCAGTTGCCGACTCAACCATGATTCCCAGGGAGGAGAAAGACATTGGCGCCAAGTGGACAAAAGGGAAATGTTTCTTTACAATGGGTAAGACACCCGGCTATGACCATGATCTACGTCTCTTTGATATACCTGGTCATGAAAGCTGAAAACCAAACGCCATCTGGGATGTATATAATTTAAGCCATATCACTCCCTGTACCTACTATTATCCCCCCCGAATTCGATTCGATTGCAAAATGGCCACTACGAACTCCCAGGATATGAGACAACATTCTTGGTCACGTGTGGACCGCCTCTTTCTGTGCGATGACATGCCATTATTTTGACTTCTTCATGGTCACATCAATCATCTTTGCAGGGCAGCACTACTGGTATGACACCAGCTTAGAGATGAGTTGTGATGACTTCTACCCAGCGTTCCTCCTCTACAACAAAGGGAAGCTGAACGGCTTCGGATGGGCTCTCAATCATGAGCTCAAGTCATTCAGATATGAACGTCCACCGAATAATGAGCTCGATGTAAGTCATTCGACTTGGTTTGCCTGCCAACAAGATCCGATAGATTGGTTCTGCATCCCCACTCCCCGAGCATCCTCCTGTTCAAAACGTGTACTAGTTTTGTTGGCGGTTTTCCTGGGCCGGACGGCCCGGTTGCTCAATCAGCGTCCGTTAGCAGTAACGTTGGCGTAATGTTTAATAATGAACAGTGAATTTCATACCAGTCGGAATTGCTCAGTGCTCAGTTCTCGTTCTGCCTTTTCAGAAATTCTTCCAAGTGGTGCCCAAGTGCCTTTACAATACTGGCGCCCGATCTACAATGCACATCTACATGGATAATCATCCTATGGTCAACTTCTGTTAGCATTTGGATGAGAAAAAGAAAGATATGATTCTCGTGGACCAATTCTCCTGTTACATCAATATTTTCTTGTACGCATCTTCTAGTGAATTAAAATGCGATCAACACCATTCTTGCCTGTTATTTGTTACTACCAAGTCCAAACTCCATTGATAACCAGATGTACCCCCCCCCCCCTCCATTCTCAAATACCAAGGTCAGTCGTATTTGCATGACTCCAATCCCTTGCGCATGAGCTGAACTCGCCGATAGCCCCCCCCCCCCCAAGCCCACCCTCTCTAATGACCGAGGTGATTCAAATAGGGGACACGGATTGCCTGTGAATAATAAGGGGAGGGCGTGTTTGGAAAAGGAGG
Organism: Lineus longissimus; assembly: GCF_910592395.1. Taxonomy (NCBI): domain Eukaryota; kingdom Metazoa; phylum Nemertea; class Pilidiophora; order Heteronemertea; family Lineidae; genus Lineus; species Lineus longissimus. Next base: position 21,178,905 of record NC_088313.1, read on the forward strand.
GAACGGATTGCCTGTGAGTAAAAAGAGGAGGACGTGTTATTTGGAGAAGGAGGGAATGACTCGGCAATTTGTCTTTCAAAATTTATCGCGTTCGTAAGTACTGCCAATCACCAGATTATATATGTGCTTTAGCCTCGGTCGTGATAAGGTTTGGTATAAATAACGACCAGGCTGTTTTTCTCCCATTCTCGTACACGAATCCATGATGCAAAGATTACTGGTATTGTTAGCATTGGTCGGCTGCTCACAGGCCTTCTTCGACCTATGGGGAGGTAAGTTGATCCTTGCCGTTTTGATTTGGGAAGGTTTTGATAACCCAGGCAGATGTTGACGTATCTCCTGTACTACACTTCCTTGATAACCCAGCCTATGAAAGTCCCAAAAGAGTCCCCCGTCAACAGGACCGGACTAAATCATGGACGACATGCGCTTTTTTAACGGTCTTTTGACGGTCAAGGTTTCTATTGAACCAATTTTCTTCTGGAAGCATTCCATCGCATGCAACCCAGTGTACCCGTTTAAATGTTCCACAAAAAAGTGTCCGGCATCATTTGATGTTTACAGAGTGCTGTACTCGTGGTGACTTAATTTTATCTCGAATGACGCTGGTGTCCTCCGCTGGGAATGCTTGCAGGCGTCAACCACGTGTTCGATCCCAAGGCGATGAGTTGAAACAGCTTTGGTCAAACGAGTGATTGGGTTTATAGACATGTACTAACGATTGTGTGGCAACTATATCAAGGTTATCACATTCTCAGGCTGATATAAGGCAAAGGTCCAATTTTGGACTGCATGTGATGCCTTCATTGATGGTGATGATACTAAGAAGTAAATGAGGTGACCACGCACGTCATGACTTTGACATAGATCTATACTCGTAAACAAGGTGGCCACGCACTTTGATACGGATTTAGACTTGAAATTTTGAGATTCCTGTTTAAACTTTGTTGAAAGTAAGCAAAGTTCAAAGAACGAAATTTCCCCACGATGTTTGGCATTATGCCAAAGAGTGCTTTCATCTGCCATGCTAGAGGGACAAACAAAAGAAAGCAAGCGCATTTGAGTCAGTTAATTATAAAGTCAGGCATGGCAAATCATTGTTCTCTCCTTCAACATGGCTGGCTTTGAAAACTTTCCACACGCCTTTGGCATTACCACGGATGTAGAGCTACATGCATGGCATTATACCGGCAGCAGTCGTGTTTGGCTCAACTATTAGCCTCAGTCATGGGCTGATCGGTCGAAAGACCAAAAAGTTTGTAAATATTGACAACAACGAGGTCATCAAATTTGAAATTAAGGACAAACAATTAGACTTTGACCAGGTGACTGACTTCCACTGATTTGGCGATTGCACACGCGATGAATACTGAGATGATTGCATACGTTACTGTAAAACTGGTAAGGAACTATCACGACTTCGCCAGGACAGCTTAATTTCCGCTGTGATCATCCAGGCATCGCTTTTTTGTATAGATTTTAACTCCTAACCTCCTTTTCAGGACCATCATGGGACGGACTTGCAGGTAATTCTCTAACCTTATAATTTCTGTCAATTTCGGATTCAGTTAAATCACTAGTAATACATGGTAATTTAAATAATGAGATAAGATACATAGCAGGTGATTCAAAATAAAGCAACACGTGGAAACAATAAATACTGCTTCGCATTGAATCTCCCCGGAAATCTGACCATCTTTGATTATACATGTAGTCGTATCTGGTGGCTGTGACCAAATACCAATCATCGAATGGGGGACTAGCTCAAATGGTAGAGCGCTCGCTTAGCATGCGAGAGGCACCGGGGTCGATACCCGGGTTCTCCAGATGACCATTCTTTTGACTATTAAATTTTGTGCTTTATCTTTTGGGATTCGCAGAACTTGTTGTCAACCTTTGCGGTTCAAGCCGTCTGTTGCTATTTCTACTCGCGTTGCATCCTTTGTTGATTTCAGTCACCTGGGGCCCCAACCCACTCAGCAGTGTTTACTTCAGCCAACTGCCGCGCACAGAGAGCGATGCACAATCTTCAGGATGGACTAAGGTCTCGGATTGTTCCGGTGAGTAAGGAGGAGCTATATTTATTACTGGAATCGATTGATGATCCTGCTTTTTCAAGCGAAAAGACCATTTCTCCCAAGACTCCTCAAGTTTAAAGCAACCGAAAAGGATTTTTAGTTATTTATCTTCTTTAACTTCTCACAAACTTTTCAATTCAGAGACTGGATTCTTCCGTGGCAAACAGTACATGAAGGATAACGACCCATCTGCCATAGTCCTCTTTGGCAAGAATGGTTATATCGCTGGTCTCCAGACTGGTGTGAGTATCAAAGAGGCCGTCGTTTTCTAGTTAAGCGGGACGTTCGTGTCTTTTGCGATCTTCCTTTAATGGTTGCGGTACACGTTTAATCAGCTCTTCAGACGGCACTTCACGAAGTCTTATGTTTTTGCTTGCCCCAAGAGCTCAAATATTCAGCCTCTAGACAAGAATCCTCAGCTCTTCCTCTTTTTATAATCACCAGGTCCCGGCAGCCAAGAACTGGCCCACACCCAGTATGAAGTTCAAGAGTAACTTTAACTACGATGCCGCAAACAACCTGATGGTCCAGACAGCCTACTTCGTGCCACCACGTAAGATAATTTGACTGTGCCTTCGTATAAATCTGAAAACTTGTCTTAAAAGACCAAGCCCATGATCGACTTGGTGGCGGCATCTCTTGTATAGTTATGAAAAGTTACCAGTTATCATTCTAGTGGAGGAAATGATTCAAAAACAGCTTCTTGAATATTGCCACTCATACGGCGGCAGAGACCTGGCAAAGATCCTATAGATGAAGGTCGATCAACCATGTTCATGCCAGGTCACCGCAGAAAGATCACATAACTTGTGAACTAGGTCGCTGCAAGGCTCGTTTATCATTTATTTTGTTGTCCATGAACTTTTAAAAACAGGTGACATCTGTTCGGCGGGCCGCAGCAGCGACCAGTACAGCAATGAGGGGACTGGTACGAACCTGTACCTCCAGCAAGGACCCGATCCAGTCGCCAACTCAGTCATGATCCCCAAAATGGAGAAAGACATCGGAAACACTATGTGGACCAAGGGAAACTGCTTCGTAACCATGGGTGAGTAGGTTTCTGTTTGGACACGCAACACAGAGGACAAATGCTATTACTGTAAACACTCTCAGGAGCCATCTTGACCTTCCTGTCGTGGACAGTAACATTGGAGTAAAATTTCGGTACGGTTACGTCATCAATTGCCATGTCAGAGGTACTGACCATTACAGCAGTCAGGCATGACAAATCATTGTTCTGCCTGGCTGACTAGCTGACGAATCTTCATTTTGATTGGCTATTGGATATTGTACCCGGGTCAGCCTGTAACCGCATGTCTGGTTGACTCGCTCACAGAAGGCTGAAATGGTGCCTGACCTCTATAAACAGATACCTCTTTTCTGCACCAAGACATAACCGCCATGACTTGATTTCGCAAAGACATTGATGCCGCGGGTAGCGCAAGTCCTATCGTCTTCCTGACGGCCCGTGCTTCCTCAGCTTCGACAACCCTCTCTTCTCCTTTCAGGCCAGCATTACTGGTATGACCTCCGTGACGATATGCCGCTTGATGAGTTTTACCCCGCCTTCCTTCTGTACAATGCTGGAGAGTTGAACGCATTCGGCTGGGCAATGAACGTCAACCTGGACTCGCCAAGATATGAACATCCTACGCCATCTGTCTTTGACGTAAGTCCGCCAGTTAAGAATTTGAATATCAGGGCTGCATTACTTCAAAACCCCGTTTGAAAACAGTAGTCGTGGAAGTCATTCAGTCAAGTATTCGAATGTCATGGCCAGACTCTCGCTGTATCTGATTGCATTGACTTACATGAATCAACCGTCCTCCAAGCTAATGGTCTTCGATTTCATCACGGCCCGTCATTTCATGTAGAATTTGGCGAAGACAAAATTTTTCACGTCTGATTAGCTGACAAGCGTGTATGGCGTCATGAAAAACTCGAGATCAGAGAATCACTGATCTTACTCAAATGTTGCCTTCTCAGTTCTGCTCTCACACATCGTCAACTTACTTTTTTGCAGAAATTCATGGCACGCGTTCCAACCGTTCTCCAGACCGTCGATCAACTGTCCACCATGCACATCTACATGGATGACTATCCACTCTTGAACATATGCTAGGTTATATGAATATGTACAAATTGAAATAGATGTATAATAAACTCTGTAGCGTTACAATGTCTTTATTATTCAAATTTCATGTGTTTCATAGAATGGAACCACTTGCATTAGCATAGCACCAATGGCAATGGCATCAGAACCTGAGTGTTCACCTCTTGTGTATCCAATGTTGCTCATTTCACATGCGATGTGCGTATACACCCCCGCCCCCGCCCCCACCTCCACCCCACCCCTCATGGAGCCACGCGACTGAACACCTCGCAACGTTGACATACCTAGTCTCCCGCTCCGTCGCAGACGATACCCTGGGGTGAATGTCCGCTTGTCAAAGACCTAATGGTGTTTCTTTCTTTCGACCAAAACATCCAAGGTGAGACGTTTTCATAATGTACATTTCACATCATCTCCAAATCGTCTGTTCCCTCGTGCTCTGCAGCAGACACAGCCGCCCTGGAATAGACTCCCAGGGTCCATTTCGTCATAATTCATACTGCCTCAGACCATCAGGGTGAGGAACGAGGCCGGTCCACTACGTCCGGAGTGTAGGTCAGTTATGATCGAGTCTAAAGGGCCTGGCTTTTATTAGTTCTGTCCAACTCCTGTCTGCCATGCTTTTTAGCCAGCAAATCTCCATTTCGATATTTACCGTTGCAGTACTTGCAACAAATGGTAGTCACTACTGATCAGTTTTTCTCAATGGGACTATATTCTCCTAGGGACAACATTTCCTGTTACACGGCACATTTAGTCTCGGGCAAAGGACAGTCTGGGCGCCTATCCTACAATGTACAAATCTGGGTCCAAATCTGTACATCGCGCCAGACAGGAATTTCACCGCAATGCTTGAGACTGCACAATTATGAGGAGAGCAATGGCGGACACGGAGATAGCGAGAGCGCTTCGCTCTGTGCTTGATCGCGTAAAAACTGCGTGTGATAAAAGACCTGAAGTAGGTTGACATCATAGAATAAGTCACCGTGATACTGCACATGAAGTAGTGCTCTGCATTTCTTATGTGTAGCTTTGAAATCCGGCCAGGCCCGACCGATGTGAAATTCTGGGTTACACCGTCGGTGCTGCCATCTGTGATCGAAATATGGTACTTGGGTCTGTCACAAGTTATCAATTATGACTGCTTGTTTTGAACAGCCACCTCCGACTGGCATGACTGGTCAGATGTCAACCAATGCCTCGTGGATGTCTGGCACGAAAAGTCACATATGCCCAGCCAACACTGACTTTATGAAGCTCTATTGTCATTGCAGATTTTTACCTGCTACCAGACTTTCTGTCATCTCATACATTATCATTCTCTATCTGTTTTTGCAGGATCTTCGGGGATTGCAGCCAAGACTTGTCGCAGTCACAAAGATCAAACCTAAGGCTGTTATTCTCCAAGCCTACGAAGCTGGCCAAAGACACTTCGGAGAAAATTATGTGAGTCAGTGATGAACAGACGATTAGATGTAGAGGTGGGTGGGACTAATCCTGTCATCAGAGGGTACAACATTCCTCAACTCCTCAAGGGGTAGGCATCGTGTGCCTAAGATCTCATGATGCCTTCCCGCTCCTCCTGTCATTGTGTAATCAACAGTTCTGCTCTTAATTGCAGGTTCAAGAATTGGAAGAAAAGAGCAAAGACCCGGAGATCCTTGAGAAATGTAAGGACATCAGATGGCATTTTATAGGGCACCTCCAGAGGAACAAAGTCAATAAAGTATTAGGTGAGAGGAATACAACGTGTTGTCTAGCTCCGGTTTCACCACTTAGTGATATATTGTTCATTTCATATTGTCCGTTCTTCTTAATCTTACATTATAATGTAAACTATAATTTGGAATGATGGATGAGCACATTACTTTATTTCGTTGAAACAAACTGTCTTCCATTAACTAGCAATGCATACAGAGATTATGGGGAGATTAAGCTGGCTTTAAGGGTTTAATCTCCTAGAATATCCTGAGGTCTTACAAGCAATAATCCTTTTTACAGAAACTCCTAACCTTTACATGATCGAGACGGTTGACTCACCAAAGCTTGCAACAACCATCAACGCTTCGTTGGAACGACAAAAGATGGAGCGGTTGAAGGTTATGGTGCAGGTGAACACAAGTGCTGAAGAGAGTAAGTTAGTCTCGTCATTCATGCTGAGTTAGTCTGAGATGTCTATGATTGGAATGAGCCCTCAAGAATAACACTTGTATGAAAGCTAAGACTGCTGTTAAATCAGTCAGGTGCTGTCAAGACCTTCAAGTTGGCATCTACTTGTCTTGGGTGTAAAGTCAATGTTACAACAAGTAGTGCAATCTTCTAGCTGTTCAAAATGGCTCCGGGTTGATCTTAGTTTGTTGTGAAGAGGTGCTCTGATATGATATGAGCTGTCAGCTGATCCTATATAAACTTGCTTGATGTGCCACATTTTAGTTTCATACACTATATCAGATCTATTTTTTCCCTCAGATAAACATGGTTGTCATCCGTCTGAGACTCTGAGCATGGTTCGTCACGTGCAGGATGCATGTCCCAAGCTAGAACTCCTGGGTGTCATGACTATTGGTGCCTTTGACCATGACCTCAGCCAAGGACCAAACCCCGACTTCCAGGTATTCGATCGCCTGTTAATTGCCGTATTTGGGCATATGATAAATGCACAACCATCAGTCATGTCATTGTTACCAGGACTCAACTCTTCAATTTCTCTTGCAGTCGTTAATCCAGTGTAGAAAAGATGTCTGTGCTGCGTTGAACCAGGACCTGTTGCACCTGGAACTTAGTATGGGCATGTCGAATGACTTTGAACATGCAGTAAGTACGACTGGCTTTTGTTTCTATTCAATAACACGCTAGCATTTCTTTGATTCCTGTTCACATGGACCCCTGGTCTAATCTACATGTATGTCTGGCAAGTGGTGAAATTACTGTGAAGAAGTACGGCATGGTATAAACACTGTTGATTGTCTTTTAGAAAAAATAGCATCATTAAATGCACCAACTTCAGCACGACTTGCCTCTTCTTCCCTCTTTAAAGTGATCTACAAGTATTCGCTACCGAATTGATTTTAATCATTTCGTATCTTGCTTTCCAGATAGAAAATGGTAGCACCAATGTCCGTGTTGGAAGCACCATCTTCGGCGCTAGAGTTTATCCTGCTAAGAAAAATACAGAACCTGAAAATACCTCAAACACTTCAGAGAATAATGCCAGTTCTAGCACAAGCCAAGACAAATATTCTGCACTCAACGGAGAAGGACAGACTTCATTAGATAGGACTGATCAAGTAGATAATGTGGTGGATAAAATGAAAGACGTAAAACTGGAGGACAAGTGACACTGATGCATTAACTTGTTAGACATTCTATAGTCACACTCGAAATAGGGCCATGGGAGTGATTGTCATTCTGTCAGCATTAAGGTTGTTGGTCATATGGTGAACATTCACTTGCCATCTTGCTTCATGTGCATGATTTCAACTTCCCTGACAGACGGAAGGTGCAAGTTACACGGAGCATTTGTTATTAGGTGTGACCTAGTAGCCCTGGAATAAACTGTGATATTATAAATATAATGGTGATTGATGTTTGTTTTTTGTGCCTCATTATTGAAATTATGTGCCAATGAACCAGATTTTCACATCAAGAGAGACCTACCATACCATACTAGAGATCCGAGGTGCAGTAACTACCAGCATCGGCTCCGCTAGGGTGTTACTGGGAGGGAGTGTATTAGACCTGGCAGCACCATTCATTACATGTCCAAGGACCCATTCCACAACATGATCATCGAGACACGTGCTGTCTTACAATACCCGGGATGAAGATGACGGAGTAGGCCAATCTTGTTTGAAGCTGAAGTCACAATATTTTAGACTGGCCAGATAGATCTACGATTGGCTGCACTAGCATACCTCTGGGTGACTTGTGAGAGAGCTTCCATTTGATATGCCTTTGTGGAGTAAATGTCTTCACTTCATATCCTGGACAATCACTTTGTTGTATTGTGTACCCCCGGTATCAGGTTTTCTCTGATTGAAGAACAACAATTAATTTAATTATCTACATATATACAATTTATTTCATTTATAAGAAAGCATAAGTTTCCTCAGGTACAGTACATTTGTATACACAGTGGAATCTGTAGGGTGCACGGACCAACATAACAACTGGCCCATTCAAGATCCTCACAATAGTATTACATGATGGATTTACAGCTGGTCTTGACATTAGGCTTAGAACAGGGCCATTTTAGTTTCTTTCACTGACTTAAACTGTTTGAAATGGCTGCAAGCACATGATCATTCAAAAGAATTAGGTTAATTGGACAAGCCTCATATCAATGTTATTATTGCACATTACAGGTCATAACCAAGAGAAGACTGTGAAAATACGGCAGATCAGGATTTATATGAACATAAGAGCAAATTGTTCTCATTCGATCAGAAACATTAAAAACTTTCATATGATTTTCAATTCATGTCTCAAAGTGTAAGATCAACCTGAAGTCTCCATCACTGATAATGAGAAGCATATAATACAAGCATTCACTCAATGAGTGTATAACTTTGCACACATGAGGCTGCTACATCACTATAGAATACTACACACAGGTACATATGTAGAGCCATACACTTCGAGAGCTAAGAATAACCTGCTATGTTGACTAAACTAGGTAAATGTATCTGTTAACCATCACAGCTAGCAAAATCGACAAGATATCTCTGCCAACAGTTCGCAAAGTTTAGTCACAAAACATTATATATGACACATACACTTTTTGGCCGTTTCTGATTTCATGGGATTATCAGAGTTAAGAATTATTGGTCTGCCAGTACTGAAGGCAATTGGACCAACAATTATAATAGTGAACAGCACAAAATTACTACTGCATTTTTTACTAAATTCCCGACTTATAAAATTGATATATGTTTTGTGATGAAACTTTCTTCATTCATACCATGATTTTATACATAAGCTGAAAATAATGGAAAATAGAAATATAGTCGCTGGCTATGTATGAAAGTCAATCCACAATCATCAGTTAACATCACATTTTTCCTGGAACAATTTCCATCTCCAATGCACTAACACCATGTTTTACAGGAAAATACTGCTTCAAATAACTTGAGCATGAACAGCTCATGAAAAGGCCCAGCCCCAACCCCTTAAAAAACCACCAGAGCCTGACTCAAACATATTATGAAATGCTTCCAAAGTGGATCTCGATGGCCTGATAATGTCTTAGAAATCAAACTTGATCAATTGCACCTATCTTCCAATAAATATAAGCATCCAATTGATCAGGTGTTTCAAGTCGAGCAGTATTTTTGGTGTCCACATTCATGATGTCACAAGAAATTGGTGCATCACATTCACAACATCGCTCTGTCTTCTCTGGATCATCGGGTTGACTCATTCAGTATGCAAATTTCAAGCTGGAAATCTGGTTAAGGAAAATCATGCCATGAGCAACAGTGGTAGGTTAAAATGGTGAAATCTGCTTCGAAACACCCTGAAAAACGATTAAGCAAAAAAGGAACAATTTTTGACATGAAAGACCAATGTCTGGTCCAAATGCGATGAAATAATATTCATTTTGCTTGAAAAGGATACAATTCTCAGCCCTCTCTCTGCAGGGTCAATCAACATCAATCCTTTCGGCACCCAAATTGTATTATTTTGCTCCTCAATAAAGCGACTTCCCTTCTTGATGCACTGAAATTACAACAGAAAAGATGAAGTGACATAACAAATTGATTTATAACTAAATAAGTCTAATCCAAAATAACAAGATTACTTACTTAGGAGGGTTGCCTTAGCTTTTCATTTTTCATAAATATGGCAACAGAACATGGCTAAAACATCAAACACCTGTTATGCTAGATTTAGTAATGAGCGGCGAGTTTGCATACCGTGTTGGAAAATGTCCACCTCTCAAGATCACAACCAGGTGGTCAGAAAACACTCCAAAGAGGACAGCCAGTCATCCTTACCTTTTCATAATATGTGTCCATACAGAGGTATGAGAGATATGCTGTTAGACAGGCCATGCAGCTCTCGCAGTATGTGCGACTGTTAAGACTCTCAGCTTCGAGATATATATTGTTTATTTGTGTCACTGCATGTTCAAACTGGCTTTTTTCAATCTGGAATAAATCAATGTATTCACCTTTGTATAAAGCACGTCAAAGAGTAATCATGATTTTAAATCTCTGTTTATACGATGTGTTCCAAGACTTAGAGCCATTTTTAAACCCAATCAGAATGTCAGTAGTCTCGTTCGAGTTTCACTTTACAGTTGACTTATAAATTATGATGCGATTGAAACATTCCATTAGCTCCTACCTTGCCTTCCAATTCTGGCAGAAACTTTGTTGAGAATCTGACAATGGTACCATCCGTATAATCACGCTGCACAAACACCTTTGTACAGTGAGGCGGAGGGATCCGATTCATGTCGTCCATGGCTTTATTTCGCTGTGGAAGACAAGGAATTTGTGAGCAGTGGTGGATGGGAGCCTACCTATAATGGTTTATCATCAGACAAGTTCTGACAACTCAACTGACAAGAGGTAATATTATAGTATACCATTCAAACTTCAAATTAATCTTATCAGTATTTCCTGGGCCTGGCCTGGGGCAAGGGGCCAGGCCACATCAATCAACAAATACAGGCCAATGGCATTCTATCATTATATCAACCAGGGTTCCATTTCAATGTAATGCTCAGACCAAGGGCAGGGTGATCTGCAAATCTGGAAAATCATCTTGATTGACACAGACAGTGTGAAGCTTCTCCTAAGCTGGTCAATTGGCATCCAACTACTGCAAAAATTGCTATAACAAAGGTATCTTAGTATGCTTCACATACCAGACTATCATTAGACACCGAGAGCGGTATGATCGCGCCGTTTTTTAAGTCTTTTTGACTGTTTTTAGACGCAAATAAATGTCAACAACATACTTGAAAAGACGCCATCGCAATTTCACATACGGGTATTCTGCCGCAATTGGGCAATCTGATTGGTTCAATTCGGTCAGGTGCGCAAAAGGTCACAGAGGACGTCCTTCGCTACAAAATGGCATCTTCGATCCGGATTTTCGCCCGCTACGCTGGTACGGAGTCGCTTATTTGTATGACGAACAAAGCACTTATAGAAATACACGCTGATCTAAGTCCACGTGTTCGTCCATATCAACACTACCCATAAATTAACCAAATACATTGCGTTTTACTGTCAAAAACCTTGTGTGAAGTATGTGAAGTGGCCGGCGAGTTCGTCGTACGTGTACAGCTCTGTGTACATGGAGTATCGATGTACGTGTATGGTATGTGCATGCATACATACCAGTACACACAGTACAGCTGAACTGCTCAGTGCTTGTCCATCATTTCATTATGTTTTTCTTTCAGGCCAAACGTTTGGCACAAGAAATGTATATACAAATTGCCGGCACCATTTAGCAATCAACCAAAATACGAAAGTGATATGTCAGGGAGTTACTGGTAAACAGGTGTGTATCCTTGTCCGACTCCTAGTTAGTACGGCGTACGTACCATAAAGTTGTCAATTTGGTTAATGGATTTTACGGAATTGAATTTTCTGCTGAAGGAGTTGAAGTAAAGTGGATTTTGTTCCGTTATTTGCAACCTGTTTGAGTGTTACATCTTTAACTGATTGTTTCTTCAATAAGTTTTCTTATCATAATCATTGAACTTGTGTACAATTTTGCCTTTTTCTTCCAGGGTACCTTCCATACCCAGCAAGCCATTGAGTATGGAACTCGTATGGTTGGCGGTGTCAGCCCTGGCAAGGGTGGGAACACCCATCTTGGTCTACCTGTTTTCAACTCATGTACTGAGGTAAGCCATCAGAAAACTCGGTGTCCTCTTGTTTCATAGCAATCTTACATATTACTGGGCAAGTTATGTGTTTGTTTTCTGTTTCATTACATGTATTTGATATCAAGCCTGGGACGTCATACTGTGAAGTGAATTTTGTTTGTTCTTTGTTCTTCAGGCCAGAGAAAGAACTGATTGTGATGCCACGGTGATTTATGTCCCGCCAAAGTTTGCCTCGGGTGCTATCATGGATGCTATTGATGCTGAAATCCCACTGATTGTTTGCATTACTGAAGGGATTCCTCAACAAGACATGGTGAAAGTCAAACATCGATTATTACGACAAGATAAAAGTAGACTAATTGGACCCAACTGCCCTGGTATCATCAAGGTAGGCAGAGTTTATTTCTGAGAGCCAGAAGAGGCCAAACTTGCCATTTTTCTCGCATCTGAGAGTGTCATCATCTTAAGTCTTGATAACTACGGTCTAAAAGAACATCAGGAATGAGGCTGGAGCAACTCAAAATAACATCCTTATCTAGAGCAAGTGAGGAACAGATGCCATTTCACTGAAATGTCCTTGGTTGTGGCATCATACATTTATAATGGACCATTTCCTGTCACGTTTTATGTGGACTGTGGAACATTTTCTTTCAGCCTGGAGCTTGTAAGATTGGTATCATGCCAGGCCATATTCACAAGAATGGAAGAATAGGTGAGATAAGTGCAGAGGACAAAGAATGTTGAATATGAACCTAATGCTAATGTTGAGGAAAGATGTGTCTACTAAGCCCTGTGTGGTCTTGGGTCATTATAGACAAGGAGGGGATCTTCTTTCCCCTGTTTAAAGTCCTCCTTCATCAATACTCAGAAGATGTCAGATGATATTAAGGATTAATAACGCAATGTTGTTTTGCAGGTATTGTTTCAAGGTCTGGCACCTTAACTTATGAGGCGGTACATCAGACGACCCAGTCTGGACTTGGCCAGTCATTATGTGTGGGAATTGGTGGCGATCCTTTCAATGGAACAAATTTCATTGATTGCTTAGAAGTTTTTCTAAATGATCCCCAAACAGAAGGTCAGTAACATTAAGGACTGTTCGAATTTCAAAAAACACATTACTTGGGGAGATTGATAGCCCTGGTATCATCCCATTCCGTAGGACTAGGCCTGAATATTTCTGATTGTAGTGTGCTGCCATCTTGCCGCATGTTGCAGTACTAAGAGATTGCTTGTATATTTTTAATCCATTTGTTACTTCAGTCATTTGAATTCTCAACATCCGGGAATCACAACCTTACAAAAAAATTGGAAGATAATTGATGAATGATTAAATCATTTCCAGGTATTGTTCTCATCGGTGAGATTGGTGGTGGTGCAGAAGAGAAGGCCTCAGAATACCTCAAGCAACATAACACAGTAAGTCTTTCACAAAGCCAAAGCCCCTGCAACTAAACATGCATGCAAAATCAGCTGTACGGATGCAACCAATAGTTCCAAATTATAGCTTCTTCTACGAAATGCTGGTGACCTTGTCCTGATAGTAGAATCTGATAGAAAAACAATCATTTGCTGCTGTAGTGGACGATTCATGTTAAACTCATGTCTTTGCACCTTACAATATGACATATTGATTTGACCACTTTCAGGGCGCCGATGCTAAACCAGTAGTTTCATTTATCGCCGGCATAACGGCACCCCCTGGTCGTAGGATGGGCCACGCTGGAGCCATCATTGCTGGTGGGAAGGGTGGTGCGGAGGATAAGATAGCTGCCTTGAGAGATGCTGGTGTTGATGTCACAATGTCTCCGGCACAGTTAGGATCTACTATGAAAAAGGTGAGCAACTTCTCCAATGGTCTTTTCTAAGGTCTTATGATAATGGCAACATGCTTGCTCACAAAAAATAGAAGACTAAATTGAATGGAGTGGATGTTAATCTTGTAATAGAACTCCTCTCACAACCCCTCATATAAATGTGTACCTGCGGTTCTTCCATTGCCTTGCTGTTACGGCATCAACTTCGTGAACAGAAGGTCGAAAGTTTCGAGCCCCATTTGTAGCTCTTTCCGATGCAACCGGCTGGTTTGCCGTTTAATATACGGCCGGTACAAATGGCCTTCTTTCATGTTTACATTTAACCTTGAGTACACCTTGAATCATTTTTGGGTTGACGACCTGCACAATGTAATAATCCTTATTGTCTTATCTTTGTTTCAGGCAATGGAGAAAGCTGGCAAGCTGTAACAAGGAACTGGTGTTTCTCACTTTCTAGTTCAGGTTTGGTGATTTGAGAAAATCTCCATACGTGGGCATTCCATCAGTATGATTAGCTGAAGGTCAAGTCAATCACAAATTTATCGGGAATGGAGATTTTTCGTGACAGCGGGTCCAAATATGGGTGAAAAGACTTCATATGTCATAGATTACCGGTACTAAGTATTCAGTAGCATGACAGGAGAACTTTGTCCAATAGGGGGATGATTGTACATTTTAAATCCAGCTTGATTCTGTTGTACTGACTCATGGCTGCCACTGGCTCTATCTTGTGAGGAATATTTTCCAACCCTTACCATTGTGCTCTCGATTCGAAAATTCTGTGTCCCATGGTTTAAGTGTGCCAGTTTTGAAATTTACAGTTCGACCAATCATTCGAATTAGAAACAGTCCTTAATGTGTACATAAACAAAATTGCATGTCCTATAAAACAGAACAGCTTGTCCAGTAAGCTTCCAGCAGTTAGTTGACAAAGTATTAATCACTGTTCCCTTAAAAGGGAGACTATAGGCAGCAAGCAGGTAGGTCTGAATAGCTTAACTGAAATTGTCGATAGAGGGCTCTCCTATCCCACAGTTCATGATCTTTGCCCTCACTCCTGCCTTTAGTCCCCCCTTTAAGACACAACTTTGCGACATTCTTTGGTCAACTTTGTAATAGATTGAACAATAACCAAAAAGAAAGGGATGTACATGTACTTGGACTGATCCCTCTCCAGCATTTGTGCTTTGGACTTCTGGTATAATTCTGGTCATGCAATGTGTATGATGATTTCAGCCTCTTGGCCCTTACATTGTGTATTCTTGTGAGCATGACCACAAAGTTTGTTTCAGTTTATAACCTGGGGCAAGGTGATTTTACTTACTTCACTGCTAAAAGGGAAAGGGGTTGAAAACATCATGTTCTGTTATGGTTTGTGAATAAATGGCATTTGTCATTGTTCTCTAATGCAAAATAAAGCATCAGCTTTGTTGATATGTAAAAAAATCAGTTACAAATAAAAAGGTTTTATTTAAATTACAGTATTTTCTTGTGTTTGTTTATGATAGTTTTGGAGTACCTTACATCAAAGACCTCTTGATAACGAACATTCATACATTATGTAAATTCGTCAGGTTGGTAGTGTAGGCCTATCTACGCTATTTAGCCAGTTGTTGGGTGCCTGTACATAAGTCCCATCTTACATGCAATACTAGGGTTATGTGTGACAGACACACCTCAACTGGCTAAGAAGCACGGTTGCTCCCCACCTTCGTCGAGAATAAGAACTGAGAGTAAGAACTTCTCAATGGAGTATTGTGTGGACATGGGGGAAGGGTTCATCTATCATCAAAACAATGCTACTGCCGACTTCTAAATCTTGGCTGCTGGTAGGTTATTGGCAGTGAGGTGACCTGCCAATGATGACGAGGACCTGTGGCCTTGACGGACGTTGAGAAGGACGTCTCAACATGACATTAAGCTTTCCTTTATGATTTGACAAACTCCTTGGCCTATCAATTCCGTCCCAACATTTACTCAGTCTCACTACTAAAAGGGGTTCTGTTGTGAGGTACCTGTATGCGGCCATTTGACCTTGCCCGTCTTTACATCAGAGGGGCATTTCATAAGAATCAAGATTTCATCAGCCCGGCTTAAAAAATGCTCGATCCTAGAAATAATTCAGCCTAGATCCCATTCTGGTATGCCTTCAGGACATTGTATTATACTCGTGCACAAGGACCTGCTATTTTGTGGTCTGGGGTTGAGGTTGAAACTTTCCAGAAATATCTTCTCCGCGGAGTCGAGGTCACGTGACGTCACCAGTCTGTCCTTTTACATCACACGTGCGTGTGTGAGTCGCCCCGAAAATTTTGTGATTCAAAGTCATTTCATACAGAAAACAAGATGTTGACCGCCGCAAGATTGTCGTGTAGAAATTTAAGAAAAAGCACAGATATTTTTCAAAGCCGATATTTTAGTAATTTGTCTCGGAAGGTGAGTTTTATGTGATTACGCATGTGAAAAATGGCCGTCGCCGGCTACCATGTGACTTGGTGCAGTACATTTGTACAGGTGTAGGTGACCTTTGCATTTTGGGTGAACTGGTGTGGCTTCTGTTGTTGGGGCCTTTCGATATTGTTATTACGTATTTGATTGTCATGCGAGGCCAAAAAACAGCATATTGATTAGATTAGCCTGCCGCCTGTTGGGTGGCTTGGCCTGCTAATTCATTTTCAACGCCGTGACGATCACGGCCGTTAGACAACAATGTGCCTTAACAATTTATTTGATCACATGACTCCTGTGGAATCTCCGATCTGATTGGTTGATCTGCAAACATGACGCCTTCGTGGTAATTTGCATGATTTATGAAGTAATTTCCCTTGACCAACTTTGAACGCGTCGATTATGATAATAAAAGGGAGGGACCCAAATCGGAAGTGAATAATAATTAGGTCTTGTGCCAGGGATGGTTACTGCGTAATCAATTTTTGGGTACTTCGTCAACTGGCGGAGAAATTTGCTGATGCGCCAAATCCCGTGCGAGTTTCTTCGATATTTCGCCGGAAAATCAGTTTAAAACAGGTAAGATCGGTTCATATGCCAAGAATTCGTACATGGTTACGAAGAACCCATATCGAGATACTCTTATGAACCAAGAATAGAAACTAGCAAGGCTTTATAAACGTAAACAGAATGATGAAAAGGGAAAATTATATGGTAATTTCTCATCTTGGTGGTGTATGCTACAATGTGGAACCAACTACACGGCTCGTCGATGGTGTAGCAGGAGATTTGCTTGACCAACTTTGAAAATCGCGAGCCCGGGTCTCCTGGTCGTATTCCTTATTATATACCAAGCCACTTTGGTTACTCAACCCGCCGTTGGCGCGGTGGTCGGCAGGCTATTCATAGTAACAAGACCGAGGGATTTCTCCACAAGTAAAAATTACCTAGCTAACGGCCGTGCGATGTGGTCCGTGGATAATCTGATCATGGCCGGTCGTCTGTACTAGTGTACTGTGGTCATGGACAGTGTGGTAGTGGGGCAGAAACCGCAGATATCGTTCTTATAAAGTTGTTAAACTGTTTATGATTGATATATAATAAATTGGAAATGTTTTGTTCTTGCAGGATTTGGGTTCACTGAGTTCCTACAGTAATACACATAATGTACAAACACAGCGACATGCGTAAGTTTCAAGTCGGCCTGAACGAGCATGGTCCAAGACATCTCGATAAATTTTTCTATGAGTTTGGTGACTTGTTCCGGCAGGTGCTGCCAACATTAGCATAGTGGAATTAATCGCCCTCATGTTCATGAGATGCCCACAGGCAGGGGCACAATCACCCACAGCTGTTCAGGTCCATGATTATGATTGGCACCGATAATAACTAATAGTAATAGTTTAGTTAATAGACTCGTTAGATGAATGTGTTGCTCATTAGGTCATCTTTCACCGACAGTCAAATTTGGGGAACAGAATTTTTAAATGTTTAAAATAATAAAAATGATAGGAAAAGTGCATTGAATATCAAGATACTCACATACTGATTATAAAGAATTCCTACCTATTACATTACATTGTTTGAGGCTGTGGCCTATGAAAACAAAATTTAATGCACTACTGACAACAGTGAGGCATGTAGGGTCATACATAACAATCATATCGCCACAATAAAGAAGGTCAGAGAGCCAAAGTTGACTTCAGCAGCTGCAGTTGATTGGTATATGTAGCTTAATTTGAGTTTATGTTTGTTCGGGTAACATCAGGAATAAACAACTTGTTTCTTTGCAGGTCTGATAAAGTCAAAGGTCATGTCATCGGCATTGATCTGGGCACCACCAACTCATGTGTTGCCATTATGGAAGGAAAGACGGCAAAGGTATTGGAGAATTCAGAAGGTTCACGGACCACACCCTCAGTGGTAGCCTTTACAGCTGAGGGGGAACGGTTAACAGGCATGCCAGCCAAGAGACAGTCAGTTACGAATTCAGCAAACACATTTTCAGCAACAAAAAGATTAATAGGACGCCGATTCAATGATGCTGAGGTTCAGAAAGATATGTGAGTAAACAGTCGCGTTAAATCAGCAGGTGTATGTTTCTTGACATCAAACTATATCCGTAAGATAGTGTGTGCATGTGTCTTGATGCTCAAGTTTCTGGGTATCTCCTGAAATGACTTGTTTTGTATTGTAACAGAAATTGTCTGCTATGCTTGCCGGTGATGAAGAATGACCACTTACCTACATTGCTTGAGGCTGTGGCCTGTGAGAACAAACCTCATTCATGCACTACCAACTGAGGCAAGCTGTAAACAGACTTTTCTATTCAATACTTTTCTTAAAAGCATGAGCAACATGGAGAAAGTGAGTCTAAATAATACCAATTCTTATTTTACAGGAAAAATGTTTCCTTTAAAATAGTGCGAGCTTCGAATGGAGATGCGTGGGTTGAAGCCCATGGCAAGATGTATTCACCAAGTCAAGTGGGAGCTTTTGTTCTGGTGAAGATGAAGGAAACGGCTGACAGCTATCTCGGTCAGCCGGTCAAAAATGCTGTTGTCACGGTTCCTGCTTACTTCAATGACTCGCAGAGACAGGTAGGCATCTTTTGTCCTGTCAAACGTTTATGAATGTCTTTACTCCTAGCTGTGCTCAGAAAATCTTTAGGGCGAGTTCATGTCGCAGACAGGTTGTCGTAGAAGCAGTAGTCAGACTAGCTTGTCAGCCCAAAGTAAGCTCAACTGGATACTCATGCTGATGATGAAGAATGACCACTTACCTACATTGCTTGAGGCTGTGGCCGCTGAGAACAAACTTCATTCATGCACTACCAACTGAGGCGTGTGGTATCAACCGACATGCTCCTTAAAATGTACCAAATATCTGAAAGAATAAACCTAATCTTTTGACCATTCTGTCTCGCAGGCCACAAAAGATGCCGGTCAGATCTCTGGGCTGAATGTTCTCCGTGTGATCAATGAGCCAACTGCCGCTGCTCTCGCATATGGTATGGACAAGACCGAGGATAAGATGTACGTATTGGGAATCTCTATCTGTCTTTGCCATGAGGAGCAGCAAAAGATGCCTTTACTTCTGATTGTCTTTCAACAAACCGCCAAGGCATGATGGAACATCCAAATGCTAAAAAATGGTGTTGAGTTCACTAGATGAGAAGACTTTTATTATGCAACAAATCTCCATTAATTGCTAAGAATTGTTTCCTCTTCCAGTATTGCTGTTTACGACTTGGGCGGTGGTACGTTTGATATCTCGGTCCTAGAGATCCAGAAGGGTGTGTTTGAGGTCAAGTCGACAAATGGAGACACTTTCTTGGGTGGTGAGGACTTCGATAACTACCTCTTGAAATACCTGGTTGGTGAATTCAAACGAGAAGTAAGTGCATCTCTCCTTCTATGTGTGATTACAGAGATATCCGAGTCAAAAGTTGGACGTTTTATTCAAATTTTGTATAATCATAAGAATCAGCAATGATCTCTGCTTGCCGGTGATGAAGAATGACCACTTACCTACATTGCTTGAGGCTGTGGCCGCTGAGAACAAACCTCATTCATGCACTACCAACTGAGGCATCCAGATGTTGTCCCCACAGTTCTTGATGACAAAAGGACAACTTGCATGAAACTACCTCATAACCTAGGCTTTCTCTCCTTTCAGTCGGGCATCGACATCACGAAGGACAGCATGGCACTACAACGGTTACGAGAAGCTGCTGAAAAGGCAAAGATAGAACTCTCGTCATCAATACAGGTAAGATATAGAATGTGTTCAAGCGGACAACCAAGCTAGTTCTCTGGAGTGTCATGGATAGCAGTCCTAGAGTGTGTTTATAATTAACATTTGCTGACACCCCTTTTCGAGTTTGCACCTCTGATATAATTCATTCACCTGAGAATCTCTTTCTCAATCATTTTCTCCACTGCCACTCAGTCACACAGTGTTCTTTATCTTCCAGACTGACATCAATCTTCCATACCTGACGGTTGACGCCAGCGGTCCCAAGCACATGAACCTCAAATTGACACGTTCCAAGTTAGAGAGTCTTGTTGGTGATCTGATCCAGCGAACAGTTGGTCCATGCAACAAAGCCATGCAGGATGCTGAGGTGAAGAAGACAGATATTGGTGAGGTGATCCTGGTGGGAGGAATGACAAGGATGCCAAAGGTTCGTCTAGAGTGACAAAAACATTCGGATTCAGATCAGTTTGCCCATTGTGTCCATACTTTGTAGTTCGTGTCAAAGGTTCGACTCTACCTTGTTGCTTGAGGCTTTCTTAACCAAAGCAAGTCAAATTCCTCGCTTCTGTATACGAGTTGCAAGGGCCAATGCTTTGGGACATTAACTTGGTTCATGGTCAGCCGGCTTCTCTGTCTAGAGACTGCTGTTATTCATGAACCTAACATTGTTTAATTTCTTCCGCATCTCTGAAAAGTGCGAGTGATATTTCTGCAGAGACACTTGTCAAATGGCAGGTAGCCGCTTGCTTCCCTTGAGTTTGTGGCAAAATGCCTAATAGTGTGAATTGCGAGTCTAGAGTCACCGCTATGTCTTTACTGTGACATATTGGTGCTAATAGGCTCGGACAGGAAATTTCTGACTCTATGCTCAGGTTATTGTCATTGTGGGATACCCTGTTACCAAAGTCAGGAACAAATTGTTCATTGAAATAGAAGTTGAATCGTTACCGATTGTTTCAGTGATGGGCGCGGTTCGATAATTTTCTCTGTAACATTTCAGGTTCAGTCAACAGTACAAGAGGTGTTCGGGCGACAGCCGAGCAAGTCTGTGAACCCTGATGAGGCTGTAGCTATTGGTGCTGCTATCCAAGGAGGTGTGTTAGCTGGTGATGTGACTGATGTCCTCTTATTAGATGTCACACCTCTCTCCCTTGGAATTGAAACTCTAGGTGGCGTCTTCACCAAGTTGATTAGTAGAAATACAACCATTCCTACGAAAAAGAGCCAGGTGTGTAAATGTTAATCTTCTCACAAGCTGAGTGTGATTAGAAACCCAGTCGATTTTCAAATGTGCATTTGTGATGATTTATATCCTACATTGTTTTTTGAGAAAAGTTCTCTGAAATAAACAATTGAACTGAGATGCACAAAGACCACCAGCATTGATTGAGCCCATGACATGCTGTAGTTAGTCTACTTGGCTTCATCAGGGTGTCCTCTGTTACTTCAGGTGTTCTCGACAGCAGCCGATGGCCAGACACAAGTAGAAATCAAAGTACACCAGGGTGAACGTGAAATGGCCACTGACAACAAACTTTTAGGACAATTTCAATTGGTAAGTCTCATTTTACGAACCTCATGACTTTCAAATAGTTGCAGACTGTTTGCTGATGATGAAGAATGACCACTTACCTACATTGCTTGAGGCTGTGGCCGCTGAGAACAAACTTCATTCATGCACTACCAACTGAGGCACATCAGTCTGAACACAACATCCTCTAAGGTTCTGTTTTACATCATGTCTTCTGGGAGAAAGATATGAAGTGTCTCGATCGTGTTTCAGGTTGGAATCCCACCAGCACCACGAGGTGTGCCCCAGGTTGAAGTGACATTTGATATTGACGCTAATGGTATTGTGAATGTATCGGCGAGGGACAAGGGAACCGGCAAGGAACAGCAGAGTAAGTGAAATGGACCGTCAGCAGAATAAAGATGAGGCAGTGTCGAAGTGAGAACTGCTGATTACAAATTCGGTCAAATGATTTGTCCATGATGAACAACATCCACTTACCTACATTGTTTGAGGTCTTCTCCTCTGAAATCACCCACATGCACTACCAACTGAGACAGATCAACTTATCATCAAGCACTGTGAACATCTACTGTTGAGAGTATGTCACCAGATTTCATATTTTGCTGCTTTCAGTTGTCATCCAATCGTCGGGAGGCCTCAGTAATGATGAGATTGAGAACATGGTGAAGAATGCTGAGCGGTATGCAGAAGAGGACAAACAGAAGAAAGTAAGTTATCCACAATACATCTTGAGATGATCTATTAACTTGCTCGTTGGTCGAATTCCATTTCAAATCACAACAGGTGTTGAGTATTTTGGGGATCTAAGGGAGAGTTTTGTGTGTTCTGTCAATGATGAAAAATGTCACCGTTTTTATTGAGGAATCATTCTATGATGATATTATGTTGATATCTTCATGCACTACCAACTGAGACGGAACTTAAATGTTGACTACAAGTTAACTCAACTGTAGTCTACTGTTATTGTAATATCTACGATGTGTCTATCTTTACCAGGAACGAGTTGAGGCTGTTAACTGGGCCGAAGGTGTTGTACATGACACGGAAAGCAAGATTGGTGAATTCAAGGACCAACTACCAGCAGATGAGGTGAGTTCTGGGGGATTATGATGTTGCTTGGTTCTTGTTTCTGCTGTCTTCAAATGAATCTTGTGAGGTTCACAGCTATTCTCTCCAACTTGATTTCAAAAGCTAAGACAGGTTTCTTCTCCGTGTATTCTCTACCAGAGCCAACTTTGCGATGATGCTCAATTTTTCGTCTCTTAACATGGTGCAAAGATGCCATAGGTGCAGACAAACCTTACTGAGCAAGTTGGTTCGATACGTTACCTTCCTGGTTTGCCATCCCTGAGGGTAATTCCTTGTAGGCTATACAGTGACATTGTTGTCAACCAGAAAAGTTAGAGCTAGTATCAATAGGTGTTCAGTTAATGGCTGACTGATGTTGCTATTGACAATTAGCTACCCCCGCCGACGCTACCCCTGGTTCAAAGGATAATCGTGACAATTCTTCGACTTTCAGTGCGACAAGATCATGACGGAGATTGCCAAGGTGAAGGAAATGCTAGCCAACAAAGATGGTGAAACCGCAGAATCAATCCGGGAAAAGACATCAGAGTTACAACAGCAGTCGTTGAAGTTATTCGATGCTGCTTACAAAAAGGTGCGTCATGTCGCTACTTTCTCCAGGGTTGCACCTGTAATTTGAGAAAAAGCCTTAAGAACTATGTGGTGTTTTCATGGATATGGTTACCATTTCAAAAACACGAGAGTTACTGGTACCTAGCAGTGATGGTTATTTTTCGTCTCTTAAAATATCACAGAAGTGTTATATGTGCAGAGAAAACCTGCTGAGCTAGGTGGCAACCAAAAAGAGCCTTGAAGCATTTTCCCCCCACCCGCTGCTGAACCGTGCTGAATATATGTCAGCTACCACTCTCTCCATTCCAATTGTAAATTCGGTAGCTCAGTGGTCTACGGCGCCGATCTGATTGGTTTTTCTTTTTGCACTGGTTCGAATCCCATGTATCTTAGTGTTTTCTGTCATGATTGCAGATGGCGGCGGAGCGTGAGGGCAGCCAAGCTGGCTCCGATCAAACGACGGGTGAATCGAGTGGCTCAAGTGACTCAAGTGACTCTACGGATCCTTCAGATAAGAAGGAAGACAAGAATTGATTAAGACAATAATGGCTTCTTTCAAAAACATTCTTAGTGGATGGCAATTGTCTGGCTGCAAGTGACACTGTCTCGAATAATAAACTTATTGAGCGCATGTGCTGGCCAAGTAAGGATGTGACTACCTGTGTTGCCAATCGGAGTCGTCTCTCAAACAAGTGGTTCACAACAGGGTGTCTCAGTGGTTCTACTACAAGGAGTCTTGGCAATGGTGTGGCTATAGTTATAGTTCTTGTTTTGATTCGTAAACATGATTCCATAGTGCAGAAGTCAGTCTGAATGTGTATGCTTCTTGTAGCCAGACCAGGTTTCCCCCGATCCTGGTATGCAGCCTGTTTCAGACTGGCTGATGTTTGTTGTAATATAGTGGTCACGGCAGTCATGTTGACCTACATATTTATATTCATTTGCCTTGTGTTTGTATAGAGATGTGTCGAATAAAAAAAAGAAATTAATCATCAATATATCTTACGTCATTGGATTTTATGGTGCTTTGAAAGTAAACTAAAAGTCCTTGTGGCGCAAGATTGAAGAAGTTGCCTCCTGGTTTTGCGACAGAAAACATCAACAAACAGATACAAAAGAGACCAACACATGTGGTGGTCATTGTGAACTTTGCCGGAGCCATCACAACTGTTATATGACGCCTCCTGCCTTCTATTCGCCTCCCGAAAGTCAGAACTTTGGAAGGGATGAGGCCGATACCACTGCAACGCATCGAGAGATATGTGACAGCCCCTGGTCGATTTTACTGTACTCGAAATATCAATTATACTTTTACTCGTGTGTACTCTTGTGAAAAGTAGTCCCGACTCCCGCCGTCGAGAGAGTTACGACGGACAGCTCCTGGTCGATTTTATAGCACATGAGCTGAACAACAATATCGAGAGATTTCTTGATACTTTTTCTTAATTGGCTTCATCACAGGAAGTATAATATCTTTGTTATGTTCTTTTTATAACTCTTGCCGACGTAACAGCCTGTCTGTCCGGAGCAATTGACGACCTTTGCGGCGAGTCTTGGAATGGATCTCTGTTTGCGAGTGGGCTATG
Organism: Lineus longissimus; assembly: GCF_910592395.1. Taxonomy (NCBI): domain Eukaryota; kingdom Metazoa; phylum Nemertea; class Pilidiophora; order Heteronemertea; family Lineidae; genus Lineus; species Lineus longissimus. The sequence goes on from NC_088313.1 coordinate 21,203,730, forward strand.
TGTGTTAGTAGGCTAAATCAAATTGAAATCATTAAAAGACAATTAGTCATGTAATTGGTACTTGGAAGAAAGTGTGGACAGTCCTGATAGCCCATTGCATTTACAAGTTGAAAACACTATCGTCTTCTAGAATTTGCAGACGGGGGTTAACCATCGTCCCAAATGGGCAAATTTTGAGATCAAATTCACAACCAAAATGCTGAGTGTCCCCTGGAAAAAAACGTCCAGCTTTTTTGTATTCTGAATAGAGGCCATGACCGTCTATAGCTCAGAGACTAACGCGCATAACAGCAATCTAGGTACCCCGGACATTCTATTCTAAGAAATTTCAAGCTTCCACACCGGGATAAGATCTTGATATCAAAACCCTCTTAGGATAAAAAAAACTCAAATCTAACGAAGATGTCCCGCGAGAAAATAAGGTTATAAAAGCAATCCACAAAAAAACTTTCGCTTTTTATGTGATATGTGAGTTAGGTGATATCAACACTCAACAACAGAAAAGCAAGAAAAGTTGAGTACATTGGTTTGGACTCGTTCATTCATCTGTGGGTGACGTAGTGAATCAAGAACATTGGAAATGGAGAAGGTCTCGGGTCGAAGTAGAGTTTGCTACGGTGAGGGCAAGCCCCAGACTGATATGATTGGAAGTATAGGCCTACCTGGCATGAAAAGCCTTCAATTTCTGATATTCTCAATGAAGAGATATGTAGCATTCCCTCCTCTGACAATGGTGTCGTCCACCATTCTCTGAGCGTCTCCCGGGCGCAGAACGTTTTGAAGGCAGGTGAAGTCAAGAAGTCAAATAGATAAGATGGCGAGGTTGATCAACTTGGTGATATCTTTTGCTTTACTTCTTGTTGTAGCCGGGCAGAGAAAGAGTGTTGTTCCAACAGAATGCTCGGAATGCCATCGAGATTTATGCAAGAAACCTCAAAATTGTCACGCCGGCGTTACCAAGGATCGCTGTAGCTGTTGTTACATCTGCGCCCAAGAAGAAGGACAGGCATGTGATCTGAACACGGGATACAAGTACGGGTCATGCGGTGACATGCTCAAGTGCTTGGCCCGTGATGACGTAGACGCCAGTCTCCACCTGGCGACTTGTCAATGCCGGGAGCCTGGCATAGTATGCGGCACCAATGACGTCACATATAACAGCTACTGTCAACTGTTAGCTGACGGAAAGAAGAAGACAATAGACATTGGTAGGAAATTCAAGCACCCTTGCAAAACCGGTAAGAGTTTTTTTGCTCTATTCAATGATAATTCAAGAAGTAATTTACAGCGTTCTTTCAAATCAAGTGAAGAAGGTGCGTAATCGATTATGTACGTATGGTGTCATAGATTGCACTAATAAAGTTTTCGGTTGTTTATAATTTGCCCCATCTCATAGCTATGATCTGCTCCTGGGATCCGTGCTTGAGATCACATGTGTATGTCATTCTCAAGACTTGGCCATGGCCAGTATCCTCAGGCAGTCATTATCTCGGCCTTTATATCGCTTGCCCCCTATACGCTCTCTTGCCAACAGCCAAGTGCATAACTCTGAAATAGGAATCTATAAAAAAAACTTTCTTATTTTCGAATAGTATCTATTCTCATCAAGGTGTGCAGAAATATTTACTCAGCATCATACCTGCAGGTATACAAATTGAAACGGTATGGTAGAAGGCCTAGATTGAATGCGGCTGCGAAATATAATGAAATCAATTAACCTTTTTACGCATCTCGAGAGAAAATGTCGGTTAAGAACAATGAAATGGCGGTGGCACACTCTTCTATCCGCATTTCTACTGAGCAGCCATCTATTACCCTTGCACCATTACGAATTAACCCTCGCATTTTGTAGATTTCGAAAACTGAGTGATCCCCTGCTTATCGTTTCTTTATGGTTTTCATGACCAAGTCCAAGGGTGTCCTCATCAGAGAGTGTTCGAATTGGAACTTGCTCAAATTGCCTCTGCCAGGTAAAATTGCCTAACTCATATTCTGAGTTAGGCATATTGAAAGACTCTGGTGAAATAAACTGATGTGCAATGCTCAATTAAGTCATAATAAAAAGAGTACCGAGACATAAGGAAACTGGTTTCCGGGTCACGAAGACAATAGATTTTTATTGTAGGCTAATTTTATGGAAAGTCTTTGTGTCCGCGCAATTTGAGTCATCTTGTCATTGAGGACCAAGCCAAAGGTGCCCTCCGTGGGCTGGGTTCGAGAGAGCTTGAAAGAGGCTTGCTTTGTGACGGATCGACCGGTATATTCACTGTCCCCAAAGTACACAAGATGTTACTGGAACCACATGCCGTCAGTCAGCCACACTAGTTCTTTCTTTAACCAAGAATTTATCTTCTTCGACTTCTTTTGCACCTGTAAATTTTCTGAAACATGAACTAATCCCTATATATATATATATGCTGACAGGAGGAGGTTTCCAATACGGCTGTAAAGTAAGCTAGGAGCCGTCGCGTCTTCCATTGCGCAAACAGGGCTCTCCAGCCTGTCACTCTGCATTTATGTCAGGGTTTGGTCAAATTCAAGCTATATACAACGATGTTGGCCTGCATTTGCCAAAAGATGCGGACAGGTGAAGAGGTCTGCCCCCTCAGAGGAAGCGCTCAAGTTCTTGTTGTTCAACTTCAAGAGACTTTTATAAGCCTTGAATAAACCACTCCAACTCAAGCCCTCTTCAACCGCCACGAAATGCATGTCAATTGGAGTCGTTTCGGTTGCAATGAACAACTGACACAAATGACAGAACAAGTCCAGAACACTAGAGTCGACAGTATCCGGGATTTTCTCACCTGCATGTCCATCCATCTTTCAAATGAAAAATCTTTGGCACGTTTCAGTTCCCTCCATCCGAAGCCCACCTACCAATGTGAAGAACGAAACTGGGGCAGATGTGTTCCTGTCCTGCGAGGCGACAGGTTACCCCATCCCCAGCATGAGCTGGACCTGGGTCAATGCCGAACAAGAAACGGTCGATTTACCAAGTACGTATTCTGTAATAATACCAGAAGCATCCTCATGCTCCTCCGCCTTGCTTGTTGCATGGAGAGAATAAGGATCGAGTGAAGATAACATACAATGACCCCAAAGAAGGGGGAAGACAATCAGCGCGGGTTATGGTGGAGGAGCATGTGGATGACCATGGTACGCAAGGATGACCAAAAGCAGATTATATGAGTGAAAGTTTTAACGCTCCTGGTTCTATAGTAGGATTATTGAAGAACATTCATATGGCCTGATGATATGGCTTAGGTGACGGTGTACGATGGTTAAAATGCTCGTTCTATCGATGCGGATACGAATGAGAGTAGTTCAGATAAACCATCCATCAGCGATCATGGTCGGTTCGAGATGCATCCAGCAGACGATAGGAAAGCAGGTGATGAAAGATTTGCCTTCTCCATCAACACTCCCCATCAGGAAGCATTTATGGTTAACCCCTTGAGGTATAATGAAAATGAGGAAGATCACACTTGCTAGTTGTTGCAGCCAGAATGATTTCGCTCGGGTATTCAGCTGACGATAAGAATTAGGTATAGGCGGTGAAAGATAGCCTGCCATTAACGCTCTCTATTAGGAAACAATTTTGGAACGTTAGAAAAAGCTGTTGCCACTGTAAAATGATCATCGCATTCCCTATCACACGTGGCTAAGTAAATAACCCCGGCTTAAAAACAACTTCTTATAGTTTTAAGGCAATCCTGATATGCATAATATGCAATAAAAAGCATTGAAATTCGCGGTTGGAACAGGTAGGTGGGTGACGTACAATCCAGAGGCAGTGGACCGGCCTCGTCTCTCACCCCATATGAGACAGAACGACTAGGATGACGAAATGGAGAGTCTAGTTAGCTGCCATTATGACTGATATGTTTACGCGACAGATACTGGATCAACTCCCGAGGCATCCCATTCATACGTACTCGGGGAGGGAAGAGGCTGATCCACTGTCTGCGGAGTAAAACGGGGGCAGGCTGGGTATCTGGACCAATAGGACCAGGGAGATTTGTCTGGCGTCACTGGTTTGTTTAGCCATGGCCTCTTGTTTCAGCTGACGACCTGCACGTCTCTGTGAACAGCCGCGGCGGGCCCGACAAGTACATGGTGACAGGCTGGATGCAGATCATGGACCTGAAGGAACACCACCAGGGGGATTACGTCTGTAAAGTGCAGAACGAGATGGGATTCGCCACGGCTGTGGCGCGGGTCAATGTCATCGACACTAGAAGTAAGTAAATCTCGGTCTTCGTACGCGATATCGCTCAGTGCATAACGAAATACGCGCGCCCCCCCCCCCCTAGCCCCACGGCCTGCCTGAACAATTGCAGTATTGCCTGAGCGAAATGGCGTGCGAATGAAATAATTTTGTCTGTGATTAGAGACCGTGGCGGGTAATGCTCTCAGTGTGCACCATGACCGGTGCAATCTCAAACAGCCTCAAAAGGGCGTTTTTGTACAGTTTTTATTATGTCCTATGCGGGCGCACAACCAATACTCAAACTAAACCCACTGGCATCTAAAGGGCTTCATCTCTGTCATGCCCAAGAAGATAAAAGTACAACTGGTCTTCCAGCATGTCCAGGGCACAACCAATACATACTGTTTCTCTCCTTAATCATTCACTGCATAAACCCGATTCACTGGATGCGTTTTCATTTGTAGGTCGCCTGTAAAATGATGCCGTGTCCACCCTCCAAATAACTCTACCACTGACTGGATCAAAGGAGGATCGGCCAGGAGCAGGACCCCATCTGCGTATACAACTCCATCTCACGGAACGGGATGAAGTCACAACCAATACGATCTTTACCCTTGTATCATGACGCGAGCCAAGGAAGTTTTGGGGTTTTGGTCCCAGGAACACTGAAGTAACAAAACTATGAAGTCCTACTTCTGATCCACTATTATAAAAACAACAACCGCGAACAACCAAAAGAAGACGGAACTCTTATGTTGACTTCAGGCTGTCTTCCTGCAATCGAACATGTCAGAAGAACCAATGGCAATCTTCACAAATAGTTCGTCGCAATCACCAGATAATACGACGTATTTACGTTCAACCCTGATAGAATAATCAACCAGTACAGTCCATGTTTAGTGGATTCAGAAATAAATAAGATATATTTCCTGAACAAGGTTTCCTTTGTTGACATTTTACAAGAAAACGTCAGATGTCACCGACGACACCTGCCAGACGTTTAGGTTAAAGTAATGACGCGAGATGGCAGCACGTGGGCGGTCTTCCAGACGGGTCGGTTTTCCTGACCCGATATGTGAATAAGGCTGTCCCTTATGTACGCATCCTCGGAAACCCAGAGTCAGTCGTATCCTCCTCCCCTCGCACACGTTACACGGTCGTTAGTGCCGAGTGTTGAGGTAGGTTTCCATGAAAACCTAGTAGGCCTATGAATGTACAGGAGCCCGGCTCAGGAGTCTAGAGTAACAGTAGGACAAATGATGGACAACATATATTATTGTTTTGGGATATTATCAACCAACAGATTCCGAGACACGTTTTAAATGAAAACAACTGGGACAGTAAAAGTAGCATCTGACTCTTATTTCTTAAAAAGGCCATTCTGGTGCGCCACTAAAATCGACGTCGTCGTCAAAACCGCAATTCAAAAGTTCCCGCCACGCACTCCACTCCGGGTTGGGAATTTAAATTTCTGGTCGCCAGATAGCCCTGGCGGGAAATAATGTAACTAGCCTGATTACTTTTCAATATTTCACTCAATATCATTACGCGTGGTTCTACAAATTTTACAAGAACCACAAACGGAAACAAAATCATTAATACATCGTACAAAAAAACTTCTGTTTTGAGTTAGCAACACATTTTACCTTATTTTAGGGTAAATTACCAAGTGCTACAAAAAAAGAGATTTACTTTATTTGGCGAAGTCATTGCCGTACGGCAAAAAGTCTGCACCTAAACAATCCAATTTTTCACCGATGATTGCCAATAAACCTTTATTTTGCGCCCTGTCAGGAAGGTGATTGTTGTCACCATGGCGCAGGACCAAGCTACAGGGTTTAGTGACACTGCTAATCTCACTGAATCTGAAAGGAAAAGAAGAGGTGATCTATTTTTCAGGGTTTAGACATTGAATGATTCAGATTTTCTTCCGGACTCGGCTATAATAGACTAGGCCTACATGTGCAGTTCCACGCATGTGTACACACACACGATCTTAGAGGCTGGTTCCTTTAAGGTAGCATGTATGATGTGGTGGAGGATATTGTGATCTCGATATCAACCAGGAAGTGGTAACTTTCTGTATAGACCAAGTTGGCCTATAGTTGCTCCATGACGACGACATATATTTCGGCTAGGCTATCGCTTGTCATTTCAATTCTAGAGCATGTGTAGGTCTCGATTTTCCTGGACTCTGAGTTTTATCAAACCTACCTCAATCTTTATCCCACGGTCCTTTATCCATTCATTCAACCTTCCTACTAGCAGATTAATAAATTTCCTTCATGCTGATGGGCTATACAGTACACACTTAATGAGGAAGAACCCCTTTCCATTAAGCCTGGTTTCCAGTTGTTACATCTATTTTCTGTCTTGTTGTTTCAGATGATGTCCCTGAGTGCCCTGTCTGCCTCCAAGTCTGTATTCATCCAGTCGAGTTACCATGTAACCATATATTCTGTTTCCTCTGCATCAAAGGGGTGGCCAATCGAAGCAAACGATGTGCTCTCTGTCGCCATGAGATACCTGTGGACTATCTGAACAACCCTGTACTTTTAAAAGCTGAGGACCTGAAGAAGGATATTAAAGTTGACCATGGAGGGTATCAGTGGTTTTATGAGGGGCGGAATGGGTGGTGGCAGTATGATGAACGCACGACCATAGAATTGGAGGAAAAGTTCAGTAAGGGAGAGAAAATGTTTGAGTTGCTGATTGCTGGCTTTCTCTATGTGATTGATATTGACAATATGATTCAAGTAAGGCGCAATGATCCCTACAGGAGGAGGCGGATAAAACGTGATCTCTCAAACATTGAGAGAAAAGGTGTGGCTGGATTAAAGATAATTCCACCAGAAGAGCGGGAAGGTGCTTATGGTGAAGAGGGTGGGAAGAGTCCCCCTGCCACTGGTGGAAGCACAACTAGTGTTCAAGGACAGAGCTCTCAAGGACACAACTCACAGAAAAGCCCTGCAAGGACACCTGATGCTACACTTGTGTCGCAGGCCCCAAGAAACATGCTGCCTGGCAGTGAGGCATCAACGCCAGAGTTAGACCGTGATCTCAGCCTGCAGATGGATAACTTGAATCTGGTTATGTCTCTAGATTCAACGAGGAGCACGGATCTCGATAGGAGCACGGATCTCGATAGGAGCACAGACCTTGAGGGGTCTTTTGGAGAACCTCTGGCCTCTGATAGAAACAAATCTGATTAGGTTTGTGCGGACAAATTCAGTTGATGTCATTATTATGAAATGTTCCCCAATATGAAGGGCTTATCTGTATAAGTATTTGAAATGTTTCCGTTGATGAAAATGGTGCAAGAATGTGATTTCAAGACTTCGGTCAGTGCGCAGATTATTATAAATACATTAAGGAGAATTCAAAGAAGATAGTTTATATACAAAACTTTGGCTAATAGTAGTAGAATTGGTACAGGAAGCTTGTGATCATTGTTAAAGAGAATGTGAAGTCTCAAAATGGAATGGCTGCATGAAATTATATACTTCACCTACATGCACTCACACAATCTGCTCCAAGTCTTGTTGAACTTGAAACGATCTGTAGTCAATTTCACTCCTTCCACATTGTATTGCACGTGCAGCTCAGATGTACTTTTGTACAGTGCAGAATATATTCTTTAGCGCTGCCAAGGTTTCTTTTCAGCTTCTGTAGCACTAGCAGGTACATGTATGTCTGTGTACAAGGTATGCAGTCAGCAGAGTTGGCCATGATGAGGTCCAAAATACTAAAGTATTTAGAGGTCTTGAGTTCTGTCCCCGGAGCTGAGCTCCCAATAAGCAGGCATTTCCAAGTAGAATTACATGGTACCCGGTACTATGATAGTGTAAAGGATTATCAATTAGATTACTTTCTAGCAACTTGCCAGAATTGCTCAGCCTGTATATAATATTAAATGGGATTGTGATTTCTGTTCACATTTGTAATGTAAAATGTACTACATGTAGTGTTCATAAAATTCATGATGTAATTTCTTGAAATGGCTGTGAAGAAATTACACTGTAGTGTAAATAAAAGCTCTCTCCAAAAGATTTTGTTTATTTCCCGTCCTTTACCACTTAAAGCAAAGCATAATCTTCCATTGCAGAGACAGACACTACTGTGACCAATGTAGATTGTGATACATGTATCCACCCCAGGTTGACATGAGTGTCCAGAGTCATTCGAGTCTAGGCCATTTGGTCAAGAGACCGAAGATGGGTTGGTTATGTGAAGATGACCACTTGCCTCTGAATGTTTTCAAGGAAACCTTTCTCCTAGGAATCAATGTTCCTGGGCTCTGAAAGCAGTTATTGCACCTTTTCCGTCAAAAAACTTTTGTCAAACTTCTGCAGAGATTGTGCTAGAGCATAGACAGAAAAGATAAGACCACGACTATCGTTTAGTTTGTGAGGCAAATGTCGTCCTTGAATCCTGTCTGGAGACCATTGTCTTAGGCATCCAGGGCTAAGGGTGTCCCTAAAGGTTGTGCTATGGGAAAGTACATCCATGAGGGAGATTCCACTGAGCAATGATTGGAATTTTCAGAATGCCAAGACCTCGTTAAGCTGAGCTCTGGGAACAGTCGAGTGGTAACCTGCAGGCTGGTAAATAACTCGACAAGCATTTTTTAAAACCACATTCTCTATTATTCAATTTTTATAATATACATAATTTTCTAAAGAATTCTAAAGCTGAAGTTGCTTGCGACATTGGAAAATTTATATTCCAAGCATTCAAACCTTGAAGTCATGCACAAGGAGATACTAAACCCTAAATGAAAATCGCACCCCTTCTCCGGACCCACAGAAGCCCCACAGGCTCCCCACACTCGGGAGAAGACAAAATCGTTGTGAAATACTCTGCCCGATTCATGACTAATACTCGACTTGTTTTCAGTCCAAAGAAACAAAGGCTTGCAGTGCTTGTTCAGGCAATTTCAATCCAAGATCCTTGACTGACTGTACCTCAGAGTAGACTCCAGCCTGATATCACTAGAACCTATTATCACAATCAAGAAATATTTCATTCTCATTTTGATCAATATGATCATGAGAGCAAAGTTTGTTTGGGACAAAAATCACAGTCCCAAAAAAGCTAATCACTGCAAACAGTGGTATCTCTTGAGAGGTTCCACTGTAGTCCCTAGCTGGAATACTATTATAACAATGGAAGTTCACTCGCACACTGAGAAACCCGGTCATTTACACGGTCCTTATTTTTACAGTTGTTGTCAATCCACTTTGTCAGGTGATTTCGTACCAACTCCATACACCACTCCTACCATAATCGCAGCAATGGTAAATCCTTGTGCCGCAATTCGTGCCCGCATCATTTTCTGTGACATAAGTTTGTTGCCCGACTTCATTTGCCACAGCCCATACGACAATGCCATTGTTGTTGCTATCAAACCTGAAATAGACATGATATCAGTCATTCATTTCCATGGTTTAATGTCCACTTGTAAATGAATAGCATATCGTAAGCAGCCTTCTTGAGCCAGGACAGTATCACTTTCAACTTTGTTCATTGTGCCTATAAGTCTTTTTTCAGCTCTGAACACCGTCCTTACGTCGCAGTGCTGTGGTGCTACGACGACGTCAAGTTGACTACTGACGTGACTGATCAAGTTGATTTTCCTTGAGAATAGGCCTATCTTTTCATCTTTTCTTGGCGTTTTAACAGGCACAAATGGTCCGCCCACATGCAACTTTTGCCAATTTTTGGGACACCCTGTAGGACTAGAACATACTATTAGTATTTATGCCACATAAAAAACTACGAAAAAAAATCCGTTTTCAACTCATTTATTTTAGTTTACAGTGTACACACCAGCAGGGACAAAAGGGTTTGCCTTTGCCTTCCTCAAGAATTTATCTTTGAAGTCCTCTTGCTGGTACATCGCCGATGGATTCGGGGGAGGGAGATAATCGAAATCTGGAGGACCATTTTGCTTGAAAGCATCTTTGCCCATATTTCCCATTTCTTTGGTTATGACACGGAATCGGATGGCGAACTTGAAATCAAAGACAAGTTCTACATTCAAATAACAACAAATATTCAAGTTAATGATAAATAATACCAGATAAATGTAAAGTGATTCTGTAAGTGTGAAATCATTTTATTCTTTCATAAATGAGAAATAAATTATTTTAAGCTTTTTAAAATACGCACCGCACGCTATTGATCCTGGGCTCTACTCAAAGGTCGAGGTCATCCGGAAATTCCCGCTCTCCAGTCTCCTCCATTCATCATTAGAGAGACTGGTACTTGACGGCAATTTACTCGTCATGAACTCGATTTGGGGGCGTAAGCTTCCGGTGACCGATCACGTGTTTTCTGTAGGATGGTTAACCTCGATCCTAGTAAATAATCTGTAATACCAGAGCGCTCGGTATGACAGTGTATCCGCTGTTTGCACTGAAAATGTATGGCTCGCCTCGGGTAAATCAACGAGGCTTCCTCGACCCTCCGCTACACGGCGGATAGGGTCGAGGTTAGGCCTACCTAGACTACACGTGCAATTCTTCAAAAAAGTTGTTATTTCTTTCAAAGAACACCAATTTGTAGTTGATCTATATACTCTATAGATAATGGGGAAGCCAAAGAAAAAGGGTAACACCTTCAACTACAATAAAAATCGACGAAAAGCTTGGAAAAAGTCTAAAGAACTGCCCAAAATTAAATGGTAGGTTATTACATGATACATGATGATACAACAATCAACATCATAACATGTACAAATACAATACATGAATACAATGTAGAATGCAGAATAGATGCAGGGACAGGGTGTCCCAAAAATTTGGAGCCTGTGAAGTGTGTATCGTCAGTATGCTCATGAGGTAATCTATACTTTGTGTGTGCCATGCATTTTGACTGGTGTGCTACAGCTATCTCGCTCTTAAGCCAGGTTTAAGTATAGTTATAGTAATGGTCTATATACTCAAACTAGTGTTTCTGCTGCACTACTATAGGATAGGTTGTCGATAGGGAGCCTGAACCAATCTCATGATCTGTTTTCCCTGATCGCCATGGCAGCATGGCCGATGCTTATCAATCCGGGAATTGAAATCAATCAATGGTCAATGCATGGGCTCTTTCATTTCCTTTCTATTGGTCCACGTCCTCCAGTTCCTTGTCTGTTACAATTGTTCCATTATTTCAGTGAACAAATCAAGAATGCTTGGGATGACACAAAGTCTATGCAACATAATCTTAAAAACATGGGTATCGCCACCAACCCCAACAAAGCTATCCCTGTACCAAAAACAAAAGACCTCATCCCAGGATTTGAGAGAGAAGATGGAGACAAACCTATGGAGATGATGATGGTACAACCAAGGAGCAAGTTACATGTAGTTAAAGGTATGAGTCGTTTCAGTGCAGAAGGCGAGGTTGTACTGTATATTTTTAATTGAAGTCCGGTTGGAATTTACTTCGAAAGATAATGGTACGTACGTCGTAGTGATGCTGGGCAAGCTTATTTAAAGCGATCTTGTCTTGTCCTACGATATTTGTCATGTCATAATGCCAGAAAGGCAGTAAACTTCAATCATTGCATTGACTCATTTCAATATTCAAGTGTGTTTTGGGGACTTTAGCTTATTCTTTCTTCTTTGTTCTAGAACTTGAAGACATTGCCAATCAACCACAAGAGAAAAGACTGAAATTACCAGAACAAGAGGTCAAATATTGTATTTACATGATGGAAAAACATAAGGACAACTATAAAGTAAGTGTATTTGAACAGATAGCCGGCCATGCAGTGCCAAAAAGTCTAGTTGTAGCTCATTTACAGTTGAGTCTGACTGAATTGTTGCTTTTGTTTTTGAATATGGAAAGCACATGCTAATCACCAAGTTGTCTGTTTTTTAGGCAATGGCTCGTGATGAAAGAAACTACTATCAAGACACGCCGAAGCAAATAAAGAGGAAAATAATGACATTCAAAGGCATCCCTAGCCAGTACCAGGCATATCTCAACTCAAAGGAGGAAGGAAAGATGGATACCACGTGACAGATTGAATGTGTTCGATGATTTAAGACTTTGGGTTACTAGTCCTTCATGGGGCTGGACTGGCGCAGGCAAATCCCGCCTGATTTAAGACTTTGGGTTACTAGTCCTTCATGGGGCTGGACTGGCGCAGGCAAATCCCACCTTGTTTTGAGAGTGAGGTTAATGACTTTACACTCCTACTTGTATGAAGCTTCTTTGTCGGAATCCATCTTGGGAATAAATAGTTTGTACATAGAAATTTTGCGTGAAATTTTAATTTTTAGAGGTAGTTTGTGAACATTTTCATCATTGGAGACCATTAGCTACTCTGCAATTGGTTGTGACAAAACTAGCCTGAAGATGGCGCGTCCACGACATCCATGGAGAGCAGGTTGCGACAGTTTCCTACAGAATAAACCATTGGACAGTAGAACACCACAGCACAGGTTGTGACCTATACCTAGCTTGACAGCTCAAGACTGGGCATTGCACAACCTCGCATTATTGATGCAGGTTAAGACGAGTCCAACTACCTTATCAGTGTAGGAAATGATCTGGTCGACTTCCTTGTATCCTGATAAGTCCAATTGGAATCTGCATTGCTTGGTTTTAGCCAAGACAAAATAGATGGATAGATAGATAGAGAAATAGAATAATACCGGTACTGTGCTGTGAGTATAATTTTTATTACATCCATGATATGAAGAATCGTAATTGATACAATATTGGCCAAAAAAAGTAGATTGGCTTTCAAATAACAGTGAAATTGTCTATCAACCATCTAAAACCTGTCGAATTATATGGATAGCCACCTTGAAGCAGTAAGTACAAAAGATATTCCACACTTGTTAGTGTGCCCATCCCCCCAACCTCAACTATGACTACACATCCCAAGTGTGCCCAACCCCCCAACCTCAACTATGACTACACATCCCATGTGATCCAAAGGAGCATTTTAGTTGTCTCACACAAGAACTCCTTTCTTCAGAATGACATTTCCATACACGGAAGACTCCCTGAAAAGCAAAAGTGGATTCATGAAATACTGGAAAAGTTTGGCCGTTAAAAGAAATCCTATGAAAAAGGAAAGTCTTGACTTAATGTAACAAGTTGAGCATACTCACCCTGTATGAACAATTGCATAGGCTGTTTTGGCTCGATCATAGAAATCAAATCTGTCCACCTTTGAGATTTTTATCTGAAAAATAACATGGAGTCCATGTAACAATGCTGCTGCAATGTTAAACATCTCACAGATAGATGTCTAACAAGAGACATCTATCTAACATGATGTCCAATAGACATCACCAGAACTTCCCTGTGTAGAGAAAACATCACAACCAAGTTGCTCTTACAGGGACACAAATTATCCCATCCACCAACTAACTGAGGTTTTTGTCCCTTGCCAAGTCAGGCAAGACTCCTGCTCAACTATAAAGTACCTCAGAGTACTTTGAGACAAAGTTAGCCTACCTCTTTTTTCTCTGCAGCATTTACAAGTTCAGTATACTTGTCCCAAATGGGCACCTTTAATCCACTCTCTTTGTCAGAGCGCACAAGGTCCATCAGAATGACCTAGAAAGAGAAACATATATTCTCAGATCACACTGCAAATGGCACACGCTTAAAAATGGCAAGAAGAGAGCATGCCCTCATGATGAAAGAAGTTGAATATGGCACTGTATTTTCATGGGTTTCATTGGTGAAAGGCAAACTGTCCTCCATGTTCACAGACAGGCCCGACAGTGTTTGAGACAATAGCAAGCTGATCACTTCAGTAGCAACTGGACAGTATTCCTTCTGTGATGAGCCGAAAGGCCTCCTACTCAATATCTCAGAGACTTGCACGTCAAGATATGAACTCATACCTACAGGATTGTCTACATACTGATCCAGAGGCATCAGCTTGAGGATGGCACCCAACAGATCTGGGATATTGTGACCTAGAAGGAAAGTATTCCAGAATTGAAGATAGATGAAAGGTGACAGGTTGTTGTCAGTGTCTTGCTTCTCTCAGAGGCTGGAGAGGCTGGACTGAAGTGGGAGTGTTCCCTGAGATTATTACCTTTACTAGCGAGTTTGAAATGATTACTCCCGTCAGGTCAAGAGTAGTTCTGTCTCCATGAGCTGCTGGTCATACATACCAATCCTGCATGGACAGTCAATAGCTGCATTCACTACACCTTCCTGTTTTACCCATTCCAGGAGGGAGTGAGACCAAGAGGTAAATGAGACTGGTGACCTTGAGTATTCCAGATGTACCTACCATCAGCCCTAACTTCTCTTGCACCTCTGCCAGTACCACTCCTGCACAGCGAAGATGAAGGAAAGTGAGCATCTGCCAAAACTGAAATAAAAGTAGGCGGTAATTCAATGGGAATGATAAATCACTGAACAGAACCTGGGTTAGCTGGTGGATATTTTCCTATAAATGTTGGAGCTGTCACATGTGCCTGTGGTAATGGTGGTAGACGACATCGATCTACTCTAGTCGAATGAACCATAGACGTATATTGGCTGAGACAATCGGATTTACGCCTTCTTTGAAGTACTTTTTTCTTTTATCATCTTAAGCTACTCTGAAAATGTTCAATTACAATATTTGAATAGGCCTAAATCTAACACTAGGCTACAGTATACATGGTAAATGTGTTCACTAAAATGTCCGAATATTCTTCAACTGCAGCCCATAGACTAACCAATTTCATCCCCATGACCCATGGCAGCAAGCACATGAAGCAAGTCTGGTGAAAGTATGTTAGGTATTCCCCTCAACGGCATATTTGGATGTTTTGTGATGAAGGAAAAATGGGAAAATGATGACGTGACATGGAATGCATCGATGACACGGATGTCCGATGAAGCCAGCCGTTTTTGGGGATTACCCGATCTTGCAAACGAGGCTGGGGATTCCCAAAATCGTCGGTCCTATGTCGAATTTTATATACACCCGTTGAAATGTGCATAGTCAATAAATCGATTGCGACCTGGTAAACGATAGTTACCTTTGACGACGCTTGGAGAATGGACTATGTCCGAGAATAGATTGCTTTTCTTGGAAATACCGATTTTCGGATGACTTATAAATATCTGATCGTGCATGTCATGGGCTAAATAATAGAGCTTTTTCATTCAACAAAAGTTAGTCCTCATTTGTTTCCACCTCACACAAGAACTTCGACTTTTGCTGAAGAAAGATGAGATTCGGTCTGTACTATAGCTATGCTAGGCCTATAATATCAAGGCGACTCGATTAAGTGCCATTTTGCCATTGGCCATTGGGGTAGTGTTTCCTCTCGAAATTTTGCACGTTTGTAGGTGACTGATAGGTATGTTATCCTGATGCAACGCTTCATTTATTTTCCAAAATTTACTTCAGTGGAGCAGCAATGACTGAATGAGGGATTTTTAATCGGACCCTTTCCCAGATGGAACCTAGGTTCGGCCAAAAAAAACATCTTTACAATAGTCATAGATCTTCACGGTATAAAATACGCCAGACAATGGCTCGAGAAGCATTGTCTGGGGTCATTGACCATAAAAACCTATTGTGAAGGTAGTTTGTTTTGCCGTCCCTAGTTGGTACCGGCGTATCTGGAAAAGGGCCTATTGTCATTGGGTCAATATGAAAGTAAACATTCATCATCATATTGTCTATTTTTCCATTCCAGCTTATGTCAGGAACAGCTGAGAACAATTCCAGTAAATATGTCAACGCCTTACCCCACTCCAGTGGATTGACCTTTGCCGCTTCTTCAAAAACGGAGCCTTGGTTTACTAATTTGAATGACCTAATGTCCGAAAAGGTGCGCAGTCTTCAGATGAATGTAACTTCCATGTCATCTTTTTGCCTAGCTGCTGGTGTATGTTGAGATCAAGTATTGGGCAAGACATCTAAGGGCTTTGAGATGCAGACCTCGGGTTGCAGTTATCTAGCCCAATAACGTGTCTATCCTATGAAGTGGTGTTTTATATCATAATTTCAGACCAAGAAATCAATTTTCCACTTAAAAGTGTGAAGTCCTCTCACCCTTGTCAAAGTGAAAGTTGTCCCGATCTTTCAATTTTTCAGGTTGGTGGGAAAGTGATATTTGCAACTGATGACAGATATGGTGTGGCAGAAAACATTTTACAGGTAAGTACAAGTTCACCCACTGCAGGACCTCAGTGATGCCATTTCAAAAGCAGATGAAGGATGAGTTTGTGAAGGGGTTGTAGTTCTCTCTGATTGATAAAGTTATTAATGATTCACCGTCCTGTTTTCCTTCTCCAGGCATCAGAACCCGAGTGGAAGGAGGGTGTGTTCACTGAGCATGGCAAATGGGTGGATGGCTGGTCAACGGCAAGGAATGAGGATCCTGACGGAAGACACTGGTGTGTTGTAGAATTGGGTATGTAGGAGTTGTCTGTATCCGATGTGTTTAGGGCCGCAGGATCTGTTGACCCTCATAAGAGCAGACCACAAAGGACTCCCTCCCTTGGTCATCTGTTACTGTCAAACTTGACCATTTCCACTGACGCAACGTCTTCTTCATAAATGTTGTTCCCAATCAAGTGCATGAATCTATAGTAAAACTTTTTTTCATTTTCAGGAGTCCCTGGTTTAATTCGAGGCATTGATGTTGACACACTTTATTTCTCTGGCAACTTTGCAGAGAAAGTCTCCATCCAAGCTGCTCGTTTGAACAAGTCATTTCCTGCCAGGGGAGGTCACGTTGGAGGTTCTAAATCCGATGAAGATGATTGGAGTATTGCAGCTTTCGAATCAGAGGTAGGATGACAGTAGTCTATAAAATCATGTCTGGTGTCTTGAGATGATTCTTGTCAGTATCTCAGCCTGGTAAGGTGTAGAGTTCAAGCAAATCAAGCTATGTCCTCTCCTGTGCCTAATTAAGCATTCTGTGTCAGCTTTGATTTGAACCTACCACTATTTTCAATTCTTATCTTTAGAACTGGGCATCATTGGTACCTCGCAGTGACCTCAAGCCTGGCTATCCCACCTCATCTCACAACTACTTTGAGGTGGATTGGGAGGAGATGTGGACCCATATTCGGCTCAACCTATTCCCCGATGGCGGGATTGCAAGGCTTCGGGTTTATGGTCAAGCTAAGAAAGACTGGACCAAAGCACAGAATGATGAGGTACTTGATGTCTGACCACCATCAGTTTATATTCCAGGTGTTATCGGTAACATCATAAATCAGGCTTTTATCAGTCAGCTGCTTAATGAAGCTTGAAGCATTTCATTCGTCTGTCAGAGCATTCGTTATTCAGGGGTTTAAGTGTCTCACGAAAGTGAGATCAACATGAAGTAGATGAACATTTCATTATTTCCAATTTCAGCTTGTCAATCTGGTGGCGATGGAAAATGGTGGAATCTGTGTCAGTTACAGTAGTGCCTGCAGCGGTCATGCAAGAAATGTTATCGCTCCTGGTGATGCCACAGCCATGGAGGAGGGATGGGTAACAAGCAGTACAGGGCTTCCTAGTGGCGACTCCTGTGGGCCAGTGAGTGAGTGGGCGGTATTCAAGCTAGGACATCCTGGTGTCATCGACAAGGTAAGCGATCACAAGAACTACTTTTCAACAAACATGCATGTTTTGTTCCAATTCAAAAGGTGCTCAAAATTGATGACAGTAAGCCCTGTTGGCCAATTTAGGACTTAATCACACTATAGTCTTCTAACATACGTCCTCGAATCAAATCAAGTTAAACGACCTAGTTAATTCGCCTTAAATTGGGAAGTAAAGTAGACTCTATCTTTGAATTCTTGGACCTGTTTCACTTAAGCTTTTTTTCTTTCCATCAGGTTGAGGTTGACACAAGCTATTTCAAGGGGAACTTTCCGGATTCCTACAAGATTGATGGCTGCCTGATCACAAATAGAAAAGATGAGAAAACTCTGTTACACGATCCTAGTCAAATGTCGTGGAGGGCTGTCCTACCCGTCAAGAAACTTTCTGCGGACAATCTGCATGTCTATTTAAATCTCCCACAACAGGAGGTGATATCTCATGTTCGTCTGGCCGTCGTTCCAAATGGAGGCATCAGTCGGCTTAGGCTTTGGGGATACCCACAAACATCTGCTGAGCTTAAAGCCAAGTTGTGATTTACTGACTTTAGCAAGAAAGAAATACATGTATGGATTGAAATTTGTTGGAATCTGTTCAAAACCAATGCAATGCTAGTGTACTTATATCTTATATGTCCTCGTTATTTGCCAATGGTCTTTAAAGATGTAATCAGTGCAAAGTCTTCCCAAATATTCTGTTAGAATTTATGTGTTTCCCTGTTGTCTTACATACAGTGTGTAAAGCCACGGCCTGAAAAACCGTCCTCAACAATTTGGGCAGCTGCGGCCAACCTTATGCAACTATATGATGTTGCCACTTATAAAAGTGACTTACCTGCTTCCAATCAAGTCAAAAGGTGCTAAGAATCTTTAGCTATTTGATTAAAATGTTTATATTTCTGTAGTGGAAGGTTCTCAAGGTCAAATTATATTTCTCAGTTTAGATGTGGTTCTTGTAAAGAGGCCGTGCAGATGACAACATCAGAACAAAAAATCACCATTTTGGACGTCAAATTTATGCTTTTCACCCTCGCTTTGTACTTTGTCAACAGAACAGTGCAGCAATGGCAGTGGTATGGCTATGTCAACCATGTGGTTATCATTCACATATGATGCACTTTGTTGACGACATCAACAGGTTTAAGAGTGCAGATTGACGTCCAGAATGGCCCTCCCAATGATGTCACTTCACGGCCTCCAGGTAGGTTTTTAGTGTGAAGCATAATATCAGTTGGATAGTTGTTGCATTTTAAAAATATAAGCATTAAGCTTTCTCCAGCCTATAATTTTTTATTCATAATATTTACATGCTTGGCACCTATGAAGGCTTCTGGTTGTAGGTATTTATTATAGTTCCTGGTGTCAGTGGATGTACATGTTTAGCTGGTACAGGTTCTTTTAATATGCTAGTTGGTTCTGGATTATTTGTTTGTTAAATCAGATGATTTCTTTGTTTTCATTTGGTTTATTGTTCTTAGCAATTAAGGTGATGAATGCTTCACCGTTCTACGTTATGCAATCTCATGTACTGATCTTTTTCTAATAAAAGCTGAAGAGAACAAGTCATGTGATTCTTTGTGTTCATGGATATGGGTCATATAGTGTCCATAATTGCCACCAGGGACCATTCGCTGGTCCTGAGCCCAAATTCCTGTCCCTGAAGAATGACCTATTGGACGGAGAGCAATCTCGGTTCCTTCTGGAGACTTCTGTTTGTTCAGGCTAAAATGGCTGTCGCAGTCTGATCTCTTATGACTGGTTGTGACTGTCCCATCCCTCTCACGGCATGGGCAGGATGGTGGAGCTTTCGGATCAAATTCGATCTGGTTGTGGATATCTCATCTCTATCAAACTGTCGGCAATACTGCATGTCAGTCAGGTCCAAGCGTTCTTTTCTTGTAAAAAATTGTCTTGTAATGCAAGACATCGAGACAGCTTCAACCAGACCAAATCATGAAAAATGATGGGGCAGCCAGGCCAGATTCAGTCTAAATTCTCTGACCGTATCAACATCGCGGACCATCCATCCTGCCCAATTTGGTCTGGTTGTGACTATCTCATCTCCCTGGTTGTGACTATCTCATCTTCTATTACCCCTTCCTGGTGGAGCTGCAAGGCCGCCTTTGTCTGGTTATGACTGTCTCAATGCCCTCCAGCATCGTTTTCGCAAAGTTAGTGGAGCTGTGAAGATGTATCTTAACCAGGAGTTCTGCCAGATGTTTCCAGTCTCTTGGAAGAAAACAAAGACAGAGACAGGGGTGGCAAAAACACTCATTTATTTCTATTCACTGAAGTGGATCAACAAGTATTTGTGACAAACATCATCTCTGCCTAGTTGTTCTCAACACACTATGTTATAGCCGCCAGGATTGGTCGAGACAACCACCGACTACCAGCCCATGACAGGTGTCAAATATGTAATTATTTTGTCACATATTCCAGCAGTAACCATGAGAATTGAATGTTTCGTCTCATCCACAACCTGATCAAATACAACTTAAAGTAGCTGCACATTAAAGACTACAACAAAACACATTCTCAACCTTAGCAAAGTAGTAGAGCATTCTGAACCTAAACCACTTTCACACTGCTTTTGTGTCCAAAGTAATATTGGTGACTTATGCTGCTATAGTCCATTTGGAGTTTATCTACTTCCCACTTGGACCGCAGCTAATTGACTCCACATCAATAAGTCTTTTGGCCTCATCTCTGTATGGTCTTCAGTTGGTCCTGAACGTCGTCCATCAGAGCCATGCTTCTCTCTATAGCTTCAGCTTGAAACAGTAGCTGTGATGTGATTAGTCCCATCCTCTTCACAGTCTGAAATGAGATAAAACAATTAACATAACTGGAGCTATCTTTTTGCAATCACACATTTGAGTAGAGTGAGAGATCGTAGATAATCTGATATATTTCTGTACATTTGGAGCTCTAACATTTAACAGCAGAGCAATTCCCCTTGAAAAAATTGAAACCCTATGTTATGTATTTTAAGTTCTCTTGCACTTCTAGATTCAGCCTGCACATACCTCACTGGAGTTGTTGATTGCCGTCTCTTGAAAAGCAAAGTTCTTTGCGGCCTGAGCCAAAAGCTGGAAAAGATAGAGACATAAACTTTTGACATTGATGCAGAAGGCAACTGATGTTACAATAAGACCCTTACACCAGACGGAGGAAGTCACTGATGGCCACAACAAACAAGCAGCAAACAGAAGACTGCGGTGGTTGCACTACACATGTTCTTTTGTTCATTGTGCCTTTATTTAGGTTTGTTAGGGCTAGCAGCGGCTTCCTCCACCTGGTGTAAAAGGGTCTATAGCCAACGAACATGTGTCACAGGAGAGCAACTGCAACTTCTAGGCCTATGTGCTGTGTCTTTCTTTCCACAGCGCAAGTTTATTTCACTATATTTCGTTCACCATGCACTGCCTGGGTATTCTGCAGTTGCTCCATTACCTCATTCGACTTTGATCCACGTATCAGCTGACGAGTTAGTGATGCAATATCGTTCACATTAACGTATATTTTCTCCGAAAGACGAGATTTTGTTTCTTGGTTCCAACCTCCATGACCAGTCGAAGCCATGCTTACTTAGCGGGTGCATGTAAAATCCTAAAATTCGACAGACGGACGGAAGACCGGGAGATGTCATATTCTTTATGAAGACAATGTTGAATGTAACTTTTCAAATCTTGAATGAGCCTTCTGGGCTTTCTTAAAAAAGAACTCACTGGCACTTACTCGCGCAAGCGCGGCGCTAGTAATCGAACACGCTAAAATGTGATTTCAATTTTCATGACCGCGGTCCATGAAATCACATTTTGCTTCCAAGATGGCGCCCTATGCTGATGATTTGAAAAAACATTTCCAAAAAAACAACAAAATACGCGAATATCAGGCACATTCCTCCAAAGTTCATTCGGTAGCATGGAGTGCTGATGGTCGAAAATTAGCTTCAGGCTCTTTTGATAAGACTGTCTGTTTGTTTTCGCTCGACAGAGACCGATTAGTGAGTGTCAAAACGCCAAATTTTCTCATACACTGATAGATACAGGGTGTGCCAACTAATTAATGTCCCTCTTCATTTTCCAAGTATTCATTCCGTGTAGGCCCTGCACGGGTGTCCCTTACCTTGACAAAATGAACAATGATCAAAAGCTACCCCTATGATGTTAGATACTGATGGCTCCCTCAGAATCGTATATTCGTACACAACCGAGTTGCAGTCTATTGTCCTGTGGGTAAAAAAAGCCCCTTCCACTGAGCTGATCTGATCTGAATGGAAAGCAAGATTGACCATGTCAGTGTTAGCAGTGATTGAGACTGATTGACTGGGACTGTTCTTGGTGGTCTTGCTGTTGCCGCTGGCCAGGATGCATTCTCTTGCTGCTCTGTGAGTCCTGTGATCGTCTTCTCTTTACACCTGTATATAATACTTTCCTTCCAGCGACAAGAGCACACCTGCAGTGGCCATGGTGACAGCGTTGATCAGCTCTGCTGGCATCCAACCAATCCTGATCTGCTGGCGACGGCGAGTGGGGACAAGAGCGTTAGAATCTGGGATGCCAGGACTTCAAAGTCAGCTGCAACAATCAACACAAAAGGTAAGGACCACTTGTTCTGAATTTTTATATGGGACATTGTGGATTTGACCATAACATCATCGTCACTCTCATGTGGAAGCTCTTTGAAATGTACAGCGCTTGTAATGATGGAATTCTCCCATTTGCGGGTTCACAAGTTCAATTGTTGATGTGCCCTGAATTCCAGGACGTTCACGGCAATGAGCCCATACCAAGCCCAGTACATTTCAATATTTCATTGTCATTGAGCTTCTATCAGAGGGCAGGTCGTTGAAGTTAAAAGTTGATGTTGGGGGGTTTAAGTCTCGATGTCAGCAATAGAAGAGGTTATCCTCTGCCTTCACTTTAATCCCGGTCTATAGTGAAACCTTTCTGATTATTTCCTTTTCAGGTGAAAACATCAACATTTGTTGGTCACCCGATGGCACAACAATAGCAGTTGGCAACAAAGATGATCTGGTCACATTCATTGACTCCAAGACCCACAAACCACGCACAGATGAGCAGTTCAAATTTGAAGTGAATGAAATCTCATGGAACAATACGGGCGACTTGTTCTTTCTGACAAGTGGTCAGGGTGCTATTCATATTCTGAAGTAAGTAGGAGTAGACGGCGAGTCTGCTGGTATGCCAGGTCACCCAACGAGCCATGCTCCCGCTTTCAAATTGATGTGGCGTCTCATTCTTCAGTGTTTAAATGAGGGATGTTTTCTTGCAGTTCTCCCATACATGCAAGTTGTCAGTTCAAACGCTGACTCTTGAGATGAAATATCAGTTTGAAAGCCTGAATGAGGCTCCTTTGGGTGTCCTGTCATTGTCTCACCACAGTTAGGAAGCTGAAAGTTGAATGTATGGTCCATCCAAGGGGCCAGTGTAGAGGTGACCTTAAGCCAGAGGTTGGTGGTTGGCCTTGACTTGGGAGAGGTGGGCGACCCCAGAGTTATTATTGCTGATTTAATAGTGTGATTTTATTAGTTAGCTCTGTCTGATTCAACAATTCTAATGAAGTGCAAGGGTTACTGAAGCTTTTATGTCAAACAAACTCAAAGTTCAGCAAGTATGGTATGTTCAATCTATTGAGTTCATTGTCCTGCTCAGTCGTGATAACCTCTTTCTGTTTTCATAACTTTGATCTTCATTGTTTTCCAGCTACCCGGAGCTCAAAGTCCAATACGTGTTAAATGCCCATCCAGCCAACTGTATATGTATAGAGTTTGACCCAAAGGGATATTACTTTGCTACTGGGAGTGCCGATGCTTTAGTTTCTCTGTGGGATTTGGAGGAATTAGTTTGTGTGCGCACATTATCAAGGTAGGTTAGCTGATACCGAAGATGTGCCAACCTGTCAACACTCATCATGTTGTTTAAAGCTTTTTATTACTGGTAACTGTTGGACATCTTAATATACCAAAAACTGGAATCGGACTTGTATTGAAATCCTGGAATAATGATCAGTGACAGTGCTTGTTCATGTCCATACCTCAGAGCACAAAACTAAGACCCTCAAACCACTGGGCTGAGCTGATGCTGCATGTCTTCCCATCTGCTGATAATACTATGAGTTTATTTGGTGACCTCAATCTCTTCATACCTGCTCGTTGTTGTTTCAGGTTAGACTGGCCCGTCAGGACGCTCAGCTTCAGCTACGATGGCCGGATGCTAGCGTCTGCCTCTGAGGATCTCATCATTGATATTGCTGATGTGGAGACTGGTGAGAAGATAGCAGATGTACCCTGTGAATCGCCCACGTTTACCGTCGCATGGCATCCTAAACGCCACCTATTGGCATTCGCATGTGACGACAAGGACAAATACACACGAGACAGAGACGCTGGTACTGTGAAGTTGTTTGGACTGCCAAGTGAAAGTAATAGTGATAGATGAGGAAGACCAACCTCATATGTTTTACGGTGCAGATTTATGACTTTTCAATATTCATCAGAACATTTTGAGGAGGTGAGAAACAATTGGTAAATAATACCATGGTCTTTGAACACGTCTTCATAAGAGATTGACTGTATGGATCATTAAGGGTTTAGAACTTCCCCTGATGTAAAGACTCACCAGACGGGATGCCATCTGAATGGTGGAGTGCCTTTAAGTTTGATTTCTTGATGTTGGTTCAGTTGGCATGATGCATGATTTGCATGATTGAATGCAGAGGATATTGTGAGGAAGATGTTCCCTTAATGAGCACAAAAGAGATCAGGAATCAGACCATTCCAATGTTGTATCTTTGACTATGTCCATCACCTGTTTCATCCTTTGGTATGATGTATTTATGTAGTGTATGAGAAATAGTTCCAACTTCTCTGATACACAAACAGCTTGTAAATAGATGTACTGGTTTTTATACTCTGACTTTTGTATGTTTTTTGTTTGAACCCGAGATTCCTTGTCTCACTAAGCACAGAGGGCAGGAACATGTGTCTTCCATGGACAGTGTAGCTTCCTATGCTCAGAAAAAAGGACACTTGTCTCAATTCTTCTAGAACCATGAAGTCTATGTAGCCTGCTGCAGCCTTGTGGCCATAAAGGCCAGCTCTTTTGAGACAAAATCACAATCTGTCTGAGCCGTGGGTATTATCCGAATTGCTCCTTAACTTGGCACATCCAATGTCACATCCACATACATAATATGGACATGTTGAGCTCGTCTTCAAGTATACAGAGATAGAAACTCTATCAAAGGCAAAAGGGTCCTGGTATTGGCATTGATATGGTGGCGCTGCCAGGCTCGATTCTGTCTTGTTGTGACTGTCTCATCTCTCTCAACGTGTTGGCATTGATATGGTGGCGCTGCCAGGCTCGATTCTGTCTTGATGTGACTGTCTCATCTCTCTCACCGTGTTGACATTGACATGGTGGAGCTGCCAGGCTCGATTCTGTCTTGATGTGACTGTCTCATCTCTCTCACCGTGTTGGCATTGACATGGTGGAGCTGCCAGGCTCGATTCTGTCTTGATGTGACTGTCTCATCTCTCTCACCGTGTTGACATTGATATGGTGGCGCTGCCAGGCTCGATTCTGTCTTGATGTGACTGTCTCATCTCTCTCACCGTGTTGGCATTGACATGGTGGAGCTGCCAGGCTCGATTCTGTCTTGATGTGACTGTCTCATCTCTCTCACCGTGTTGACATTGATATGGTGGCGCTGCCAGGCTCGATTCTGTCTTGATGTGACTGTCTCATCTCTCTCACCGTGTTGACATTGATATGGTGGCGCTGCCAGGCTCGATTCTGTCTTGTTGTGACTGTCTCATCTCTCTCACCGTGTTGACATTGACATGGTGGAGCTGCCAGGCTCGATTCTGTCTTGATGTGACTGTCTCATCTCTCTCACCGTGTTGGCATTGACATGGTGGAGCTGCCAGGCTCGATTCAGCCTTGATGTGACTGTCTCATCTCTCTCACCGTGTTGGCATTGACATGGTGGAGCTGCCAGGCTCGATTCTGTCTTGTTGTGACTGTCTCATCTCTCTCACCGTGTTGACATTGACATGGTGGAGCTGCCAGGCTCGATTCTGTCTTGATGTGACTGTCTCATCTCTCTCACCGTGTTGACATTGACATGGTGGAGCAGCCAGGCTCGATTCTGTCTTGTTGTGACTGTCTCATCTCTCTCACCGTGTTGGCATTGACATGGTGGAGCTGCCAGGCTCGATTCTGTCTTGTTGTGACTGTCTCATCTCTCTCACCGTGTTGGCATTGACATGGTGGAGCTGCCAGGCTCGATTCTGTCTTGTTGTGACTGTCTCATCTCTCTCACCGTGTTGGCATTGACATGGTGGAGCAGCCAGGCTCGATTCTGTCTTGATGTGACTGTCTCATCTCTCTCACCGTGTTGACATTGACATGGTGGAGCTGCCAGGCTCGATTCTGTCTTGACGTGACTGTCTCATCTCTCTCAACGTGTTGGCATCGACATGGTGGAGCAGCCAGACTTGATTCAGTCTTGATGTGACTGTCTCATCTCTCTCACCGTGTTGACATTGACATGGTGGAGCTGCCAGGCTCGATTCTGTCTTGATGTGACTGTCTCATCTCTCTCACCGTGTTGACATTGACATGGTGGAGCTGCCAGGCTCGATTCTGTCTTGATGTGACTGTCTCATCTCTCTCACCGTGTTGACATTGATATGGTGGCGCTGCCAGGCTCGATTCTGTCTTGATGTGACTGTCTCATCTCTCTCACCGTGTTGGCATTGACATGGTGGAGCTGCCAGGCTCGATTCTGTCTTGATGTGACTGTCTCATCTCTCTCACCGTGTTGACATTGATATGGTGGCGCTGCCAGGCTCGATTCTGTCTTGATGTGACTGTCTCATCTCTCTCACCGTGTTGACATTGATATGGTGGCGCTGCCAGGCTCGATTCTGTCTTGTTGTGACTGTCTCATCTCTCTCACCGTGTTGACATTGACATGGTGGAGCTGCCAGGCTCGATTCTGTCTTGATGTGACTGTCTCATCTCTCTCACCGTGTTGGCATTGACATGGTGGAGCTGCCAGGCTCGATTCAGCCTTGATGTGACTGTCTCATCTCTCTCACCGTGTTGGCATTGACATGGTGGAGCTGCCAGGCTCGATTCTGTCTTGTTGTGACTGTCTCATCTCTCTCACCGTGTTGACATTGACATGGTGGAGCTGCCAGGCTCGATTCTGTCTTGATGTGACTGTCTCATCTCTCTCACCGTGTTGACATTGACATGGTGGAGCAGCCAGGCTCGATTCTGTCTTGTTGTGACTGTCTCATCTCTCTCACCGTGTTGGCATTGACATGGTGGAGCTGCCAGGCTCGATTCTGTCTTGTTGTGACTGTCTCATCTCTCTCACCGTGTTGGCATTGACATGGTGGAGCTGCCAGGCTCGATTCTGTCTTGTTGTGACTGTCTCATCTCTCTCACCGTGTTGGCATTGACATGGTGGAGCAGCCAGGCTCGATTCTGTCTTGATGTGACTGTCTCATCTCTCTCACCGTGTTGACATTGACATGGTGGAGCTGCCAGGCTCGATTCTGTCTTGACGTGACTGTCTCATCTCTCTCAACGTGTTGGCATCGACATGGTGGAGCAGCCAGACTTGATTCAGTCTTGATGTGACTGTCTCATCTCTCTCACCGTGTTGACATTGACATGGTGGAGCTGCCAGGCTCGATTCAGTCTTGATGTGACTGTCTCATCTCTCTCACCGTGTTGACATTGACATGGTGGAGCTGCCAGGCTCGATTCTGTCTTGATGTGACTGTCTCATCTCTCTCACCGTGTTGACATTGACATGGTGGAGCTGCCAGGCTCGATTCTGTCTTGATGTGACTGTCTCATCTGTCTCACCGTGTTGACATTGACATGGTGGAGCTGCCAGGCTCGATTCTGTCTTGATGTGACTGTCTCATCTCTCTCACCGTGTTGACATTGACATGGTGGAGCAGCCAGGCTCGATTCTGTCTTACTATGATTGTCTCATCACTCATACCATCTCCAAAATCTATCTCAAGCTGAGCTGGTATTATCAATGCTTCTACAATAACAAGACATCTCCGCAGATTAATGTTCTTATAATTTATTGGGTAGATAAATAAAATGACAATTCTTGCAATACTTGCATAATACTCGTAGAAACTGTTAAAGTATAAAAATATAAATATTTGAGGTTCTTTCCCCAGACATAAGACTCTGAATCAATCCTATGGCTGCGTGTGTATTCAGGCTTATCACCTCACAGCCATCAGGGCTTACACCATCCCCAACCCTTTCCTAGTTAGCAATAAACCACAGAACAGTGAAGAAATTCATTCCTTAACCTTTCTTAAGCAGAATTATCCAGCTGGAAAGGATTTGCCCACTAAAGTCAACCACTTCTGAATTGATGAAGCACTTTCACTAAACTTGACAATAGTCCAGTGTCAGACTCAGTTTAGAACAAGGCTTGCCATGCATAAGTTGTAAAAGTGGCAGCAGCTTTATAAACTCTGCAGTATGTTTGACTAATTAATCAGCAATCAGTAGTATGTCTGTAACAACTTACAACATTTCACCAATAAACATTAAAATATAACCCACCTGTGAACCAGGTCAACCATGAACAAGAGGCAGCCAATGTTACATGTAAGTCATGTGAATGCCGAGAATGAATTAAGAAATACACAGACAACGCATAGATAAAGGTCTCATGAACTTCACAGAAAGTATAAGACAAAGAATACTGAACATAACAGAGAAAGGAAACAATCCAGTGATCCGTTACAGCGAACTAAGGACGGGTATTTACAAATAAATAGTACAGCACTTGACGTGAGATGTTGGACTGTGCATCAGTACAAACTGTCATATAAAGTTATTTGATCGCCTGGAACAACTCGCTGAAGTTGTACCAGAACAGATTCACATCACTTCTTGCCAAATCAGCACTTCTTGTCTTCTTGGCTTCTCGAGATCACAAGAGATCGCTGTTGCCATATACCTGATTTGATGCCAACATCGTCCTACAGATACCGAGTCCAACATATCACTTGAAATCTACAGATGAATATATCACAGATAGTGTTCGCTATACCTGCACCTCTCTGGCCACAGGATAACACTCGATGAGACTGGCAGATCTGGCTGCCCCACTGTCGAAGCTGTGGAGCCATTCCAAGAACCAGACATCCCAATTCATTCCGTGGCCACATCACCATCAATGTTGCCCATCCTCTTCTGCTATTGGACAGATTAAAGAGATGGGAAACACTGGGTGAAGGGAGACAACATTACAAAGCAATGAAAGCAGTTAGGTCAAATATCTTGGATTGGAGAGAATCGTAATTTGCTGGAGTGTAATGTCATGTTCATGTCTAAGAGTCCATGAGTTTGTGAATCATGCATCAGCCAATAGGTCTTCCATGTCAGGCAAGTGTAGTTGCTCTGACACAAAGGACAGGCTGATGCTCTTGTCTTTAATACAACTCGAGAACATGGAACTCTGACAACACACTCAAACCAATTTATTGACAAGAATTTGTAGTTCAACATCTACACTGGTGATTCAGTTCATTAGGATTCACAGAACCAAATGTGGGAAAGGAATTAGACAAAGGAGAAATCTCAAGGTCGCGGGTCAAACAAGATTAAGCAAGATATATCAACGAAGGAAAACGTATCAACAAATATTTCCATCCCAAGGTTTTATCAACATTAAATGGCTTCGAGTATATGTAAATTACACGGTCCAAATACTTTAAAATGATCAACCATCACTTAAATAATAACTCAATTAAATAGTAACATATTAAAGACTTTCAAACTTTGGTAACATATAGATGTTCAATCCTTATCGTACGTAGCTGATTTCAAAACAGAAACACGTCAATAGTTTCCCTGTATTTACAGTTTTTACAATGCTCTGGGATTTTAAATTCGTAAGATTGTCTGTTCGGTATTTTTTGATGTTAAAAAACCCAGGCCGAATCCTGAACACAAAGTTCACAACTCTAGGCCCCTGGTTTGATGTCTGTTTTGGTAAGTTGACGTAATTCCTAGTTCATGGGAGAACAAGTCATGTTGATACCTTAAACACTGAAATGATTTCAGGAGGATGCAACAGAGATGAAGAGGAAGCACGATGTACGGCATACAGCATTCACACAATGTCCTAGTCGGGAATACAACATAACTCTACAATCACTCTCGTCACATCATGACAATGATACTTCAACCAGTTTAGAACAAGTAAGCAATAGAGCACGGGACATGAGTCACTGTTTCATATCAGTTGCCAGGTTTAATATGCTGCATGTCCTCGTTCCTAGGGCACAATTGTTCTAATTTGGACACATAACATATTTAAGCACCTGGGTATAAGGTTATGCCACAGAGAACCCTGGGCCACCTTTTCTGGGAGAAGACTCAAATGTTTACAATTCAAACCATGGACCTAACATCTTAACTACAAACATGTAATAAATAAAACTATAAATTATATGATATGAACAGTTACGGGGAAAGAATCATCACCTGTCCAACTTCATTTAGCAGAGTTTGATTGACCGAAACCAGCAGCAACAGATATGCTATGATATCACCATAGCAACAGTTTCCATCACAACAACCGAGTCCATAGCAATAGACTACTTTTATACACCACCACCATACAGTTTTGTACAAGTCACATGACTAAGAGCACCATTAAAATGAAACAATTCTCAGGAATCATTTCCGGAGTCACCTTCATCAGTTCAAAAGATGAGCAAATTTCTTAAACCTAAATCACCATAAAAATGTTTTCTAAGATATTTACATCGACCAACATATTGCTTTTTACACTTGAAGATTATTGCATTTGTATCATAGCCAGTTTGGCTTTCTGTAGAAATCTGCGATCTTAGGCTAATAAAGACGTGCTGGCTCTGCTTCTTGGTGTTTGCTTGGTTTACGGTCGCGTGGTGAATAGTCGTGAGATCCTTTGCTGCTAGCTGATCCAACCTGAAGCAGAAAAAAATTGCAAAAAATTTAAGCAAAACGGCAATCAAAGAATGCTGTTTTTTTTGAGAGATTTGAACTTTACAACAGTAATCATCACACCAGGCAAAGGAAGTGGTTGAGGACCACAACAAAAACAGCACGAAACAAAAGACCACATGGTCCCATAACACCTGTTCTTTTGTTCGTTGTGCCTATATTTTGGTTTGATTAGGCCCTGTACAACCACCTGGTTAAATGATAACTTCATGAGTGGCGAAGCAGACGCCCAAAGCATAGCAAGAAGCAACTAGACATGTAGACAATTTCACAACCCTTTAGGCCCTTAATCGATGTTATCAACTTGACAGCAGTTGACGGTACGTGAGTCGCCTGCATCGGATAGCTGGTGAAGACGATACTTCTGTCCATCAAACAACCAGTCACTTCAGCTGATTCTTCAATATGAACTAGCTTGGAAGTCTCCATGCCATCAAACAACCAGTCACTTCAGCTGATTCTTCAATATGAACTGGCTTGGAAGTCTCCATGCCATCAAACAACCAGTCACTTCAGCTGATTCTTCAATATGAACTGGCTTGGAAGTCTCCATGCCGCATCAATCCAATCAGTCCACAAAATTTGCATGATCTCTCTGTACCTTTCGTCCATGTGGTTTCTTCTTCTTGCTCTGTGGCATTTCTTCAATGAAGCTCTCGGGGACCAGTCCTCGTCTCCCTCGGATCTGAAAAGACAAGAAAAACACATGACCATTTCACTTGAATAGATTTAGATTTGGATTCAGACAGCTCGAACCAACTGGGTATAAAAAGTTCCTGATGTCCTCTGCTGGTATTGGCTGGCAATCGGTCTTCGCCGAGCCCAAGTAAAGCACAGTATGAGTAGACCTCCTTGATAAGCCAAGTTGGGTCCCTGCAGTACTACGAGAAAGACCACTTACCTTAGCATGATAGAAGCCATCTTCGCGAACTGGTCCGTACGTGAAGATCACGTCGCCTGTCTTGAATGACAGCTCATTGATTGGGTCACTGTTAGGTGACTGGTCGGCTGGGTTGTAGTCATATACAGCCATGCACTGAAGGCAAATATGGATAATGTATTATCGCGTTTGGTTGAAATGATGATACAGGTATTCATTGAGAACGTCTTCAAACCATAACAGGTGATATGTCATGAGTGAACACAACAGCACCCTCCTATCTACAGGACCGCCCTTTCACTTCACAGTTCTGTCTAGTGTGATCTGTAGACTGCAGGGTTATTACAATCAAATTAAAGTGAATTTGAAACTTAAAGTTGAATGCTGTGTACCTTTTTTCTTTCTCCGCTCTCATAGAAATTACTACTGGTGATTGAACCGCCATCAAAATTATCTCCAAGGTTCGACCCAAGGTCAGACATGCCGTCTCGAAGGTCAGGGAGGACATCTTGGAAGTACGTGTCAACGGCTCGGGATGCCTGGCCTAGCGTCGTGTAGCTCTGGATGCTAATTTTATGCGGCACATGCAGGTTCAATCGACCAATCAGAGCCTTAGTGAGGTGTGGCGATGAAAGTCGATGACACTCAACGCCATCAACAAAAATCTGTGAAGATGAAATAAAGCGTGGATTAGAAAAGTTGCGGTGAATAAATGCAAGTTGAAGCTGTTGTCTTTCAGTAGCGACAATTAGAAATTTATAAATAGTTCATCACACTTATGTGCTAATACTTTTTAACAAATTGTCAATTATGAGGTCACGATAAAACTTCAATATTTGCTAATAACACACATGAAGGAGACACACGAGTCTATACATCGTAGGACAGCAGAGTATGAGAGAGAGGATCAACCAAACGTGGCCGAGAGCGGGTGTGCATGTGTACGTCAACCATGAGATATTGAATCAAATGTGTAAAGTATAATAATGAATGATAGATGTAATCGACACACAACTTTCACAACACAAACAGATGGTACATTTGAGATGAAAATGAACGGACAACAAATGAAATGGACA
The DNA here is from genome assembly GCF_910592395.1 of Lineus longissimus. NCBI lineage: Eukaryota > Metazoa > Nemertea > Pilidiophora > Heteronemertea > Lineidae > Lineus > Lineus longissimus. Next base: position 21,236,547 of record NC_088313.1, read on the forward strand.
ACAAATCAATGGAATCGACATGTTTTCTACCTAAAGAAAGAACACACTCGATTTGGGGCGTCTCGGCGGTTTGTGTTTCTGAAATGACCAGGGAAGGATCACGCTATAGCGCACAATGCCCGCACAAAACAAACACAAAGTTTCCCCACGAGTCGAAGCTTCATCATGTCAAGCTAGTTATCTATCCGTACAAAGACAAATAGCAGTTTTTTATACCCAATGCCTGTGTATTTTCCCTCTATATCTAAGTGACCCACTCATTAGTACAACTTGGAAGTTCACGGACCCAAAGTGCAGTTATAATAAGTTCATAACCCCATGCAATGATGATTGACCTGTACTAAGGAACACGATTTCACCCTGTCCCCATGCTATCTCATTTGACCAAATTTCAATACAGGTGACCGTTAACTGAGACATCTTGCTCACCTTATATCCTGATATCTGCACTCCGTTACTTCGATCGAATTCATCGATGGGGGGCGGTTGCCATTCCATCATGACGTTGTGGTCACTCAAGATGCGTTCAATATGGAAGTCACTGGGTGGCTCTGGGGGACCTGGAATAACATGACTCTCATCACACGTTGTGCAAGCTTGTATACACTGGACACTCTTCTATACACTCACTCAAGACTATTGCCAGTGTATACCGACATACCTACAACAGCTAGTTGTTTATTGTTTTAAGTCACTGGTAGAGCAAATGATCTGGATGATACATAGGCCCTCCTCAGTCTAACATGGTGACAAGAGTCTGCAGTTGTTTGGAACAGCTAGTTCTAACGTTAAGCGGCAAAAGAGTGCAGCCACCTATGCTGCACAGACCTAATGGTCACAGATTGATCATCTTCAACTAACTCACCCAGTTGTCTTGGCAGTGCAGGTGATCCTCTTCCATCGTGGACATCATGAGGGGCAGGTTGGCCCCGCTCTAATGTGTTTGGTTGACTGACATCTCGAATGATCGTTGTTGGTAAGATTTCCGTGCAGCCATGAGAGGGTATGGGGATGTAGACAGGGTTAGGGACGGAGCCACCAGGCTGGGTCAGACCGTTGGAGGGTCTGTCGTGGTGGCCTTGTTGAGGTCTCATGGCTGGCACTGAAAAAGAGAGATTGCAATGAGATTTGGGGACCGAGAGGACCCATAGGAGGAAACCGATTAGGATCATTCCTTAGTCCTATTCATGCCACATTGGCTGAAAGCTGACCCACTTTGACGGCGCTCTTGACCAGGGGGCTACTTTTTGATGGAAAGCAGCAGGCTGACTTAAAGTCTTACTTATCAGGATTAACAAGATGATTTCACAGCTTTTCACAGCAAAACATGAGAATAAGATGATTATTTGCTATCATTGCTCATAACCTTTTAGCTGGATCTGAAGAAGAGATTTCTTTCCCAAGAACATCAAGAAAGAAACTTTTTCCAGACAAATAAAACTGATTGGAGAGATAGTGTTAAAGAAAACACTACAAGTCACTAATAGATCAAGAACAAAGATTTGTTCAAGAAAAAGAACAGTTTGGCCAAGAAACTGTTATGACATTCATTGATATAGTGATAGAATACAGCAGGATCAGCTTGTTGTATTATCTGGTCGAAGAGGAGGGAACAAATCAACATGGGTGTCAAAGTAAACATAATCTGCTCTCAAGCTCAAACTGAAAATGTAAACAATCCATTCCCAACAGAAGGTCATAGATCAATCGCAACAAACGTACTCATTGCTGTTCGCTGATTGGCTGGGTTCGATTGCTTGTTTTCACGTATCAGATAAACTATCAAAAAAAGTATTGTCAAAGGAATTACGATCATTTCAAAACAATATGTAACTACAACTGTTATCACAATATCAAAGAGTTTTTGCAGAAAGTTTACTGAGACAGTGCTTAATTTGTGATCCTTTACAGTACTAGGGTGCTGGAAGTTTCAGCGGTCTAACAGTGCCTATTTGAATCCACTGACTGCATTCATGCTGAATCCACTGGATTTCTACTGAAATCAGCTACATTTCCACTAAATCAGCTGGATTTCAACTAGACTCCATTAGATTTTCACCAGCTAGGTTGTGTGTTAGCACTGGAATCCAACAGAGCTCAGAGGAATCTAACAGATGGTCAGGGCTACTCACCATCATGTGTTGGAATGTGGGCATGTTCGAGGTGGTCATGCATGTCCAGGATATGTTCTGGACTCGCATCCATGTGCACTGGTGGCATCTGAAAGATAGAGGTGTCCATAATAAAGAGGGAACAGCATATAGGAATACGAAACTCATCAGCTCTAGACTTGAAGATGATCCATTTTCTTGTCAACAAACCAGTTACAATAATTGCTTTGCTCAAGGCCTCACCCCTTATCACTGTCTTACCTTCTTAGTTTTTCGTTTCTTTAAACCTTGGCTTTCTGGGTTTGGCATCGGCTGGAGATAGTTGTTGGGAACAAGACCTGTTCTTCCCTTCACTTCGGCTTCATAATACCCCTTTTCATCGGGAGAGCCTGCAAAAGCAATTTCATAAAATTTACAATGTTCACATCTTTCCACAACTTCCACATCCAATGCTATGCTTTGAGGCTTCCTAACATGACTTCAGACTCAGGTAAGTTGTAGTAACTTCCCAAATCGCTCAACACATTGAATGCGTCTGATGAAAAGTTTGCAGCAGACGAGAAAATCTACTTACCAAAGACTTGGACGACGTCTCCTTCCTTCAAGGGCAATTCTAAACGTGGGTGTCCACTTCTTGAAAAGTTAGTAGGATCATAATCCGCAATAGCAACAAAGCAGTTCTTCTCTGGCTGATCTGGTTTAGGCAATCTTCTGGATGGATCCCTCGGGACTGGTCCACGCTGGTTATTCAACTGGCCTGATGATGAGTCTAGTGGACGGGGAATTCTGCTAGGTGAATCATACAGACTGTCTGCAAATGAGGACGGCGCTGCATGTTCGACCTTCTCTAGTCTTGTTGGAATGATGTCTGCGTGGTGCTCGTTATCAAAGAGGTCGTTGTGCAAGACCTGATCAACGTTGGGGTTGTCGCTGCTCCGTGGAGAATACGGCGATTTCTTGGAAGATGATGGCGAGAATGCATCATCCTGGAGAATAGAAAGTTTGAAAACATTAGAGAAGACTATGGGATTGTTTGGAGGAGAGAGATTCTCTTCAGTTTCATCACATCTACATTCACCCTGGCAATATTGAGAAAAATCATTTGACTTACATCAAAGGCCGTCATGCCACCAATTGGTGTCTCTGGTCGATTGTATTCCTCGTGAGCCGCGTCGGCCCTCAAGTGATCAACCTCGTGAAGAAGGTCAGGGTTGCCATGACCAGAATGCTTCAAGTCGTCTGCTAGTCGTCGGATTAAATCATCCTGAAAGTACAATGCCTTGTATCAAAATTGGAGAACTCTAAGATGTCACACTACACGTACTGTCCGCCCTAATACAAACTCTGACAGAAGATCGACCTTATGCGAAAGACATATTCCAGAATTGTAATCAGCAGCAAGTCCAGTGCTACCAGTTATCCAGTGGTAAGCAATGAAATTAGTGGTAGCTAGCCATGTTGAATGGAAAACTAGTTGAAGCAATGGAGATTCAGTGAGTTCCAGTGGTGGCCAGTGTAGTTTCAGTGGCATTACATGGTAACCAGTGGTATTCCAGTGATGACCAATACTGTGATCCTCCTTACCTTTTCTTTGCACTTCTGTGCCAACCTCATAACCTTGGCTCTGAGCGGGGCAACAGCTCTCTCTGCACGGTCTTTGATCTTTTCCATCTCATCATACTGAAAGAGGATAGTGTAAGTTTGATAACTGACAAGACGCAAGTTCTTGGTCAAAGCAACCAGGAACATCAAGGATACTGTACTGCTAAACAAATCTCCAACACGCGTGCCTGTTTCCAAACACAAGGGCCTCTTCATCAGAATGTGGTTTTAAACCCCGCAAGGACTTTCTTGGTAAGAATTTAACTCAAGACACAACCCAAATCTAAGGCAAAAAGAACCCTTAACATCACCAAACTTAAGTATAAAACACCCACACCACTAAATAACATAAGAGCTGCTCTTGAGTTATGCACAGAGAACCCAGAGCTGCATGGTCACCACCTCACAACTCTAGCTATTGGTGCATACTTCAACAACAGCAGCAATAGGGAGGAGCTATACCAAAATCATGTCCGATTAGCTTCCGTCTGTGACTTTCTGGCATGGTTTTGGTATAGCAAAAGATAGAAGGAAACGTCTCCCAACAACCATGACAATGTGTCCATGCACCAAAACTCCACAATTTAGACTAACCCGAGCTTTCACGAGCCCATAGTCTCGTAGTTTATTGTTAAGTTCATCGATCTCTCGCTCCATCTTTCGTATCTGTTGTCTCATTTGATGGCGATCAGAAGCCAATGTGTCTGCTTCATTGCACTTGAGGGAAAGATGTTAGTGGGTTAGTACTACATTATGCAATGCTGATTTGACCTACGGCTTTAGTGGGTTAGAAGTTACTAAGGTTTTGATGAAGTTCAGTTCCCTGTTTACAGAACCAACCAGCTAAGGCCTCAATGAGCGGTGCCTGCACGGATACACATACACCACCTGGTTCATTATAGGTCTTCAAAGCCCTGGTGTCTTTGACCATAAAGATATATTGGTCTCCAGCAGCCATGGACCTGGTGGTCATACCTATCAGGAACTTTGTTATTACTCACTACTGGCAAGACATTTTATAGATTTCTCACCTTTTGTTCGAGTTGTTCCTCAAGTAACTTGACCTTCATCTCAAGGTCAGCGCGTTCACCTTTGATTTGGTCGTAGTCTCTGATCCGTTTCTTCAACTCATCGACGACATTCTCGAGTTCGTCACGTTCCTTCTTGGCTCGTTCCAACTTCCTGAGTTCATTTAGGAGCTCGGCATGCTGGGAAAAGACGAATGAAAAGTGTTTACTAAACTTGAAATTAGATTTGCTTACAACATGCCAGAACTGCATGGTGGGCATGTGCCAGTGACTACAGAGGGTCACCATTTGAATGCAAAAGCTTTTCAAAGGGGAACAGTTGTAATTGCATTACTTTAACATTCATGATGAAAGTGTCAAAATGCCTTGTACTAATCTTCACAATGGCTATGTGAATCTCTCCATAGCAACATCTGGTGGGTCACTGTATACACACTTACATTCATCTGTAACTCATGATGCTCCTCTTTAAGAGTCTGCAGCTTCTTGTCAGCATCTTTCAGCCTTGTCAGATCGATCTCGGCGTTTCTCAAATCACCAACAGACTTTAACTTGGCAGCTTCAGCATCTTTCAGGGCGTTCTGGCATCGGCGCATCTCCCGATTGATCTCATCAATCTTCTCAGATTTAGCGGCAATGTCTTTCTCCTTGCGTTCATTTTGATTGTTAAGGGTGCGGCGTTGTGTTTCGAGGTCGATACACTCGTGTTGTCGGGCCTCCAGCTGGTTTTGAATGCGGTCAATTTCATGTTTCAATTCTTGAACAATTTCTGAATTATCAGCAGCATCCTGTAATGGAGGGAATAGAAAGTAGATTCTTGTTTTGAACGAGAGAGAAAGGTCCGCTGCAAAAGAATAACTCAGTGATGACAATGCAGTACTGAAGAAGCGATAGAACTTACCAAATTGTCACAATAAACCAATAAGCTGTAATAGGCAAACACTAATCAAATTTAGCTGCATATAGCTGCAGATGACTCAAAATAAAAGCTACCAGCTCAAAGTGCAAGCATTGCAGCAGTCAGACGATTGGTTACCTGTTAGATGACATAAGGAATGTGACATGGTGCAATCACATCACATGGTGAAGTGATTCACATGCATCAAGACCTACCTTCGCTTTCAAAACTTGGTCCAAATTGTCAATTTCAGCTTCTAATTCGATTACTTGCCGCTGTTTGGCGATAAGTTCTCGTTCCAATTTAGAGTTCTGGTATGAGAAGGGGTTAGGTGTGTTAGTATAGGGTGTAGGATGCTCACAATTGGCAGCAAGAACTTTCTAAATCAGGATCGTCGGACGATGGACACAGCAGTGTAGTATAGACTGCCCTACAGTGAGCCAAAAAGCTGAAGCATTCGCTGTGACAGGCCTTTGAAAGTTATTGCTACCATGAATATGAAGAAAGGTTAAAACAGGTTACTGAAAGTGCACAATGAAATCTGTAGGTGATATTACTTACTAGCTATTTACAGCTAAGGCCATGTTAGCCTGCACAAAGCATGACAATGGCATGAATAGGAAGCGTAGGGTTAAAAACAAGCTATATTGATCAAGGCAAGTTTTGGCAAATGGCTGTGATTTTCTAACTTCTGCATGGAATGATAAAGAAATGTGCCAACAACATTCAGTTTACCTCGCCAGTATAAAGTCCTTCCACATACGAAAGCTTAGCAAGAGAAATATTTACAAATTTGAACACACATCATCTTTTGTAAGGAACTATGATACAATGTTAGTGTGCATCACGCTGTTAAAGCAGTTAGTGAATGCGGTTCATGAGCGGCTCACCAGGGGGTGCGAGATGAGCAATAACGCAATCAACCGAACCTGTGATAAGCAAGGAAGAGCACCCCCTAGTGAGCCCATCAGGAACCAAGCAGCTCATGCCGTTAGTCTTACCTCATCGAAGAGATTCCTGTTCATGCGCTCTTGAACTTGGATATCCCGATCTTTCTCTTTTAGTTTTGATTTCCATGCATAGGGGTCTTCACTGGTTTTTACCTTTTCTTCCAATTCACGAGCAACAAACTGGCTGGTTTCTAATTCTCGAGTTTTGACCTGAAAAATGGAAAACAACCAGGTCAGGTAAAGAAGGTCTCAGGAGTATCATTACCATTTCATACACCGCGGCCTTCCCCACAGGTGGTAGGGAGGTATTGGGCCTTCCCCACGGTTTGTAGGGAGGTATTGGGCCTTCCCCACAGGTGGTAGGGAGGTATTGGGCCTTCCCCACGGTTTGTAGGGAGGTATTGGGCCTTCCCCACAGGTGGTAGGGAGGTATTGGGCCTTCCCCACGGGTTGTAGGGAGGTATTGAGCCTTCCCCACAGGTGGTAGGGAGGTATTGGGCCTTCCCCACGGGTTGTAGGGAGGTATTGAGCCTTCCCCACAGGTGGTAGGGAGGTATTGGGCCTACCCCACGGGTTGTAGGGAGGTATTGAGCCTTCCCCACAGGTGGTAGGGAGGTATTGGGCCTTCCCCACGGGTTGTAGGGAGGTATTGAGCCTTCCCCACAGGTGGTAGGGAGGTATTGAGCTTCCCCACAGGTGGAAGGGATGTATTGGGCCTTCCCCATGGGTGGTACCGATGAAATAGATTCCACTTACTCTTAACTCTGTTTCCAAGTCATCAATCTTATTCCTGAGTTGAGCAATTTCGTCGTTTTGTTGTCGGGAGATATCAGTCGTGTCAGTGGCAATGCTGCGTTGAGGACCATCAGGCCATGAAGCTGGGATACTGGAATGCATCAGTGGGGCAGTTGATGTACTGATACTCTTTTGATCTACAAGATGCTGCGTTAACCATGGCGATAAGTGAGTGTCGGATGGCGATGGAAGACGGCCGTGATGTGAGTCCCGGGTTGGAGCAGAATGGACCGGGCTGATACGTGCTGATAAAACGCGTTCCTGGGTCGGACTAGATTTGAATCGATGAGGATGATGAGGATCAGGCATCGTACTGATACCACTGTCCGTATCGTAAGATCCTTTACGATGCTGTCGCGGTAATCGCCGGTCAGGTGACGTGTCAGTGAAATCTGATTGGTCACCAAACCTCTCTTGTGTCTGCAGTGGTGCAAGGCGACGTGGTTTCTCCTCATCAGATGTTGGATCACTGATGTTTAATGTGACCGCGACATCCTCCGTTGGCCGTTCCACAGTCTTCCAATACGGCTCTTCCAATTCCGGCGTCTGTTCATGTGGTGCTGCTTGCTCCACCTTCTCCCAGTGATCAGACTCACGGCGAGGCACATTCTCCTTGAAGTCAAACATGTTGGACGTTCGTCGCATATTCATCTGGAATATGATTCATAAGAGATGAGAGACAAGTTGAAAAGAAACGCTTTTGCTCGATCGTTTATGGTCTTTAGGAGGTAGGCCAGCAACACTTACATTGCACTTGGCTCCTTCTGATTAAGAGAGAAAGGCTTCTGCTCAATCCTTACATTCGATGTGAGCAGTTGACTTCATACAAGTCTTACTTCTTAAAACAATTTCGCCAAGGGTGCCGTTTCAGCACCTAACAACGATTTTCTTCAACGAAACTAATGTTTCGAAGCAGAGAAGAGAGGAAAAGAGAACTTGAAAAGTTTGAAAGATGTTAATCTGAGATTCCTGGTGGTAAGCATCGGTATATTGCCTCATTCTTCAGAAGAGCAATGCAGAAGTCAGTTCCAATATAAAGCTTGTCCACCACAACCTCAAAGCGGATACAAATAAGAGATTGAATGACAAGACTCTGTACTGTCGTTTCATCAATAGATCACAGGCAAAAGAAAACGAACTATGCTGTATTTCACTGACCTCAAATAAGATTTTGAGATTTATAGCTGTTTTAAATTGCAGATTATAATAAAGATAAAGATGAAGACTATTCAAATACCATTGACCAAACAAGAAACAAACATACGTGTTCTGCCCAAGTTTGACCCTAAGAAAATTAACAGTGAACAACAAATTAACAACTGAAAATGATTAATAATCAAGTTGTCCCAATAATTTCACCATGAAACACCACGACAAAAAGTTTCAATTTGATAAAGATTCATTTTTGAGCAGACGTCAGGACATACCAACTTTGGTTCACCGTCGTCTGCAAAGAGACCAGTGTCAATAGCTTCCTCTCTGTAGAGATGAGACTGACCCAACTCAAACGAACCCCTGGTGATATGTGCTGAAGAAAACGACTCTCTCTTATGCGAGTCTTCAGGTTGTGAACTCGGCACAAATATTTTCGGAATGTTCCAATTATTAACTGCAAACAAGTTGTGTTTCTCAGATCTTGGGCCTCTTGGCGAGCGATGTGTCGTATCACTTGGGCTGTATGCGGCGTCAAGCTGAGCGATCGCCTGGTGTTCAGCAAGTGACATCCGAGACTGGCCGCACTGGTACTCGCAACAATGAAAGCCATCGCAACCACTTTGGTGGAAGATTAACCCACCGTCATCCTCTGATTCCTCTCTTGGATTATCTGGCATCATTTTCAAATCATGCTGTTTTGATTGTTGTTCGTCTTTAGCGACAAGTTGCCAATTATCGTTAGCGATTCCTGTCATAGTGACATCACACAGATCTGCTTCAGAGTTTTAATATCCATAGATTTTACACACTTTGGTAAATCCTGCATAACGCAAGGGGAGAATTCCCCCAAGAACCCTTCAGAAAAAACATGAGCATCATCCCTCAACATAAAGCTTTTTCAATTCTGATTATCCGAAATGCAAAATCCAAATCACGATAACCAGCCATATGTTGTCTGCAATAGTATCAACAATTGTTATAGCTGGGAATAGTCTCATCAAAATGAATGTGTTAGATTCTCTCACACTAGGCCTACCCCACCTATGTTGATCATAGTCCACTGCACGCTTGATAATCTATTGATTTTGATCTTGTTCTGCAGGTGATTCATCTAACAGACTCGGTTTCATACTCACTTGAGCGAGAGAAATCAAACAATTCAAATAGCAACTGTATTGAGCTGCGATTGAAGTTAGGCTGAACCGATACAGATAATGTATTCCATGTAACACCTATAATAATGCATGAGATATTTAGATGAAGGGTTGGAATGATTTATGATCCATCTCATGTCATATTGACGTGAAACAGGCACACACAGCTTTACAATTTGTACGCTGATACTGTCTCGATAATGCTTGATGCAGCAGGTGTCATTACAAATACCACATCCCGAGTTGGACACTAATATGCAAATGTATCACCTATCCCACCTATGCCGCGCATGAAACGCGTGCACACTACTGGACAAGGGACACTCTCATTGAACAACACACGCTGAATATCAAAGACCATGGTAACTTACCCCTGCGACTGGATGCTCATCTAGACTGGAGCTGTCCGATTCATCACCATCATCCTGGGGACGAGATCGCCTCTTCTCCGTCCGTCGCTTACTCATTGCTGTGCTGTCCTGGACAAGTGGCTCCTCCTGTGGTGGTTCTTGGAAGAAGTCTGAAAAGTTCATCGGACTTTCATCTTTCTTTTGCTCTGTGGGGACTATAAGATCTTCGTGTAAGATCTCAGGTGCTGAGTGAACAGTCTGAGATGTTTGAGGTTTGACCTCATCATCAGAGAAGGTATCGTAAGGATCTAAAGCTTTAGCTAATGCTGCTAAAGCCTCATCCTTCGACAGCCTTAAAGAATCAGGGTCTTCTTTGGGCTTTTGGAAGTCGTCAGCATTTCCATCTGGCCTGTCAATCTGATCAAACCTGTCCTCAGCTAGCGGCTCAGCATCACGAGGCATAGCATATGTTGGTTGTGGGTACTCATGCTGTGAAGGGTCATCATTTAGTGCTTCCAGCTCACGTCGTTCAGGTGCAGTGAAAGGTCTAAGCTGGTCGGGAGCAGGCACATTCGAAACTAAATGACAAATAGCAAGATGCGAGCATAAATAAAAGCGTGCTGAGTGAGACGTGTGTGATCTCAGATGCAAGACTATGGCTGATGGGATGCAAGATAACAATAAGCATACAAGGATTTGTTAGTTCACAGCAGTTACACAAAGCAATAGCATGCCCCCTAATGAAAAAGTCAAGAAAAAAACAACTTTATGGATCGGAATTTTTTTCAACTTTTTTTTTTTGAAAAGGAAGGAACTTTTGATAAATAAGTTTGAAAATTAGTTTTAAAGAAAAAAAAATTTTTGTTAAATTTTTTTTCAAATTGGTAAAAAATGCTAAAATTTGGGATTTGGGATTGGGACTTGTGGCTTGCATACTGGCTGTAGGGGGTTCAACTCTCTCGGTCTTTCAGTTATACTGGGACCAGCCCAATTCCCCCAGCGAGCTACAGCATTCATTGATAGTCTTGTTTCTGGGATCACCAAAGTAAGGAGAGACACCTTTACATACCTACAACCTAACACCTCCTCGCTGCTGAGACGACAAGTTGCATATTCATCAATTCAATCAGAAATTGAATAGAAATGATACGGAATAGTGATGTGTTTTTGTTTTTGGAGTAGAGGTGTGAAGTTGGAGGAGGGCTCTTGTGAGAAGTCTTCAGCAGTAAAGGTGTCAGCATCGCATCAAGGAATACTCAGATTGGCAAACATCAAGCGAACTTAGCAAATAAAACAGTGTATGTGGCATGCGTGCAAACATCAACACAAAGTGTGCTAATTCATCTCATTCTACCAAATTCTACTTGAATTCATGCCATCGCAGAGCATTCAGGAGGCAAGCTATTAAAAGGTTTGAGCAGCAGCATGCACTAAAGACCTGTTAGCCAGGATAGCTCAGCTGTCAGCTGGGATAGCTCTGCTGTCAGCCGGGATAGCTCTGCTGTCAGCCAGCATAGCTCTGCTGTCAGCCGGCATAGCTCTGCTGTCAGCAGGGATAGCTCTGCTGTTAGCCGGCATAGCTCAGCTGTCAGCTGGGATAGCTCTGCTGTCAGCTGGGATAGCTCTGCTGTCAGCTGGGATAGCTCTGCTGTTAGCCAGCATAGCTCTGCTGTCAGCCGGCATAGCTCTGCTGTCAGCCGGGATAGCTCTGCTGTCAGCCGGCATAGCTATGCTGTCAGCCAGCATAGCTCTGCTTTAGCTGAGTACATGCTTTCATTTACAGGACAACTTATGTAATGGCCTCATACAAGGACTGTTAACGTAAAACACTCTCCTTCTGTTTCATGCTCTTTACCACTCAATTACTTTCTTTTCATTTTTTCAACACCTATTTAAAGCTATAACCTACGTAAACATCAACTTTGGTTAAAACTGTTAACATCACGTACCTTGAACATACTGATCTCTGCTGGGGGTCTGACCAGGCCTATCGTCTGCTCCTCTCTTCTTGACTGCAACAATCACATCACCATCCTGGAAGAAAACAAACAATGAGATATCGCCATTGTTCTGGAACCACACGTCATAGCCAAATTGTGTTGCTTTTGTTATCACGTGGAATGTCAACACAGCCAAAGTTTGACTCCTGATCTGGGCTAAGGTTACTGGTGGATGATGACATCACAACATCAAGATATCAAACCTCTCCAAGGTCTGATATATCATCCACATGTTTCATGTTTTTGTTACTGACACAACATCACAGCCAGAGTTCTTTTTAAAAGCGACTACATTCATAGAATGTAAGAAAGCTGAGACCATCCCCTCAGAAATACAAGCAGATATATCATGGACTGAGTTTACACTTTGGATCAGGATTAGGTTAACAAGTTGGTGCACAGCATGGACTATTGCTAGAGGGGCAATTTATACTAAATGTATGAAGAATGAGGATGGAAAAATAGAAATAACCAACTCCATAGCTGCTGCAAAATCATTGATTTAAAGAAAGCACATATTCTAAAAGATCTATCTAACAAATAGAGTGTACAAGAACTTTGACCAAATGTAAATAAATTCCATCCCATGAGTTGTAATGTAGATACATTTCAAGATTTGAGGGGAATATACAAGTTCCTAAGCATTTCCCATTGCATAAGCTTTCATTGAAGGAGAGGTCTCAACACTGCCAAGCTCTTCTGTCTCAGTCACATCACAGTTCTATTATATTGTTGTTGTTTGATTTGGTCATCAATTTCAATCCCTTGCTCAGCAGTATGGAGACACCTACCCCTTAACCCAAATAGGACTGAGGGTGGCCTCTCAAGTTAATTTCAGTTTCAGACATAAGACAATTGTTTAGAATGGTATTGATCAAAGCCAGATCAACTATAGCTTCTCAGAGAAACTGCCCCAGTCCTTTTTGGGTTGTTTGGCGAGACAGGGTGGGAATCGATGTGATCTAGATTCCACTTACCACGTCCAATATCATATCATACTACGACAGAGGTGAAATAACAATTATTTGAAAGCGTTGAACAAGTGATGTTTGTTGGAGAATAAGGCGAGCTTGGGGCACCTGACAATGGTGAAGAATCACGCTCATCTTTTGCAAAGGACTGGGGCCAGCTCTCTTTGGTGAAGAAAGTTCATTAGAATTGGTCGAAAAGATACAAAACCTAAAACCTTAAACCTCATTACATTTACTTTTTAGTATTTTGAACACCCCCAGTCCCAACAGAGTAACCATTGTCAGAAGCATTTTGATTTTAAAAAGACCATTCTATTGGAGGCTAATAATACCGTACAACAAATCTTGCAAGCAGGGAGTGGTACATTGACGTTATATTTCACAAAGCCTTTCATAACTCTTCCACATACATTTCATTACATATGCCCCTGTACTTCTGGTAGGCCTAGGTCTAAGCTTGGCATGTAGGCCCCCCCACATCACCAGGTGCTTGATGAGGACTGTGGAAACACCTGACTATTTACTCCACCCAAGATCAATACTCGAGGCAAGACGATATTCAATTTGAACCAACATTGTTTGAATAGCATAAACATATTATTATCTTAGTGTGACCCTCAATGATGGCTGGCCAGCCACTATCTCCAGGAGTATTCTACAAGGAAGGAAAAAGATTCCAGCAAGTGACCGCGAGAACCAACTTTCATGAAGACAATTAGAAAGAGCTTGACAGCAAAAAGCTTAAGACAATCCTCCCCAAGGGCAGATGATGTTTTAGCAGTACTTTCAGAAGGGTCATTTACATCTTTGCGACTGATCCTAAACCCTCTTATTATGTAAGCTTGGAGTAAGCAATGCCAGAAGGCAAGGGTCCGATCTTCACTTTGCCTACCTTCTGAATCTTCACATCCTGGGTGCTGTCCTTAGGGATACTCAGCCCACCATTGATCAACAACTCGGCATTACCGATATGATCTCTGACCGCTTCTGATTCATTAACATTCCCCATGTCAGGAAAAATTCATAAAGAATATTGCGGTTGAAATTCAACTGAATTCAAGAACTAAAGAAACCATTTGGAAGAGAACATGTCCAAAGATAGTGTGCTGTGGGCATCGACGTTCTTGCCTTCCAAACGAGCAGAATTCAAGGACAACATGAGCGGATGGTTTTCATGGGAGGAACATGTCCAGAATAATCACACATGTGCACTTGCTGGCTATCCCAATCTTCAGAACTACCACACATGGATTTTACCTTAGGACCTGGCTAAATCCTGAACACCACTGAAAAGTTTGCTGAGAACACAATACAAACTGTACCACAGTACAACTGCATCATTGTGAGCAACTAATTAAATATTAACAACTCCCTCTGAGTCTTGACAAGGTTTGGAGGTTCAAGTACCATTCATACGTCAAAATGAATGTCAAATTGACTCGACAAGGACTTCATACATTTCAGCGATAGGCCTAATGTGTTGGGACATGACATTCCTTACCAAGTCGAGTGGTTTATATTGAACCATCATTCTGACATTCGTATGTCAATGGAATGACATGTCCTTGATACATATTGGTTTCCTTATTTAAAGATTGTTATTCAGCAGTCTTTAGGTAAGCAGGTTCTGTTTCATGAGCCCATATCAAAACAGTACAACTCTACAGAACATGTCTGTGGGTTATCATATACTTGAAAGGTCCACAGCACCAACTTGATTGACAGGTCCTGATATCATTAAATGCTTTCAGAACCCTGATTGAATATCATTTCCCATGACACTCAAAGGCCTGTCACCATGGCAACACTATTGATTGTGTACCAGATGGACCCTGATATGAGAAGTATTTGAGTTTAGGCCTATCCGCCAAGACCAAGGGTAGTGTACGTCAGATGGGAGACCAGGGGAAGCAGGCAGTGACGGTGAACAACAAAGATAGGATGAGGCTATCAGCACCACCATTTTGAACATGAAAGAACCATAGCCACTGGTATAGGCCTATGGCTTGAGAACAGGATTTCCATGGGTGTGAAGGCTGAAGCCTAGGATGGACAGACAAGGAGCCATGGCCACCACTAAAGAACTTTAAGTACAAATGATGATGTGCAGCGGGTGTACGTGTTGTAACAGCAAAAGCTATTCAGGGGTTTTTGGTCAGAAAACAACAAAGGGTTACAACGATCTTGATATTGAAAATGACAACATTGATGTGCATGAGCAGGATATGATACTTCATAAAAGAAGCCGCTGGCATAAAAACAGACCATTTATAAACATCAGATTTTGAAATATCAGTGGTGAACAGCGAGATGTGTGTGTGAACATATAGATATGTAAATATGGCCCTGCATTCCAGGCTAATAAGCAAACAGTACGAATAAAGATAACAGTTTATTCAAATTCAAAATCTCCATGTAGGTATGAATGATCAAAATGTGAGGATAGAAGTACCAAAGACTTAGTGTTTGAAGTTTCAAGACACTTAATAGTTTGATGTAATCCAAAAGTTCCAATATCACTTGAACCTGAAGCACGTCTCCCTAAGGCATCATTTCAAGTCACACATTTCAGGTTCCCATTCAACTTCACTCACTGTGATCTAAAGCGATGGAATGCAGGGTTCATCAAGAAATACCTCAATAGGGACTCGAGCTCTCATTATGTAGCCTTCCTCCCCAACTGCATCAAAACTCTGCAACAATGCGAGTCAAACTATTTTTACTGGTAGGCAAAGGAGACAGCTCTTGAGGGTCAAATATCAATGTTAGTAAGGACAACCACAGTGTCTAAGGTGAAGACCTACATCACCTGAATTGTTAGTTCTGAATTCTGAGTGGTTTCTAGTTCTACACGATCTTGTCAGTAAGGTAAGCAATCTACCTCAGGGATGAAAATGTTAGTATAACCTAGTGAGAAGTTTCATGGATCTTTTTCTTACCTTAATACTATCTTGTAGGATCCTGAGTTCTGACCGCACATGATTGTACTTCTCTTCAATGGCAGCTTTTTCCTGAAGGAGAGAAGGACAGTTTTAGAAACTGATATGGTAATTGTGACAGCACGGTACAGGATGTACAACATGCCATTGAGAAAGACAAACATCAACCTCAATGTTATCAACAGATGTCCTGAAACCTCACAAAAGAATGATTTAATTTCGACATCTGTGATCTACCATCATCCTCTTCAAAGTCAGTACCAACAAATACTCTGTAGATGAACTGAATAAGTTCCTTTTTTGAAGAAAGAGAATTGACCCCAAGTATTGTGAACTTGAACTGAGAGCAGAGATATTATCTATTGAATCTATTGAAGATGTAAATGCATTCCAATCCATTGCTCATACCACAAGTATGAACAGCGAGGAATATTTATGTCGCTATGTATCTTTTATGCAAAACCAATAAAATAACAGAAATTTAAACATGTGTGGTGTTAAAAAGTTTCGGTGTTGTGTGAGCCGAAGTCAATAACGTCTGCTCTAAGCCATATGAGGGAAAGAGTGACAAATTGAAAGGAGTAAACAAAAGTTGCATCTTTGGAGGCAAATCACTTGATCAACACCCACCATGTTCTCTGCAGTACCAGATGCAACCACACTCTACCATCCTGGGCCTACCATGTGACCGGGTGTTTGAGATGTAATCTCCTGAACATGAGACCTTTTGAGTTAATCACACCAAACATTTCAACGTCAAGTTCCCAATGAACACATGTTGACTTGGGCAGAAACACCCACCTTAGGCACACCACTCTCAATCTCACCACAGAACATAGCTTCATCCACCAGATGGACTTACTGCCAAGAGGTAAATGAGTGCAACAACACAAGAGATACTTGCTGAGTACACATGGACACAGATGGCACTAAACTTCAAGTACGAAAGCAATATTTCAACCACACTCAAAGTCCATCGACTCCAAAGGTTCAACCCTTCATAGGAAACATACCATCATGCATGCAACAGCACCAGAACCACTTGGAGTCTGAACCAATGCCAAGGTGAGCATACCACATGAGATAGATTGAACCACACCCATGAGATGGGCCAACGGGCAAGACATAAATGAGTAGAGTACAATATTCCAAGCGATGTTGTCAATTAGAGGCAGATGACCAAGAACTTCAGGTTTGAATACAATACATCTAACCCTAAATCAAGGGATTAAGAACACTGCCAGATTCCCAAAGACATGAAGGAACGAACAGTACTGAACAAGCCAAGCCAAGTTTGTAATCAACATGAAATAGCTACCTCTGGTTCATCCCAGCTCTCACTGCCATCAGTCTCCATGTTAGGCAGTGATTCCAGTGAGTCTTGTGGCCTCAAGTATTGCCTATCATAGGGAAGTCTCTCTGTTAGGACACCACAGTTAGCACCAGTTTTCTCGTTGGCACTGCTCAGAGATTCGGCAGATCTCCTAGGCTCATTATCACCTGAATATGGTGGTTCTTCCTCACTAAAACCAGATCCCTGGCAGAGGTGATCACCCTGGTCCAGCTGAGGCAACTCTACACTTAATTCTCTGCGGAGATTATCTAAAGGGTGATCTTGCCCTGGTGACTTGAAACTAACGTCTGGACATATGCGTCTGTCTAAATCCTGGTCTTGCTCTGGCGTTTCCAAACTAGATTTCCTTCTGAACAAGTCATAATCAAGGTCATCATTTCCCTCACATGACCCATCAGACTCTGGAGATGCATTAAATCTATCGTCCATCTGAAGAACTGGCAATGACATCAACTGAGACAGATCAAGGCTCCCTCGCTTCTTCTGTGGATAACTGGGTCTAAGGTTTTCTGGTTCTTCATCTACATCCAAAGAGGATTGTTTTGACACACGAGGACTGCTCCTCTCTGATTCCTCAGGCCCTGCCTCTGCCTCCAAAGAAGATTGTTTAGACACACAAGGACTGCTCCTCTCAGATGCCTCCGGCCCTGCCTCTACATCCAAAGAGGATTGTTTAGACACACGAGGACTGCTCCTCTCAGATGCCTCTGGCCCTGCCTCTACATCCAAAGAAGATTGTTTAGACACACAAGGACTGCTCCTCTCAGATGCCTCCGGCCCTGCCTCTACATCCAAAGAGGATTGTTTAGACACACGAGGACTGCTCCTCTCAGATGCCTCCGGCCCTGCCTCTGTCTCCAAAGAGGATTGTTTAGACACACAAGGACTGCTCCTCTCTGATTCCTCAGGCCCTGCCTCTGTCTCCAAAGAGGATTGTTTAGACACACGAGGACTGCTCCTCTCTGATTCCTCAGGCCCTGTCTCTGCCTCAAAAGAAGATTGTTTAGACACACAAGGACTGCTTCTCTCTGATGCTCCCGGCCCTGCCTCTGCCTCCAAAGAGGATTGTTTAGAGACACAAGGACTGCTTCTCGCGGATGCCTCTGGCTGTGCCTCTACATCCAAGGACGATTGTTTAGATACAAAAGGACTGCTTCTCTCTGTTCCCTCAGGCCCTGCCTCTTCCTCCAAAGAGGATTGTTTAGACACACAAGGACTGCTTCTCTCTGTTCCCTCAGGCCCTGCCTCTTCCTCCAAAGAGGATTGTTTAGACACACGAGGACTGCTCCTCTCAGATGCCTCTGGCCCTGCCTCTGCCTCCAAAGAGGATTGTTCAAACACACAAGGACTGCTTCTCTCTGATGCCTCTGGCTGTGCCTCTACATCCAAGGACGACTGTTTAGACACGCGTGGACTGCCCTTCTCTGGTCCCTGGGGGTCTGCCTCTACATCCAAGGATGATTGTTTAGGTACACAAGGACCGCTTCTCTCTGATGCCTCTGGCTGTGCCTCTTCATCCAAGGACGACTGTTTAGACACGCGAGGACTGCCCTTCTCTGGTCCCTGGGGGTCTGCCTCTACATCCAAGGATGATTGTTTGGACACATGAGGACTGCTCCTCTCAGATGCCTCCGATGGAGCACTGTCACATACATCAAAGGACAACTGGTCAGCACACTCTAACAACTTCGAACTGCGCTCTTCAAATCTTTCCTGAGGCGTGCTATCACTGAGTTTTTCTGGTTCTGTTCTATTTGGTTCTTTGTGTGGTGTGTCTATTACCTCCTGAGGTGATTCACCTTCCGCTGGTGGGTCAAACACCCTTGAGCTATTGTTTGTTTTGTGTGGTACTTTACCACCTACTTCCTCCAGAACTCCCTCATCCAGCGTTCGTGGCCCCCTTTCATATGATCTCTCCAGCATCTGCCCATCTGATTCTGAGTCCAGTGTCTCTGCGGGTGTGTCCACGCCAGAATCCTCTGGCTCACTGTCCTGGCCACATGCCAACACTGGTGGTTGATCAACAAGTTCCCCACCTCTTGCATCAGCTGGTGTGTTATCACTGGCTCCATCAAGCAATTCACCATTGGCAACAAAAGCCTCTTTGTCAACAAAACCATCACTCATCTCAGGTCGTACTGGATTTGAACTAGATTCCACTGATCCACTGTCAATAACTGATAAAGGCTTTTCCTTTGAATCTGGAGGTGTTTCATCTTGAACCTGAGTCTGAATACTAGATTCCAGCGGAGTTTCTCCAGCTGTTCCAATACTGAACCTTGGTGGTGTTTTCCCTGGTTTCTGAGAACTCGACTCTTCAACTGCTTTCAGTGGAGTTTGAGAACTTGCTTTTTGTAACGTCTCCACAGGCTTTTGAGACCCAGACTCTTCCGACCTTTCCATTGGTGCTTGAGAACTGATTTCAAATGGTTCTTCAGCTGGTGTTTGAGTGCAGGAATCCAGTGACCTTCTACCTGGTGTTTGAGAACTAGACCCCGTCAAAGTTATATCTGCTGTTTGAGAGCTTGATTCCACTGGAGTTTTGATTTGAGTTTGAGAGCTTGATTCCATTGGTCTTTCAATTGGAGTTTGAGAGCCGGAATCCATTGGAGTTCTAACAGGTGTTTGAGAGCCGAAATCCTTTGGTGTTTTAACTTGAGTTTGAGAGCTGGATTCCGTTGGAGTTATTTCAGGTGTTTGAGAACTGGATTCCATTATAGTTCTTACATCCGTTTGAGAGCTGGATTCCTTAGGTGTTCTAACTGGAGTTTGGGTTCCAGAATGCGAAGGTGTCTTTACTAGAGTTTGAGTAGTAGCCTCTGGTGGTTTTTCAACAGGTGACTGGACAGTACCCTTCAGTGGCTTGGAAGGTTCACCAAATATCAAGTTCTCATGTGTCCTATCAAAATGTTCTTGTGGTCTATTTGACGGGTCAAGCGGAAGAGTAGGTTCAGCCTTCAAGGGCTTTTTATTGAATTGATGTGGTGAATCTCCTGCTAGGCTTTCACAAAGTTCAGGTGGTTGTTCTGGACACTGGCCACTTTTCTGGTCCAGGGAAGCTTCCTCCAAGTCAGCCTGTACTCCAATGCTCGACACAGGATAATGGGAAGGCACGGCCTGAACACCTTCATCAACTACAGCTGTTCTTGCAACATCTGGTTTAGAGCCTCTATCCTGGGCTTTTAGTTTCCTCGGCTTCAACTTTGTTGGAGAGCTGCTGTCAGATTCGCCAGATATCCCATCTCTTGACATATAGTCACCATCTTCCTCAGGAATAGTACCCAACACACCTGGGAACAGCGGATCATGGACAGGAGTGCCACCATCTTTCAGAGGTACCCAAAATAACTTTTCAGGAGTAGTATCATCATCAATAACTGTGTTATTTGTTGTGTTGTCCGTGTTGTCAGTTAGGTCTCGGCCTGGTGAGAATGCAGCTTCATCTTCTGGCAATGGGTATGTCTGGAGAAATGGTTGTTTTGACTTTCCAGGCCCTAGAAGACCACGATGCAACCTCTTGGATGGAATTGTGTACATCTCCGTCGGAGATTGAAGTTTCGATGTATGATTGCTCCTGGTGCCATCATGTGACAGCTGTTCCCTGGCCCTTGTTGGCACGATGTTCCCTTCCTGAGCTGACGATTGTGGTGGCATTCGGCCTTTATTGGTTGATGAGTTTTGGTCATCCTTTCCTGGTGATCTCTGCTTATTCTTAGCATTTTTTGGTTGGTTATCGACCCCAGTAGTTCTCAATTCCTCCCTCTCGTTGACTGGCACCTGGGAGTTATCACTGAAGAACCTAGCAGCCTTCTTGACCCTACCACTATCATGGTTCAAAGCATCGGTCCTCCTCCGACCAGGTTCAATCAAAACGAACGCTGGCTTCCGGCCATTAACGTCCCTCCACTTCTCCCCAATCCTAACAGGTTCATTGGCAAATATGAACTCATCCGTTCTAGCATTTGACAGTCTCTGGGGTGGCTCTGAACTTCTTGCAATGACTTTTGCCTCTGTAGGCTTGACCTCCACGAATGCTGGTCTTCTTTGATCATTAGGCTCATTTTGCTTCTGCCTCTGAAGGGGCTCCACCTTGGCAGGCTCCTCTGACAAGTTCCTTCCACCTCCTTGGTCCTCCGCTTCGTGCTCTCTCAGAATCTCTGGACTTGTTTCAGGCTCAGCTTGCAAAGAGACTGTCTCGCTTGCTTTTAATATGCTCGTTTCCAATGGTGTCTTTTGTGTTTCTTTAGTCTTTAATGGAGGCTGGCCCTCTGATGGTTGACTTTGTTTTGGCACCTTTACTTGAGGATCAGGATTGTTATTTTGAGTTCCTTCAGGTAGTTTCAGTGTCTGTTCCAGTAATCCCGCATTTCTGACTGTCGGATTACTTGTGTTTGGAGGCCCCTTCCTCTGAGCATTT
The DNA here is from genome assembly GCF_910592395.1 of Lineus longissimus. Lineage (NCBI taxonomy): Eukaryota > Metazoa > Nemertea > Pilidiophora > Heteronemertea > Lineidae > Lineus > Lineus longissimus. The sequence continues at coordinate 21,258,271 of NC_088313.1, forward strand.
ACTTCTTTTGTACCTGGCTTTTTCTGATGATCTCTCAGTCGATTGTCGCTCCTCTGAGGTTGATACCGGTCCGGTGACAGTCCAGAATTGTTCCTCTCTCCCCTTGCCCTATTCACTGATGATTCACTCTCTGTGGGAGACGTGCAGCGCTCCGAGTCCGTTGGTATCGGTGTTGATACTGCACTCCTCAACACGTCACTATCCCAGCCTGCTACCGATGGTGCCGGTGATTGGTAGATACTGACATGCTCTAGAGGCGATGTTGATCTGATCACGACGTGATATGCACTGTCATATCTGTCCCGCGCCATCAGTTACATCTTGGACAGGCGATCATCCTATGAGCCGGATGACCACAACGGCAATGATAAGATCTAGACCACGTGGGCAGATATTCAGATCAAACCAGAGCAGAGCATCTCTGGATTTGATCACAGGGTGATGATTCCTCTTAGAGATAATGATAAGACTTGCTGTTGGCTGTGATGAGCAGTGAATGACAGTCTCTAGCTTTCCTCTCACCAGCAGATGAAAGTTTTACCTTGGGGGAATTAGCACTGAATGCGTCTTTCAGATGTCATGCTCGTGCGGAGAAAGTCAGCCAACAACCTCTGACAGTTAAACACAGAGTACGAGCCACACTATTAGTAAGACCGGTTGACACAGAATCCTGACTTGACATCAACACCAGATTGCATTCACATTATTGAAGCCGTCCCTCCAGGACTGAATTGTCTTGATACACTTGAGGTAGATGGAGATGGATGTCCACACTTTGTGTCCACGCTCACGAGAATCAAACCTGTGTAATACGGATCTAGATTATCACCTATCCATATTCAATAACGTTGTTGATTCAAAACGGGTGGAATCTATAAACACAGCTCCACCATGCTACAGGCCTAGTCGAGTCCATGCATCACAGGCCTAGCTCTGCCATTAACATATGGATATGAGTCCATGCAAACCAGTCGATTTCCATGCACATATGGCGCTTGTGCCAATAAAATATTGGAAAATGGCCGATACGTATTACAACGGCCGCTCTATGACAACAGGTGGTCATGGACTTGGGTGTGATTCTTATGCAGTTTATATTCATCAGTATAATTCTCTAGACCGGTCAAGGCACTTCTAGAGCTGCTCCTTCACAAGCATCCAGGAGACCATGGCTGACAGGCAGCAGATGCTCAGATATCTCTAAAGATGAACATGTTATGTCATTTCATTATGGCTGCATATTTGATATTGACTTAGAGAACTAAGAAAATAATCGAGTGATTACTGATAGGAGCAGTGGGCGTATCCAGTGTCGCATGTCTTTATCACTTCGCCTGATATTGGAAGAAGGATATGGTGGGTGGTGGTGACAATCTGGCATTGCAGCTAGAGAACTCTCATATCTGGCACCCATGGTTGACAGAATCATGTGGCGTGTCACATTTGACCTGACTGTAGCTGTATTGTGGATGTGAGGGCATTAAAAAGGCCTGTAATGGCATGGCCAAGCCCTTCATTCAACCTCACAGCATGTGCTCCATTGACACAATGTTTATAAATGAATTGATCAATTGATTTATAATGACAGTAACAGCAGTGTTTGGAATAAATAAAGGCTTTGAATTAACTTATTATGATAATATCGGCATATTTTTAATAGAGTTGCTGTTTTCAACCTATGTGGAGTCAGTGGTAGAGTGGTTGGAGCTCCAGGCATTCATGTTGCAGAGCCTCAGGGTTGTAGGTTCAGTCATAAGAACCCCTAACGTGTCTCTCTGTCCAATAGAGCTAAAACTGCATGGTACCAAGGTGACAGCGTTTGAGAATACAAATGCTTGAGTCAGACCATAGAGCTAGGTATTTGTCTCATTACAACCTGCCAGTTCACGATGCTCTTCATTGCAGCCCAGCCAAACTTGTAAAGAAGGTGAAATGGGCAACCTAAGGCTGGACATCCATAGTGAACTTGTGGCCTCATGGTGTGGTATACTGGTAATGGCTTTTAACAACGCAATGGGCAGTATAATACGCAATGCCAGCCAGAGAGATGATAAGAGATGAATTCATTGATGCCCGAGAGAATGGGGAAGTACCAATGATAGAACAAGTCTGCCACTACTGGTTCCATGCCCTTACAAAACAACTTTGGGCATGAGACTAGCAACTTCACGCATAAAAACAAACCCTTGCTACAGAACGCTAACAACAAAACCTCAACAGTACTTTATGAGTGACAGTCAGTCACTCGTGGGAGGAACTGGAGAGGATTGTCAGAGACAGCAAATGGTGGAAGAGGGTTGTTGGCAGCCTATGCTTTCAGAGGTCAGAGGACCGAAGGGCTTAAGTCCGTCATTTTACAAGAGGAGGACAGAAAAACCAAAGTCCAGAGATGAAGGAAAGCACAAATGAAGAACCATCCACCTACCATGTCACTGTCCATGTTGAACATCAACTTCCTCAGAGGTCCACAACAACTTCCAGCAAGTTTATCTACCTTCCAATGTAATCAGAGTCTTTTTTCAGAATTGAGACTTTCAAATAGTTTAAATCTGATTGAACTGTCCTCATTTGCAGACCACACTGTAACCAACATGAATGGTCAATCAAAGTCAGTTAGAAGTTTGAAACTATCTGAGTCAAGATTGTCACCGATTGAATTCAGACAGGTGTGCCCTTAAATGCGGGCAGAACGCTCGTGACATATCGGCCACAGAATCCCTTCAAAATCATGGCGGAACAGATCAATAGGGACTGTTGTAGTGGTTAATATCCGCTTAAGGCCAAGCACCACACAGATGCTGCGGCAGGCATCATAACAGGCCGGTCGGAACCAAAATCAATAGGAACGGTTTGTACCACTGCACCTGCCTCAGTACAGGAGATAGGAACGGTTTGTACCACTGCACCTGCCTCAGTACAGGAGATAGGAACAGTTTGTACCACTGCACCTGCCTCAGTACAGGAGATAGGAACGGTTTGTACCACTGCACCTGCCTCAGTACAGGAGATAGGAACGGTTTGTACCACTGCACCTGCCTCAGTAGAGGAGAAGATGTAACCAGTAGAAGTCTTTGACAACCTCCACAGACTTTGGCAGAGACGTGCAAGTCAAATGCTTCTTATAGCCCTCTTCTTCTTTCGTGGATGTCTATTTCATATAGTCCTTATTTTCATGCCTCAAGAACCCCTTGCCATCATATCCGTAACTCTTATGGTTACCGCTAACGGGAATGATTATTTGGAATATCCATGGAAGGATCCCATCAGAACAGACATTGAAAGATGATAGTCTAAGTCAATATGTCAATTATCAACAACTAGAACACAACCACTTGTAGGAACAGTTTTTGAAATCCTTTCAAGATACATTTTCCATAATCATTCCTGAATTTGAATCCTTAGACAACCGACAGCATCCAAAGGCAATGATCAAATCAGCCACATGTGTTGACACAGACAATGCTTCTCTCGTTTGCAATGGTTTGTTCACTGTTGTGTGTTGACGGACAGTATCAGGAGTAGTGACCATTCAAAGTAGCGAGATCTTTTCACCAATAATTGGCTGAAAGCTGCAGAAGCAGGTGGGATTATTGATTTGGCACGGATCTGCATGGTCACGACGTAATTCCATGACCTAAGTCTAGTGGTAGGCCCTAGCCTACAGGACTACTAAATATGAGCTTATCTTTATAGCAATCTGAGTTAAACTACTCTATGAGTTGGAGCTGAAAGAAATGAGGGCAAAGCAGCTGTGAGAGGAGAGTATTGTGTTGGTGATGGAACTTATAGCACAACATAGACACACCACTCACAAGCATGGTACACATCTCATAGGTACATCAAGTGAAGGTTTCAATAAGCACCCACACAAACATACACCCATCTTGGCGTTATGCCTGTCATGTTTCGGAGGGCATTCCAGTGGTGCTTCAACAAATGTTCATTGCTAAACCTTTGGTTACCAGAGGCTCCCTGACCTCCAGTGATGTTCCTGTCTCAACCACTGGATGAGCTGCAACCAGTCACAGAACCAGCATTCGCAGTCTTAGATCAGCGGTAACCAACTGCTTTTCGTTGTTATCCCATGGAGTTCCACCAGCAGACCCTTGGTTTGTGATGAGGGACCCCACTTACACGTCTCAATGAGATATGTACATAACCAAACAATCAAATAAGGTACTGTGTGTGATGCTGATAGACCAGCGATGGCCATACAATTAGTAATATGCAACAGAATGATGCCACAGTACTGTAATATGCAACAGAATGATGCCACAGTACTGTAATATGCAACAGAATGATGCCACATTACTGTAATATGCAACAGAATGATGCCACAGTACTGTAATATGCAACAGAATGATGGCACATTACTGTAATATGCAACAGAATGATGCCACAGTACTGTAATATGCAACAGAATGATGCCACAGTACTGTAATATGCAACAGAATGATGCCACAGTACTGTAATATGCAACAGAATGATGCCACAGTACTGTAATATGCAACAGAATGATGGCACATTACTGTAATATGCAACAGAATGATGCCACAGTACTGTAATATGCAACAGAATGATGCCACAGTACTCTAGTAGAGATTCTTGTCTCTGCATAATACTAACTGTACGGGGGAGGTTCAAACTCAATAAGAAGACCACGTATTGCTGATTTAGCTCAAGGGAGTTACCTTTTCCATTTCAAGACAACACAAAAGCTCATATTCTCTCTCCTGTTAGTATAATGAGGAAAAACCACATCGTTAGCAATGAAGCAGAGGGTGACTAATATTACAAGAGTTAGTGTTGTTGATGATTACTGAATCAGGGGAAAACCCAGTGAACAAATTGATGATGGTGCCAGCGGTGGTTTTGATGTTTAATGTTTGTTTCACAGAGAAACTGCCATATCTTTGTGAGTTGACCTTCTACAGCCAGCATTTTAAATGACAACTCTGCTTGGCTGCTGCATCCTGGGTGATTCATCCACAACAACACACTGGGGCGTCATTCAATATCACTTCGACCTTTCTGTCACCCAATACGGACTCCACCCGATAGGGAGTCATATCAGAGATTATTGGAAATATATCAGAAAAAAGAACATAGGGCGTCGATGTGATTAAAATGACAGCTGTTGAATGCCTACTGATATAGGCCTAGGACAGGCCAGATCCATACATGTTGTCATGGTAACTCTTATCGAAGTAGAGTGACTCCACCTGATGTCTACGGCTAGAACTGATTTCCTCCCGCTTCTGTATAAGGCCATATGTTAGTAACACTAATTAAACGATAGACAGACCACTACATGATACAAAGTTGGACTTACCCTGAGTAAGTTTTGGTAGTGAGCAAGCTGTTTCCTCAGTTCTTCAATCTCCTGTTCATGACCGCAGGCATTCTGAAACATGATGGTAGTTCTCTTATAGAACTGACTTTCATTGATGAGGGCAAATCTGACCAACTCACTCAAACTAAGCATGCTGCAGTAAAAGAAGAGTCCCAAGTCCATGGAACCCTTTCCAGTTGAACTGAGCACTCTACTCTCTTTTCATGCACATTTCAACACACACCTTAAGTGATATAGAAATAGTTATAAAGAGACCAAGTGTCATCACTGGATATGAACTGAGGACATCACTTCCATGTCCCTCTACCTGAGCTTGTGGCAACATTCGTTAAAACTGTGACCTAAGTCTTGACGATCACGACCATAGAGGTGGATTCTTCTGCCAAGAGGGGATTTCATAATCGACAAGAAACTACAGTGATGTGTTATAACGTACCTTGCCTCTCCTGAGTTCAGCGATGGTTTCTTTGAGGTTCACTTCAGTCTTCTCCGCCTTCATCAAGCTCTTCTCTGTCTCCTCCAGAATGCCGATCTGGGCGCGCATTTCAGCCAGCTCCTGTCTTGTGATGACAGCCGTACCGCCACGCGAGCGCGTCAAATCAGCCTGTCGTTGTTTGTCTTCAAGCGTCTTGATGACCTTCTCCATCCGCTGGATCTTCCGGTTGCATTCATAGAGTTCATCTTGGAGTGAAGTGTTTTCTTTTTCAAGATCTTTGATTTTGGAGTTCTGGAAAGCAGGAGGAGTTCAAAATTACTCACAGATGTCAGTGCCAAGTGACAGTTACCTTTTCTTTAGTTAAAAATTTTCAAAGTCAAAAATCTTTGGGACTGATGATGTTTCTTAATTTTGAGCAGAAAAAAAACAAGTGAAAAACTTCGACTTACCCCTCTCTCAAGTGAGGCTGCATTGTTCTCCAGCTCCTGCAACTTAAACTTCAACTTCTTCTCACTGCGCTCGAGTGCCTGCACAAGATCCTTTTGCTTGAGCTCAGAGTGGCCCGCATCATCTGCCTTCCGCAGCAACTCGATCCGCTGAAGTTCTAACTCCTGGTTGCGCTTCTTAAATCGCTTCTCGTTTGTCTCCAAGTAGTCGATTTGTTGTTTCAAAGCAATTTCGCTATTTTCCAACAGAGCAGCTTGTTTTTTAGTGTCCTCGAAGACCACAGCTAAATCAGAGACCTCGTACTTCAAGTTGGCACGCTCCTCTTCCAACGCGTAGATACGCTCGGATAAACTGTCCGTCAGAGATTCTAAATCCCCACTTCGACGTGCAGCAACGTTCTCAGAACACTCAAACTTAGCCAAGTCACATTGCAGCGTCCGTTCCTTGTTTTCCAGATCCCTTATCCTCTGTTTGTGAGCAATCTCGGTACTCTGTAAATCATACAGTTGCTCTTGGACTGTTTCAACCTTGTCTTTCAAGGCCAGATTCTCCTGCTCCACAGTGTACAGTGTCTTTTTTAACTTGGTCTCAGATGACTGCAGCTCCTCCACGAGCACTTCCAAGTTGATGACTTTCTTGGCAGCTGATTCCTCGGTGAACTTTAGCTCCTTTGCCTGACCCTTCCAATTCTTCTCCGCACGTTTGACACGGCTGAGTTGATCTTCGAGGTCATCAAGTTCATCCTGGAAGGAAAGATTTTATGAATATTTACAAATAAGTGGACAGGTTGAAGCAAGTTTCCCTGACACTTCAGAACGATCTCTTCTTCACTTATGATCTTCTGGAGCTGATCAAGAAGGTTCAAGATAGGCCTGCGGGTATGCTGACCCAAAGCCTTAATTGTCACACTATTTCTCACCATTCGGTTTGGACCATCCCACTGGGCTTGCACAGACAGGGCACCAAACCTTACAAAAGACAAACACTCTTTTCCACTTACCTGCATTGCATCAATCTTGGCAAGGAGGTTGTTCTCCGTCACCTCAAACATGCTGACCTGCTCCTTCAGGTTCTTCTCAGCAAGTTGCAGTTCCCGTCGCTTTACATTCAACTCATGGATGCTGTTCTTATCCTTCCTGGCAATCTCGTGGAGCTCTTCACGATCATTCTCAAGGTCGGTGATCTGAACGTCAAAGTATCAAAAGTTACAGCATGTGATTATACTCAGAGCAAGTAATTAATGTGACGGAAAATGAAAGGACGATCACAGAGCACATGAACCACAAGTCAATTAGAACATTCTCCTGTTTCCCAACTGGTTGGTCTCCTCTACCAGAGAGTGTGATACAGAGTTCTGGACAGGTGGAACGAATTGAACAAAGCCAATCGAGGTGTGTGGCATGATGGTCAAGAGAGCAAGGTGTGCGGCATGATGGTCAAGAGAGCAAGGTGTGTGGCATGATGGTCAAGAGAGAAGTTGTGCCCTACTGACAATCAGTGGTACACGGCGAACACAATGACCACACAACCTACCTGACTCCTGAGATGTTTCTCCATCTTCTCCAGCTCGTGTATTCGCTGGCGGAGTAGATCCTCCGGTTTGTCCATCAGGCTGTCGGTCACATCATCAAGTTCGTGTTGCTCATACATCTCCAACTTGCGCTGGAGAGCACGTTCGGACCGCTCCAAGTGCTCGATGCGCTCAGCATAACCTGGGGAAGGCAAGACAATAGAGTGGTTTAACACTTATCTGTCTAGCAGGGAGCCAACATGACATTAACATTTCACATCAACCTGAACTTTGCACTAGCACTAGATTAACATTTATTGTTTGCCGAGGGTGAGCAGTCATTATCCTACTGGATCAAAGCAGAACTGAAATGAAGATGCTCAAACTGAACTTTATGCTGACCAACTGGAGGAAAGCTGGAGGCTGCAGGGCAAGGAATTGTATCTTGCAGCATGACGATGGATACCTGTGTTATCCTGACTGCGTAGCTTCAACACCTGATCCTGGAGGGCGGTTTCTGAGTTCTCCTGCTGGCGAATCTTGGCCTGGAGTTCATCAACTTCTTGTTGATGTTCGAGATCACGCAAACGATCAACGGGTCCATGTGTACTCGGCGAACGGGAACGATGCTCGGAGACGTTCTGACGGAGGTCATCTCGCTCTGTCTGGAGGTCGTGGACGGTGCGACGGAGTTGTTTTTCGCTCGCTTCAAGGTCAATGATGCGGTCTTTGAGGTCATGGATTTTGGAGACTGTTTCAGTGGTACGATCTTTGGAGCCAAGGTTGAGCTTGCTTTTAAGCCTGTAATGAAAGAACAAGACAGTGAATCCGTTCATAGGACTCCTGCTTCAAGTAGGTGATCCACACCACTAGCTGGCTCAGAGGCAAGTTCCTGCTTCAAGTAGGTGATCCACACCACTAGCTGGCTCAGAGGCAAGTTCCTGCTTCAAGTAGGTGATCCACACCACTAGCTGGCTCAGAGGCAAGTTCCTGCTTCAAGTAGGTGATCCACACCACTAGCTGGCTCAGAGGCAAGTTCCTGCTTCAAGTAGGTGATCCACACCACCAGCTGGCTCAGAGGCAAGTTCCTGCTTCAAGTAGGTGATCCACACCACTAGCTGGCTCAGAGGCAAGTTCCCAGACATGTTCTCCACTTCATGACTTGCCCTTGTACCAGGGGATGAGGAGGAGTTAAGGAAGGAACAGAGGCATTTACAGCCCGTCACCATTGGCTTTAGTCATGGTAGAGTCATACCTATTTCTGCTAACAATGCATTAGTTCAACATCTTCAAAAAAACAGTAAAGGTATTGTACATGAAACCATCAAAGTGACTTACTTGGCCTCATTCCTCTCCAAATCGCTGATGGTGTCCTCCAACTTCTGGATGTGATGGTTGTACTCCTTCCTGGCATCACGTTGCTCAGTCTGCACAGCGTGGAGATCCGCCTTATACAAGGCTTCCCTCCTCTCCATGTCCACCACTTGCTTCTTGTACGCAGACTCAGAGTTGATGAGCTCTTGGAGCTTACCCTCATAGCCGGTCTCCTGGAATGCAAAGTAGCAGTCTTAGTTTGCATGAACTGGTTGAGATGTCAACTCATTTGGTGAAAGTGGATTTGTTAGAAGAAAGTTGACCTGTGAGACTTCTATTATCCAATGCTGAATCAACATTTTTTCCCTTGGAATCCTTCTACATGAGTCCTGAAATGAACAGGAACCTGACTGGTTCACTCCCAGCATGATCTGACACTAAATGATTGCACCTACTCTGATATCGTCCCCTTCAAGCCAGCCATGTGTCCATCCCTCCACCCACCAGGCGTACCACAGCCCTAAACTCTTGAAATGCATTCCGTTCTCTTGGCTATCTCAACTTTGAGAGAGAAGGCACACAGAAGTCATCATACTCAGCTGGACCTTGCATTGATTTGACAGAACAGTTGTTGTCATTTTGTTGTCATTTATTGAAGTGTGATCAACCCAAGTATTGCCTATTCCCAACTCAACTCATTTCAAATGATGTTGTTCACACCAATCTCATGAAGTATGACCATCAAATGCCACTATAATGTCATTACACATATTGCAAGACTTCTGACTGTCAACCACAAAACAAATTGAGAGGAGAATGCCAATTCGGCTCATATTACTTTAGCAGTCAATTGTCAAAAGCCCTATTCTGAATTTGATAGTATCTGTTTGCGACGTTGAGCCAGACACCTACCATCACAGCAATGATTGGCCCATCATACTGACGGGTGTAGTCCTGATTGAGGTGACCTGGCAATGTGCCCTCCTTTTTGGTGCCGAAGAACATGATCTCCGCTGGGACAAGCAACCTTGATGCAATTAGTAAATCAACAGCACAAAATCCCACAAGAAGCCGAAAAATTGTACTCCATATCGTCACACACTAGACAGGAAGGCACATTGTAAGAAAGTCAACTACCCCTTGCCACCACATCTCTCTAGTATTCAATGCTAACTGGACAAGCTACAGAATCTCCCTAAGCCAGATATCGCATGACTGCTGAGGACAAATCATAGAACAATTCTCCGGCTAATTGGATTTGTGTGTCTCGCAGGACAGTGATTGTGATAAATTTGGAACTTGATCGATGTGGCATTTGCATGAGTCAGCATGTTGGATTGAATACTCTCGGTACAGGTGGTTGAGAGGTAGGGAGGTGATGGCATCCCAGCCTCACTGATTGAATACTCTTGGTACAGGTGGTTGAGAGGTAGGGAGGTGATGGCATCCCAGCCTCAACAACACACATTGGCTGCCTTTCTCCATCGAGATATTGCGTCCGTTAGACATATAAAACATGATCAAAAGTTGGCTAGCCTCAACACTGAAGTCCAATGAGATAAGTGAGCTCTGGCCAAAATAAGATATGTATGCTCTGGTCATTGCACAGAAGAGGCCAATCCAGTCAACCTAGTGACATCGAGACTTTGGGGAAGAGAATGCACCAACAGCACTGAACACAAGAACATCAACATCACTTAATACAACCTCAGAGGACTCACACAACACGTTAATTGATACAACAAATACTGCATGACTTTGCCCACTTTATCCAATTCCAACTCTCAAGCTCTACCCCAACAAAGAACACCTGCTTCATCCCTTAGCTACCAGTAAACAGTTCCATAGCAACCACTGCATGCTGCTCCATCAATGGCTGCCATAAATCACTCTTCAGTTGCCCCCCTGGGAAATCACACACATAATCATTGACCATCCACACATACAGTTATACAACTAATCTTGACTCTGTGAAATTACGATACTAAAGCAGTCAGTGGTGCATTAATACTGACACAGTTAAAGTGGCCAGGGTGGGTTTTGCATACAAACAGAATCAAGTTTGATAATTGGCAGATAAAGTCACCGATAAGAAGTATTATGATGTAGGAATGTCGTGCAAACTTCATACTGAAAGTAAGACATATTTAAGTATCTGGCAGTCCCAAACCTAAAATTGGGTGGGGGGATTTTTCCACATCCCTGATAAAGGGAAATAATGATGAAAGATGCATGCAAAGATCATCAATAACAACTTGAGCACCTAACCAGGAACGAGATACATTGCTTCATGCACAGTGATCTTGCCTCTACTTGAGTTGACATGGAGTCCATGCCAAAGAAAGCCCATCAGAAGGAGACCAGGAGCTCTTCCTACTCACCCCTTCTGTCAGCACAGTTCATGTGGTGAGAGGGAGCGAGTAGAAGAATCCCAATCTCCTCAAGATGAAGAAAACATGTCTTACCTTTCTACCGAGGATGTGCATTAGCTCCTTCTTCTCAAGGTCAAGGTTGACTCCTTCAAGGTCAGTTGCCATGGCGAATGCTACAGTCTCAACCACTTGTCGGTAGATCTTGATACAATCCTCCAATTCACCAATCTTTCGTTTATTTGAGATCTCACCAATTTCAAGTTGTTGTATTTTAGAGATTAATTCATCCTCAGGTAAGTCACTGATGTCGGTTGTCTTTGGCATGTATGATGGCGGATGGCGGTGGGCTTGCTCAGACTTCGTGATGAAGGAATCGAGGCGGGAATGAAGTGAATCTAACCTATCTTTATAATCCTCAGGTTTTCTATCAGCACCTTTTGCGCTACTTTCAGATTTAGCACCAGTAGCAAACTTTTCTATCTCCTCCTGTAGCCTTGCAATCGTGTCTTTATACCGCTGCTCCCTGTGACTGAAATCATCTAGTTCCCGGTCAACGGACTCAGTCCGACTCCTGTCCATGGAGCTATCCTCCAGGTCATGCAGCCTGCTTTGTAACTCCTGCTGCATGTCCATGAGCTCCACACAACGATTAACCAACTCATCTGCTGACTTTTTACTGAGGCTCCTACGCAAATTGTCCTTCTCAGCGCGTGACAACCTGCCCTTCGGTAAAGATTTCGGAGCACTTTGAACACCATCAACAAAGTCTACTGTGATTGCTTCCTCGAATACAGGGGCAGCCTCCGCTCTGACACTCTCCTCCTGTGTCACACTATCAAGTTGAGCAATTGCCAACTGCTGCAACAGGTCTTGCTCAGTCTTCTCCAGATCAGAACACTTGGCCTCTAGTAGCTCATTTGTCTGTTTCAAGCTGTTCAACTTGTCCTTCAATTCCTTCTCACTGCACTCAAGGTCACTGACCATCTGTTCAAGGTCGTCAACCCCCTCCTTCAGATCATGCTCGTTGGACTGCATACTCTCCACCTTCTCCTCCAAGTCATGTATTTTCTCCTCTAGCTTTCCGATCTCCTGCCGGGCATCGTTCTCACGATCTTCAGACTCTTGCAGCATTTCCATCAACTTGGCTTCAGACTCGTCTAGGATCTTGACTCGCTTATTCAATGACTCAATATCAGTCTTGGCCTTCAGAGTATCTTTCTCAGCATCCTTCAACTGCTGTTCCTTCTCCTTCAACTCCAGCTTCAAGTTGGCGATATCAGATTCTAAACTCTCAACTTTGGTTTTCGTTTTCTCAGCCAATGCATCATCTGAGTCCAACTCATCACGTAACTCCTTCTCGTTGCGTTCCAACTGAATGATCCGTTCTAGTAACTTCTCCTCCGAGCTTCGTAGCACATTGATCCGATCCTGCAAGTCTTTGCGGCTCGCTTTATCCTCCTCTTGCTCCGTATCGAATTCCTCCTCCAAATGCATCAACTCCTCACACTTCTCATCTAAGTGTTCTTTCAACTCGCTGACCCGTTTATTCAAAGCTTCATTCTCGTCCTTCAAATCCTCATTGAATCTTTCAGAGTCTAACAACTGATTCTTCAAACCAGCCAACTTGGGTTCTAACTCAGAAATGGTTGTTTCATGTTTGGCACACATATCCGCAGCCTCAGCTAAATCGTTTTCCAACAGTTTGACCTTCTCCACCAACTCAGCCTCCTTGGCACTCAGATTATGTTCAAGGACATTCAGCTTCTCCTGATACTTGGCACTTTCCTTGACCTCCTGATCTAGGGACTCTTCCAGCTCCTTGATCCTCTCCAGATTCTTCTCTTGTTCTTCCTGCTCCTGAGCAAGCAGGACCTCTTTCTCAATACCTTCCTCCATCATTGACTCAAGTTGTTTCTCCAGCATCACCTTCTCAGCTTCCATCTGCTGCAGTTGATCACGCAGATCCAAGTTCATCTGCTCGGCCTCAAGTTTCTCTTCCCTCATCTTGTCAAAGTCATTCTCGACCTCGCGCAACTTGTCGTCCAACTCAAGCACAATATTCTGCTTATTTTCACAATCTTCCCTGAGATCCATCACCATTTTTAAGTTGTCATCGCCCTCTGCGCCTTGTTTATCTAACAACTCCTCCAATTCGCAGACGGCTTCCTGACTTCTCCCCAACTCTGCCTCCTTCTTGTCTAACTTGGTTTGTAAAGCAGACATATCGTTCAGGCGCTCTTCTTCAATGGCATTCAGATGCTCAATATTCTCAGCATTCGTTCTTGTCAACTCGGCATTCTTTTCCTTCAACGCTGTGTTCAAGTCCTCCTTCTCCTTCTTCACTTCTGACAACTCCTCATCCTTGTTCCTCAGACTCTCAGATAATGCATCCATCTCCTCTCGCGAACGCGTCAACTCTTCATCTTTGTCCTTCAAAGCCTGATCCAGGATCTCCATCTCGTCAGTAGTCTTGGACAACTCTTTACCCGTTTCTTGTAGCGCTGGCTCCAGTGCCTCTTTTTCCTGGCTGACCTTGGCGAGCTCAGCCACCAACTCCTCTCCCTTGGCAGTGAGCTCCTGCACCTTGCCCTGCTCTGCCATCAACTGCTCTTGAAGATCGGACTCACTCTGCTCCAACTGATCTAACTTCTCATCCTGAGCCTCCCTGTGTTTCTGATGGTCAGCAATCTCCTCCTCAAAGTCCTTTATTTCCTCCTGATACTTCGCCTCAGTCTCATCCAGAAACTCGGCCGCAGCCCTTAACTGTGCCTGGAGGTCATCTACCTTCTCGTGCAGCTGGGTATTCTCCATCTCTAACTCTGACAGCTGTTTCTTCAGTGCATCCATCTTTTGAAGCTCGGAGTTTGGCCCCTCATACCGCTTCAACTGTTCACGTAACATATGCTCCGTCTGCTCTGCCTCGGCTAATGACTCGCTCAGTTTCTGCTCATTAACGTGATACTGATCCAGCTCTTCCTGCATCTTGCCAATCTTTTCATAACCTTGTTCCTTGGTGTCCTCGATTTGATCCCGTAACTTCTCCCGTTCGTCTAACAACTCCTTGCTTTGATTCTCCGCATCACGTATTTGATTACGTAACTTATCCTTCTCAACTTCAGACAAGGATATCAGCTCAGTCAAGTCAAGGTTTTTCATTTCAAGACTTTGGCTTTTGTCAGTAAGACCACTGATTTCCTCTTTAAGTTTGAGTTCATGTTCATCAGAGTCCTGTTCGAGTTCATTGAGTTTATTCTTCATTGCCTTTTCATTTTCTTTCATCTGGTTGGTCAGGTCCTGAAGTTCTTCAATCTCCACTTCAAGGTCAGATTTCTCCTGGTCAGCCTAGAATGCGAATACAATGAAGAGAAGGTGTCTTTAGTGGACTAATTGACAGCTGGATCTCTTTCAAAGAAAATTCTCATACTTGTAAACTTTATCAGTAAAAACTTACTTTAATCCTCTGCATATGCTGTGAACAATGCCAAAGGATAAAATGTTCAGCCCCCAACACCTGAACTCTTTAAAATGAGTCAAATTCTTTGGATGGTTTTAGAATGCAGGGAAAAATAGATGTAGAAACACCCAGGTCTGTGTTATACCAAACAGAAAAGGTATGAAGACTTTCAAAGTGAATGAAAAAATATCAAAGTACTATTTCCCAACTAAAAAGGTATTGGAAAAATGGCCAAGGGTGTAAAACCTTCTGAGTGAGACATTCACAGATGATAATTAACCAACTGAGGATGGAGGTTTGGTTTCAGATTATGGAAATCAGTCATTGCATGACCAGTGTCAGCCAGCCCTCATAGGGGCAGTGAGGTAAAAGTGACTAATCAGTAAGCTAATTACCTTCTCTTTGATATGATCACTCTCCTCCTCATGATCTTTGAGCTGTTTGAGCAAATCTTGAATGTTCTCCTTCAGTACCTTCTCAGATGTCTCAAGGTCACTGATCCGACCTCTCAAGGTCATCTCAGCTTCCTGAAGGTCAATGATCTTCTTCTCAAGGCCAGTCTTCTCAGGGTCGGACAACTGTTCAGGTGTCATCCTAGAATGGGACAAAGTAAAGAACAATTGGAGTAAAATGGATCATGTTTTCAGGGTCAGAGACCCGATGTCTGACAGTTATCGCATTGTAGGGTCATGACTGTTTTCCTAAAGCAAAATGAGGGGAATGAGGTGGATTGAATTGAAAACCTTCATGAGGGTTCTTTCCATGAATCAGGAGGACAAGCGGATTACATAAAGAGTAACTGATCTGTAGGAAGATAAACAAAACAAAGGTATACATCAGATTTCCCGCAATTTGGCTAACTAAATGTTGACATCTGCATCCTTTGGACGTGGTGCAACTGCACATCCATAACTAATATCATCCAAAACTGTGGTGATATGCTTGACAGAGAGAAGTTGGGCCAAATGACCCAATCACTGAACTGAGACAATCCATCAGACTTGAAAGGATCCGGTACGATACATTAACTCGATATCCTTCATTGAAGACACAAACGACAGAAATAGACAGAATCACCATTCTGTGAAATCAAGTCAATACTAATTCATTGATCGTTGAATCAAACAGACCGACCCTTGTGAAAATCGCCTGTTTAGTGCTCGGAACATATTTTCCAAAGAATTTGTCAATTTTCAAAGCATAACTGTCCAGGCCACCATAACAAATACTACATGTAATAGGTATGTCTGGATATTGTATATATCAAAACTTACAGTTGATAAAAGACTATGCTCAAAACACGAAGTCATGACAGAGATAAGGTATCAGATATTGATCACCCCTTGAAACAATGTTCATCATTTGGGTTGAAAGGCCTCATAAAGTAAAGATGTCATCTGAAGTGTGTAACATCAGGACTTGGCTCAAAATACTTCAGGCATCTTGTGTCCTTGTTCAAGCAACTTTATCACTCACAACATCATTACCTTTGTTTATAACTCTTTCATCATTAATTCTGTTCCCAATGGGAGAGCCAGGTATAAGTGTCCTGAATGATTATGACAATGAGGTGTCATGAGGCAGTGGACATTTAGATCTCAAATGAATAACAATTGCTTCAGCAAATCCTCATGAGCAGTTTGAGCCACCTACCCCTTTCCTTTCATTTCCTCCTCTGACTCCATCTGACTTGAAATATCACTAAATCCACCAAATATCACATTCCACAAATTGATATCACAGTTAACTTAGCTATGATTAGGATAACTGGATTAACCTAAATGTCATAGGCCTACTCTCTCAAATATAACTGGCTATGTTTAAGGCATCTCTATACCATGATGGTCGGCTATGTATGCTATTAGTATGTAAGTCTGGTACGCTATAGCTAATACTGTTGTCCTTTTTACGCCTGGGCACACAGCCTTAAAGGGGTCCTTGGCTGGCCTCTCGCCAGTAACAACACTTTATTCACTGTTAAGCACATTCTAATCCTGTTGGGAATCACCTGGTTTTAGGTGAGTGAAATACCACTACATTGTATACAAACAAACACATGGGTATGTGAATAACTATCAAGACCGGGAGTCAATATGACACGGAGAATATCTAATGATATTCTCATTGGATGTGATGCTAATTACTATTATACAAGGCCGGGACAAAATGCATGATTGGGTTTTCCTGCCGAATTTGTTGAACTTTTTCATAAGTTCAAAATTGTGAAAAAATTTCAAAGTCAAAAAAGTTTTGGGACTGATGATGTTGTTTCATTTTGAGCAGAAAAAAAAAAACCAGTGAAAAAAAATTTTGGACTTAGAAAATTGTTCAGGGTTAGGGTAAGGGTTAGCAGGAAAAAAAGTCAAAATTGAAAAATTTTCAAAAGTCAAAAATTTTCCCAATCGCCCAGTCGAGTGGTCGTGGTCTGGGTACCAGGGTGGTCATGTTACCCGGGGCCTTGTAATGGTAATTAGAGAGGAAACCATTCAGGACAGGCCATTCTTGGTCGTCATAGAGGGTGGGTTCTACTGTACTTTCATATGCATTTATATTTCGTCATTGTATTCTAAGGATGTCTATAACAATAGCAGCCTTTCTTTTCTTCTGACAATTCTCAAGTGTGTCTTGGATGGAAGAATGAACCATACAGAAAGATATCGCCTGGTGACAGCTTGGAGTAAGACAGGCCTCGAGACTTAAACTATGAGGGAAGGCAGAAGACTATGTTAGTAGCACATAAAGGACAGCACTCTTAGTTCTGTCAGCAGCTCTCCAGCCCTGCGCTTCATTGGAAAGATCAACCCATCTAAACGTCACATGAATCAAATGTCAGATTTCATTTAGATTTCTTGACTTCTCATTCACTCGTCTCCAATATCGGCAAAAATATTGTTCACGCATTGGCTGCTTGGATGGTGATATCCTCTCTCACTCAAAATAGCTGACAATAAATCTGCATTAAGAATTGATTCAAGTTTCCACCGATCGATAATGATTGGCAATATATTCCATCGATTCGTCATCAATACTGAGCGCAAAGTAATCAAGCTTGATTGTTGACCCAAGACAGGCACTCACAAATCACGATATTGCTATCGACTCATTGTATACTTGATACAGTTTACGATGTTGTGAGCTTGCAAAAACCACCTTCAACACAGTCAATCTCACTTGCCCTTCAGGACCCCCTTTGAGGCTGTCCGAGCCACTTTAAGATTTATACAAATCAAACTTGTGGTGGTCCATGATGTGGGTATTGATCTTATTGATCTGGTCACTGTCTTCAATAATGAGAGATGAGCTTGCTCCGTCCCAGGACAGCTCTGCATATGCCAACCCTGGCTGGTATTTAACATTCCATTTCACACATCTCAATCTCTATATACCGCTCATTTGCATCGGACACGAAAACCTCATTATTTTTAAGTTGTGACTGTGTTTGAAAGCAAGTCAGGCGTACTATCAAAACTGAAACATTCTCCAACGCAAACAGACGGAAGTGAATACAACGCTGTGGTTAAGCCACTTCTAAGAAGAAAAAAATAGCTTTGGACTTTGTGCAGTGCTGTTCTAGTTTGATATAGATGCTGATCTGTAGCACCCTCTACTCACAAACTCAGCAACTATACATTACTGAAGGCGAACCTTTCACACTTATAATTAGCATTTTGGGTAGAAAAGCCACATGGACTTCATACAGGACACTTCACAGCCTGTTTGAAGGAGAGCTGAATGGTTTGGCTCACACCAAACATGTTCTATGTGATAGGACGCATCCACTTCTCCATCAACAAGTATTGACATCAGTCTGGCGGAGTTTTGTCAATGCTGTGCCATGGAATGCCGACAAACATCAATACATTGCTGGTGTGTCAAGTATGGCTCTGTCACACATTTAACATACATACTGAAGCAGCCAGCAAAGACATTCCTGCAACATAACTCAACACAACTTTTCTTTGTCAATCTCTATGAGACGAAGACATATGATGCATCATAATAATGTCCGGAATGCAACCTGTTAGCTTAAGCTATGCACTAAATGACTGACTCTCTTGCAGCTCAAAAGCCTGATGCAAAATTAACAACTTGCGGCTCCACTTTTGCATGACAAGTTCTCACAATTCAACCAAATCTCTCAATAAAGAAGACATCTTGAATGGACACACAGTGGAGGAATTTGTGACGAGATACTGAAGTCTTATCAATCAATGTGATGAAAGATTTACGTCTCTTCAAGTTTGGCATGGCACATGAATCTGTTGCATGTCTTATGATTCCCCAATCCCATCCCAGGAGACCGCACTGATTAATTATCAATAGCGCAATATCTGACGGCAATCCATGAAAGTTTCATATCGTGAGAATAGCTTGACAGTATGATTATGCATGCTTCTCTTTGACTGGTAATGGCTTATTGAACTTTGTTCAACCACCTGAGGGGGGGGCGTTATTCACCCAACTAATTGCAATTGTTCAATACCTCCCCTCTTCCCCACCACCACCACCTTACTTCCACAGCGAAATGTACATAACATGTGAAAAAGTCATTTTGGCCCAACTTCACCATACTGCAATCAGGTGACACTTCACCATATTACAATGAAATGAAAACCACTCTCATTTCTCATCAAACTTGAGTGCCATGTCCGACTAATTGTTTACCTTTCATCATCTGAGATCAAATGTCAAACACCAAGGTATGATTTGATATCAGTCCCTCTACAGTCAAGGTGTATTTTCATATATATACAGGTCAATTAGTGGAGAGATATTCACTACAGAGGAATCCTTTTGTAAACAGTTCATTATGGGCTATTGTGGAGGTATATGACTGTAATGCTTGGTTTATTCTACCCGATATGGCTTTCTCGTCAGTATAGAGAAGTGTCCTTCTGGCCGGGCCGAAAATAGGCTTTCAAAGGCTTTCAAAACTAGCTGGATTGTAAGAACAAACAATTTGGCTCTTAAACTGCTGATTCAAGTTCTTTTTATAGATTTCTCCGAAAAACTCAAAGGGTACCTGAAGTAGCCGCCTTCCACTCACCCTGCAGGTGTGCAAAAAATAGAAGTGAATTATCAGCCTAATATAGCATTCCAAACTGGGAAGGATGTCAATGGTTGACTTGAGAACGTGTAACAATGAAGTGAATGGGAACGAAACCTTTTTGGTGTTAAGTGCATCACCTTTTGAGGTAACGATTCAGAACTGAGAAACAAGACTTGGTAACTTGACAATGTTACAAACTGATTCTGAATATTCAATATCTTAGAAATGATGATCCTGGAAAAGCATCTCAGCCTCTACTTTTAAGTAAATCATGCATGTTGTAAGAATGAGGTGAGAATCATGTTGGTCAACCTGCCAGACCATTGAAACCAAAGTTATAACATCATCACAACCCTCACTGATGACTTCATCAATGTTCATTTGATCACTCTCTTACACGGAGCCTTCCTCACAGGGTTAACAACATAACAATGCCCATAACTTTAAGTCCAACTCATTTACATTTACCTGAGATAACCATATACAAGATACACATACATTACATTACATTCGCTAAGTCAATACTTTTTTCCACGATAATTATCAAAACACCAACAAACCACCTGTACAGAATTCCCGTCAAACATTACCTGATTTTGACCTTAATCCCCGACCCTTTCAAGGTCGTCGTGTTCGCCGACAGCCTGTCAAACACGTTCTCCATTTTTCTGAATTTGACAGTCCAGGCCTACTTTGCCTCCATGCTTTCTTTCACCTTATGAGAGTATCCGACATGTCTACACCAGAGCCACCTCTACGGCCCGGTCGTTGACGGCACTTCTCGCTAGTTCTTACAATACCAGTCGGGGCTCCCGAGGTGCTATTGTATCACATGTATTGACTTGCCTTATAATGAGACGGAGCTGACTTAAAGGCAAGCTGTCCTCGGTTATTTGATATTTTGAGAGATTGCCGATTCTTAGTTCATTGGAGTTTTCTCTTTTTGTCAGTTTAGAGCTCGATTAATGACCAAGAAGAGGAAGCAGGCCACTTATAGAGGAACCATTTGTGACAAGAAAATGTAGTCAAACATCTTTTGAATCCAAAAGTATCTTGAAATTCTTTGTTTCTTCACAAAGTTTCTACATTTGCAGTGCAGATAATGTTTCTACTTTATCGATTCATTCATTCATGAACAAAAAACTCATGTGCACAGTTTAGAATTTGCATTTTAGCCACTTCAAGAACGCAAAGTCTGTTATTTCAAAGTCCAAACCCAAGTGAAGGTTTAAGAGAAGTCGAAACAAGGCAGAGGCAGGGAAAGCGCACAAGGTCTCCAGATGGCTACGTTTAACGGCACTTCAAGCAGTTTTAGAAAAGTCACAAAGCGTTAATAAGTACAATCGATAGCACCACATATCATTCCAAAGACTACTTAACGTTGGCAGAGAAGGACGAGCATGCACCATCAGAAGTTTTGCCAGATTGTTTTCATGTGTATTGGCCTAGACCTGTAAATGATGAGGTGGGTTTCAATATGTGAAATCCTGACATTGAAACTTCAGCAACCTCCGCATCACATCCACAGAACTGAGAATCTGATGCTGTCATCTAACACTGAGGACAAGATGATTAAAGAAAGAAATGAACAAGTCATCAACTCACCTTGGTGCTGCCTGAAGCTGCGATTCATTCTCCACCTTAACAATAGGTTCTTCTTTCAGCTGCTCTAACTCCGTCTGCATCTCGGCCATCTTTGCGTCTGCCTCCTTCTGTTGATCCTTCAGCTGCGAGATCTCGTACTCCTTCGCCTTGATCTGCACCTTTAACCGCGGAACGTCGGTCTTGTCCGCCTTATCTTGCTGACTCCGCTCGTAGAACTTGGTCCTCAAGACCGTGTTCTCATCATCGACAGACTTGAACTCCTTCTGTAACTTCTCTAACTCCTCTTGTTTCTTCTTCAAGTCAGTATCCTTGGATGTCACTTCCTCCTCCAGCTGGATGTTCTCTACGCGTAACCTCTGATTGTCAAGGTCAAGGTCACTGGACGGAGCATTTAAAGGCTGTTCAGATTCTAATTTCTTGACCTGCTCCTCGAGCTCGGCAATTCTGTCGATATCTTCCCCAAGTTTCTCGCCACGGATTCGCTTCATCATCTTATTTATGTCCACCTTGGCTCCTTCGAGAGCTTCCTTGATATCGTAATAATTCTTCGTCACTTCCCCGTTGATTTTCTCCAGCTCTTCATTCTGTTCTTTCTGAACTTCGAGGTCAAGCTCCAGCTGATCGGTCTTCTCAACCAGTTCAGTCTCATGTGAATCTTTTTCAATCAGTTGGTCCTGAAAAACAGGATGAAAACATCAGGACTGAAAGATGTGCAAAGCTATTTCAGCAGTGGCCTAATGACTTGGGACACCCAAGCTAGCAGTAAAGATGTTTGAACCCCACAGTTGGTGTGAGACTTTAGGCAGGTGTCTTTGTCTAACTTACCTTACCCCACAAAGGAGTATAAACGGCTACTAGTCAGAGATGCTCAGGTCGTAGCACTGATTGAGCAGCTCATCTCAGTCCTACTCGAAGGTTTCAGGATACATCTGTTCGATACGAAGTCGGATGACAACTTGCAGCATAATTGATATCAGACTATACGCCCCAACTTTAACTTATCAGTGGAGCATGACAAGGACATGCAGCACTCATCATGGCATATCTTATCCAACCAACGAATTGCTCGATGTTCAACAGAATGGGTCAGGCCTGGCTTGCAAAGTCACAGAAATTCAAACCATAATGTGAAGCACATATTTCATGGTGACCCAGGGTGAGAAAGTGTATTGAAAAGTGAAAGACCTGCCATGGTGCTCTCAACAATGAATGTGTAATATAAAGTGCACAGTGAACCAAGTGACATATGAATTCAGTCTGAGATATACCTTCGAGTCCAAGCATTGGTATATGAGCTGGAAAAGATACATAGCAAACAAGGTTTTATTTGAGACCAGTGTGCCTGCAGTCAAGTAAAATGTCAAGAAAACGGGTCAAAGAAGAGAGTAGTTTCTCATGAGTCACTTGAAGATAGGAAACCGCAGCCCCTGGAGTTGTTGAGAGGCAATCAACCTCATCAGAAAGTCAAGTTCCTTCAGGGTCTTCAAACAGTTCTTAAAACCTGTCAGTGAAGTAAATGACGATGCCTACCCTGAGTTGCTCCAGTATCTTAGCCACCTCTGGATCCGAGGCTGCCAGCGTCTGTAACCGAATGGCATCCTTCTCTTTCTCCAGTTCCTTGATCTTCTCTGTCAGCTCCTTGATCATGCCTTCCCACTCCTCAGCTTTCTGCAAGAACAAGCAACACAACAAGATAAAACAGTGCTC
Organism: Lineus longissimus; assembly: GCF_910592395.1. Classification (NCBI taxonomy): domain Eukaryota; kingdom Metazoa; phylum Nemertea; class Pilidiophora; order Heteronemertea; family Lineidae; genus Lineus; species Lineus longissimus. The sequence continues at coordinate 21,281,519 of NC_088313.1, forward strand.
CATTTCTGCCATCCAACTTGAACTCAATGGTCGGAAACCTCTAAATCAGCCATGCAGTTTGCCAATATCCCACAGTGGCAAACTGTCCCTCTGAAGTTTGATATGAAAGACGTAGTTACAGTGATTTTCTCTGAGTGGAAGCACACTGCTTCATTCACACATGGTAGAAACCTAGCTCTTCAAAGCAAGACACTCTAACTTCAGGTTCTTCAGTTAAAGTCTACATCAGAAGCTGAGAGCAATTGCTGCTTTGAGGCGTGTTGATCCATGAGCTTCGTACCTTCTGATAGTCACTGAACTTGCCAGCTCTCTCATCGACCAACTCTGTCTCTGCCGAGCGACCTTCAAGGGCACTTCGTAGCTGATTACGGAGGTCATCGATCTCCTTCTTGAAGCGATCCTCTCGCTTGGCGTACGCATCCTCCGTGTAGTTATGGACGGCGTCTTGCTCTCGCAGGTCTTTGACTTCATCTTCAAGCTGACCGATTTGCTGAAATATACAAGCTTGATATTACCAACAACAATCCTTTCTCTGCCAGCTGAATTCATTGGGAAACGGACATGAAGAGAGATGTCTCAGGTGGGACGGGTCAAATCCATCACTTCCTCTCTCATTCAAAAACGAAGTACTATCCCTTCAAGTCATGGCCTACTTGAATGTTCCATAGCTATTCGACCAATTACTCTAACCAATACATGATCCATCGATTGATTCTCTCCTGTGCAGAAAGGAAATATGTGGACTTGAAAACTAAAAGTGCCAATCCAGTAACAAAACAGAATTGAACCTAACCAGTGCAACCATCTCACTTCACAGTACTAATGTTTGTCAGAATTGAGGAACAAAATGTTACAGTTATACTCAACACATACAGACAAATCAGGTAAGACCTCAATGTCACCAAGTGAGAGATTGGCTGTCTCACCAAACAACACAAGGGCGGAGCAAAGCTGTGAGCCAAACCGAGGCAACTCGCAGGGGTCTGGGGGAAATGTCAGCTCCACCCAAGCAGTGCTTGGTGATCCAAGCAAAACAAGAGGTGAACATTTTTGGTCTTATCTATTTTGCTTTGACTTACAGCAGGAAAGGATGAGCCAGTCCTAGGTCTCTATGGAGTTTAGCATTAGGAGAGAAAAGGAATCTTTTTACAATCAAATTCATTGTTTTCATCAACTTTTGTTAGTCCCAAAAACAGTAATTCTAGGTCACTGAATTTAAGTGTTCCCCACCTGATAGATTGGATCCAACTGAACGCAGAGATTAAAGATGTTATTGGCACATGGAGAAAACATCGCAAAACAGCCTGTCGTGTGGAAGAAGTACCACAAGGGACTGGGATGACAGCATGAATTGTACATGACCAGGTAAGGGAATGATTAATACGGTCCACATCTCATGTGGGCACTTACCACGTCTGCTGCAAGGAGTTTGTTCCTCGTGTCCTCATATTCAATCACAAGATCAGGATTGACTCCTGCATCCGTCAACAACTTCGTCTTCTCGTCCTCGAGTTCGCGGATACGATCTTTGAGCGCTGCCTCTGTGCTCTGTGACGCCTTCAGTCGCTGGAAAATGGACAACTTTGTTGATTAGAACTGATACCAGGAAGCATAAAGGCACTACCCTCATCTGCTGGTACCAGGACTCATACCCTCAGCTGCTGGTACCAGGTCACATACCCTCAGCTGCTCAATGGTAGCAACAGCCTCAATGCAAACCTATTTCAGTGATGATGATGATATTCCGTCTGCAGGCTGAAGAAGAGAGGGACTTTAAAGTGTATATTCTCACCAGAGGTGAAGTGGGCACCATCCTTCTTCCCAATGGTGAAGAAGGAGCTATTGGTGCTGGATAGTCAGCAGACGTCACAGGGATGAGTAGCGCCCTGTTGGGTTTTGGTGAGTCATAATACGCTACATCTAGCGTGGGAGCTATGATACTGAGCCGCCGCCTTTCCCAAGGTGACAATGAACTACAAGGCTGACCCGAATCACTCTCATCTACATGTACATCTATCGGAACTCTGTTAAAGTCATCGAAGGCAGTCGGACCAGTCCCACTGGTGACACTAGCAGGTGACTTCCTAGCAGACGGTGGAGTGTCTATTCGAATCGGTATCGATGTCATGCTGTTGGACTGTTCCTGCCCCATTGGCTAGTTTTCTTACAACTCTAGATTACTGAATAATTCCAATGAAAATAACTCTGCAACACCATCTTCTTAGATGCAATTCTAGCATTTTCAAACAAATTTGGTATCAATCATCCATATCCATTCATTGGTTGCTAACACATGATCCAAAGAGAAACTGTCAACCTGCTAATCCAACAGTAGCCTCTCAACAGGAACCAAATGAATCACAGCAATTCCAATAGGTGTAACCAAACTCGGCACTAACTTCTACACGCAACCAGTCCAGCTATTAGATATCTTCTATCTATGCCTCATAGCTTGTCAGCTGCTCCCTCCTCAGAGATGGTGCTCACAGAGGAACCTCGGGGAGAGCACATCCCTCTCTCCAAATAACTCGATTGAATCAAAGCATCAAAATGTAACCAAGGAGAAGTTTCGTGTCTTCCTTGTGGTGTTACTGTTGGACACCGTTCCAATGTGGACCAGTTTGCCCACATGAAGGGTGTCCCTGATAGAGAGGTTATACTATAATTGCACTATCAATATCTCAAGCTCTCAGGTATCAAGTAATTGGTGCTGTCTGACTTTGGTGGAACAGGTGGCTGAGGTCATGCACCCATCTCAAGTCTGGCCTGGCTATCGCTGGGAACAGAACCATCTGGTGGTAAGGGAGAGAACAATCTGCTCGATGATCTCATCTAGCACAGGTTCAAATCTTGTTTTCAAGGTTAAACATATCCAGCCTTGCACAGCTGGGTTGATTAGGGTGCACTGACAGACTCACAGCTACTGTTGATCATCTACCTTCATGACTATGAGTTTCGGACAACTCCGGAACGAACCATGACGAACTCTCTGCCACCTCTACCTCTATCTACTTATCATTTCTGACTACAACAACTTGACCACTGCAGTTGCATATTAAGAATCAACCGGAGGTTCAACCATCTACCCATAACTATAGGCGTCCTGACTGATTCTATATTGATGGATGATGGGTGTTGGTACTTACATCCAAGAGTATGCCATGAAATGCCCGTGGGTTCTTTACGAAAGATCAGACAACATTTATACATGTCACAATCACCTGGACCCTGATAATATATCACTGTCTTGAATTGATTTGATTCGTTTATGACTTAACATCTCAGTCTGGCAGGCTTGATCATGATGTCTTTTCACTCTTAGATTACCGATACCTCCTCAAATGGAGGAGCAACGGAATGCATGACCAAAAGAAATCTCATAGCAGAGACTCTATGCTGAGCTTTTTAGGACGTTTCTTTCACCCAAGAGACCGATTCATAGATTACTATTGTCTTACCTTGTCAGCAATATCGAGCATGGCCTTGGCCTGGAGCAGAACTGTCTTCTCTGGTTTGCTGAGACACCCATCCTGAAATAGAGAAAGAATTTATCAAATTATGCCGCTGTTTGCTGATAACAAATTTGGACTTAGAAATTTTTTCATCTTTCGTCAGTTCAAAATTTTTAAAATTTTCAAAGTCAAAAAAGTTTTGGGACTGATGATATTGGTTCATTTGAGCAGAAAACAAAAAAAACATTTTTAAAAAAATTTTGGACTGAGAAATTTTTTCCGGGTTAGGGTAAGGGTTAGCAGAAAAAAAAGTCAAAATTCTGAAAAATTTTCAAAATCAAAAAAGTTTGGGACTGATGATGTTGGTTCATTTGAGCAGAAAACAAAAAAAAACATTTGAAAAAAAATTTTGGACTTTGAAATTTTTTCATCTTTTCAATCTTCAGACAACTTTTTTCAATGTTGACCCTCTATGCACTCATTAACGTTGCATCCAAACCCTTCTTTTGACACCAACATGATCAAGGACCAGCTTTCACCGCCGAGAATGATAATGATATGGTTTGCACCATGATATCCCGCAGACAATTCTTTAAGCTCACAGGCTATAACTTATGAAAACAAACAAGAAAGGCTTGCTCAATAACAAGGTCTTTTCAATCTCTTCGTCATTGTATTTTCTATTGTCAAAGTTATGCTGAGGTATTTCAATGGGGATCGAGAGATTTCTGTTCAATATGAGGCCTAGTTTATTCACCAATTCTAAACCCAGGAAATAAAGGATTGTCTAGCATTATTTGTCAATTTAACCCCTGACATTCAACGGTGATATTTGGGTCCAAAGTTTGAACATAGAAATTCAACCATGAACACACCTCTCACTTTGCACTTCCTACAATGTGAAATAACCCACCAAAGATTGTTGAAAAAGGTCATCATGACCTGCTATGTTGGATGACATTGCAAAGCATCACAAAAAGGGGCTGTTTTCCAACCCGTCCATCCTGATCGCTTTTAAATGTTGTTAGATTTTGGAATCGCCCTTCTCTCAATCCGGCAAGCAAACAGACTAAAATACAGGGGTTCTATTTGCTAAGTTCTTCATTGCTTTTTGGATTAAAGCAAGTATCGTAAGCAAGTAAAGGTGGTAAGCTAGGCCTACTGTGTTGATAACGATAAGGTAATACTAATAAGGTTGTTCAGGAATGGTATAGGCCTGCCTACTTAAGCACTAAGGCCTAAATACAGGAACAAAATGTGGCCCTTTTGTGAGAACAACTCAGTAACAATGCTTTCTGGTGATGATTAAGATAGCTCATCCCCCCCCCTCCCCATCCCATCAACTCTCTCACCTTATCAATCTCATCCAACTCTTCCATAAGAACCTCCTCCTTAATAACATCTAACCTCTGCGCCATTCTACCAGATGAGAGCTACTACAATCCACATGAACGGAGGACAAGGTTTCACCCTTTTTGTCAGAAAGATTCAGAAAGAATCATGGTTTTCTGTTCAGTGATGATTCTGATGTCACATTATCCCAATTCCTTGAAAGTTAACTTCTTATTGAAAGCGTTAAAAGCATAAGAAGTTGCCTAATCCAGTTAGTCAACTCGTGAAACTGATGAAAAATGACATCAAATCTGGCCAAAACTTGACACAGCCGCCTCTGAACTTGTTAATCCTTCTCACAGACCTCTCGACAGTGACATTCCACTTCTGGCCGGAGGTTTTGAATTTGTAGGCCAAGGTGGTTGTTAAATCCACATTAAAGAGCTCATCCCACAACAGACAAATAATGTCAGCTTATATCCTCGAGTTATTCCTAGGCCTTGTTAGTTAAACTCATAGGCCTTTGAGATATATCACAGGTGCATCGGTTCAACTTTTCTCAAAACTGGATCAGTTACATTCCTTGAACCTTTGATACACTAGAAGAGCTCGAGTCCATCAGACAGGGTGGAGAAACTGTCAAAAACTTGATGAAAGATAGAATTGGGATCCTAAACTTAAGGTAACCTTGTGTAATATCCAAGAAAGTTCGGAGTGAAATCGATGAAAAATCTGAGAGAAACTGAGCACATCGACACACAACTCCCAGCCCTTGTTCCTCAGTTCCTCCTTAACATTTACAATAGATGACAAGGCCAGGGCCACGAAAAGGCCAATCGTGAAGGAAGTCAACTCAACAGGAACGAGGCCTATGTCAAACTGTTAAGAGAGTAGGGCCTAAGTCAAACAGGTATAGGTTAAGGTCTACACGCTGCAGCAGGCCCCCTTACTACACCCTCAAACAATAGGGTTTAACGCCTAGGCCCTTTATGAATGAACGGTTCAGGAACCCAAAGTCTCGTTAAGTATGTATGCCATTACAAATACATACACCTTGATATGAATATGTTAAGGTTCTATTCTCGTTCAACGATTCCAGATAGCATTCTAGTGTGTTCAGTCGAGTGGCACACTGTCGTAATTAAAGCTTGAAAGGGATTATCCGACCATAGGCCTTTTGCTATGAATGGTAAACACACATTAGATAGGCCAGTGTGATGACACCTCATTCAACAAGCATATATACTTGAATGAATTTATACTTATTATGTAAGTTTTAGCAAATAAATATGGTTATTAAACATACACAATGGTTTAGAAGATTAACAATATTTCAATCCTTTCTTCAAAGAAAAGTTTCAAGCTTAATGAGAAAAATTCTACCTTCCATTGTGTTTAACAGCAACAGAAATGAATACAGTTAAAGATGATTATCCTGTCATTTTGATATTGCAGTGATATCTAATTATAAGGAGAGTGAACAAATAACCAAAGGTGAACCAGTTGATCAGAACGTCCATTGCCATCACCATGGGTAACCAGGACACCAATGCATCACCAAGTCCATCACCAAGACAACACAACATAGAGAATAACAAGGCCAGAATAGGAAATCAACCTAAGTGAGAGTGTCAGCCTCTCACCACCACAAACAACTTCTACAGAAAGACCATTTCCACAGCAACCAGACACCTTAGCAACTACATCACCCTAGTAACCAAACCCTACACCAATATGAATCCTACCTCCTCTTCATCACTGTCGTACGAACTGCTGCTCTGTCTATTTGCCGCAGGCTTTCCTTCATCCTCCTCAGGAATCGTACTTAAATCATCGTCATCACCGATGGTAACTCCGTCATCGATCTTAACCGGGTCGGTCTGCGTCCCTGCATCACACACCATATACATGTCCTCCTCCTGTCCCTCTACACCATCCTCCCCATCTCCACTCTTCGCCAAAGTCTCGCTCAACTTATCCACCGATTTCTGCGCCTGTAGTGTCTGGCGTTTACGCCGTCTGTACGGCAACGCTAATACATCACCTTCTTTACTCGTTGCAAAATATGAGCTAACCTTGTCCATAGCACCTTTAACGTTATCCATAGCCATCTTGGAGATTATAATAATGCGCTACACGTAATCTCAATTATTGTTAATTCGTAATCAATGGCGTTTTGCATGAATCAATTGTTTGTCTCCAGGTTCATGAAAGTCAAAGCTGAGCTTTGATTTATTGTACGAGATCATTTCTGTGATGAGACATGCTACCAGTCAACCAAGTATTGCTCAGATTCCTTTGATTGAATCGTGAACTGTCAATGATAACAATGTCTAATTTGATTGGCCATATGATATGCCCACCTGCAGAAAATATCTCTGAATGCTATAAACTTGACCAGGAAAGAACTGTCCTACTCATCAAGGGTGGATGAATTGATGTGTGCCAAACTCTGCCTGTTGGACCTTATCCATGTCTCCATTACCAATTTCTAAACTATCCACTGATGTTTTTGAGATACTTCCACTGATAAGGCCTGTATGTTGAATCAAGTTAAAAAAACATTACATTGCAGTGAAACTCATCATCATCAACACCCATCATTACCTTACACTGGTCATACAACTTCAACAAAAGCCGGTCAACAACAGGTGTCACACCCTTTCACATTCTCATACTGACATATGCATATCATTTCATTTCTAATCATTTCAGTATATAATTCTAGTTATGATCAATCAAAGCTTTTGAAACATGTGGTGTAATTGGTTAAACATGTTACACACCAAACACAGGTTTGAGAATGACAATATGATTGTGATGGAATCCTTGGGTCTTTTTTACATAACCTCATTCTATGGATGACCATCACAATCTGGCAGCATCATTCCAACACAACTGGTAATGACATATTTCCAAACCCACCATGCATTCAAGAACCAATGAGCAACCAGTGATAGTTTATTGTTTCTATCATAATAAGGTGGTCATTCTTCTTACTCTTTTGGTGTTCACTTTTGATGTCAGATGAAGCAAAAGTGAATCATACATTCAATAGACCGCCTAAAGCAAATACTGGTCGGAATTATTGATTTGTTTCATGAAGCATTAAATGAACCCAGGCCTTTGAGAGGTTAAACAACAGTTGAAAGCAGCTGTTTATCCATTGGTTGTCTATGAAAGAAACTGGAACCTGGCCATAACACTGTTCAAACTGAGTATGAGAATAGCTTTAGTAATGATATTTCAAGTACGAATGGAAACCTATTGAGAAAGAAGGTTACAGCACATGAGAGCTGAGCTGAGGTGAGGCCTTGAGCCTCCATCCAACACAGCAGCATATGCTGATTCAATGACCGAAAAGGAACTGGCTCCTCCCATTATTGACAAGCATGAATCATGTGAAACACAACAGTCAGCCTAAAGCACACACGGGCGTATCATGTTGAATACCATTCACCATAGCAACAAGAAATCAAATTCAACTGGTCAACTCAAAACTACTCCGGCCTAACTAAATACTCCAGAATTTTGTTTGGTGTAACAATATATGACATGAGCGGGACACAGCTGATGGCTATCCTCCCTTCTTACCTGTTTAGTCCTCTATCTACTCCAAGAATCCAATATACTGGACATGACCCTGTACACACCATGTACACAACATAGGCCTAGGATGATAATACAGTCATCACATGGAGACATATGGCACAGCATCATCTACACCAGAGACACATTACAGTGAAATCTAGAACCATTGGCAACATGTCGCATAGGCCTTGGGTCATATTTGAACTGCCATCTTGTTTATTGGTGGATAATCCTAGCAGAAGTCTTACTTCCCTCCTAGATCTGACATTGTATCAGGATATCAACTTTTCTGAGTTCTTTCATCATTTTTAGGCATAACCTTAAGTAAAAATCAGTAAAAATCAGTGCTGCTTTTAGGATGCCCGCACTCTATTGTGACCAGACTAGGAATGTTGCTGTCCAGCTTGGCATTGCCATTCCCTTACAGTTACTTTATTCGGCTCCTGAACAAGCCAACGTCAAGATAATAAAACTTGAATTTGTGACTTGTCTTTGCTGTGACCAGACATTTGTCATCATGATGATGACAGAATCGCAACACACATACTCTAACACAATGAGATAACACGATAGCTTTACACAGCTTAATGATAGTAATTTAATCCCAGATTTATTTGATGCCAGATTGATCAATTGAGATCTGAACAAAACAAATAAATCTTCCGTCATCATGAACACCTGTGGCCCATCAATACCACAATGTAAGTAAGCTCATCTGGTTCATTTGCATAATTTCACAAGTTGCTAAGTGACAGCAGGATCTTTACGGCCAGTTACAAAACATAACTCTATCTGGTGACGCAAACTAGAACCAGGCAAAGTTAAAAATCCCGTCATCATCATGTAACATCACATCACTGTCTTGTCTTGATAATCGATCTAATCCTGATGATTTCGACACATTTTGCAGCCAAACACTTGATCACAAGTCTTCAGAACCAGCCATACACCCCTCATATGTTAACCACCCAATCCTTGATATAGAAGTCTTCAGAACCAGCCATACACCCCTCACATATTAACCACCCAATCCTTGATATAGAAGTCTTCAGAACCAGCCATACACCCCTCACATGTTAACCACCCAATCCTTGATATAGAAGTCTTCAGAACCAGCCATACACCCCTCAGATGTTAACCACCCAATCCTTGATATAGAAGTCTTCAGAACCAGCCATACACCCCTCACATGTTAACCACCCAATCCTTGATATAGAAGTCTTCAGAACCAGCCATACACCCCTCAGATGTTAACCACCCAATCCTTGATATAGAAGTCTTCAGAACCAGCCATACACCCCTCACATGTTAACCACCCAATCCTTGATATAGAAGTCTTCAGAACCAGCCATACACCCCTCAGATGTTAACCACCCAATCCTTGATATAGAAGTCTTCAGAACCAGCCATACACCCCTCACATATTAACCACCCAATCCTTGATATAGAAGTCTTCAGAACCAGCCATACACCCCTCAGATGTTAACCACCCAATCCTTGATATAGAAGTCTTCAGAACCAGCCATACACCCCTCACATTAACCACCCAATCCTTGATATAGAAGTCTTCAGAACCAACCATACACCCCTCACATGTTAACCACCCAATCCTTGATATAGAAGTCTTCAGAACCAGCCATACACCCCTCACATTAACCACCCAATCCTTGATATAGAAGTCTTCAGAACCAGCCATACACCCCTCAGATGTTAACCACCCAATCCTTGATATAGAAGTCTTCAGAACCAGCCATACACCCCTCAGATGTTAACCACCCAATCCTTGATATAGAAGTCTTCAGAACCAGCCATACACCCCTCACATGTTAACCACCCAATCCTTGATATAGAAGTCTTCAGAACCAGCCATACACCCCTCAGATGTTAACCACCCAATCCTTGATATAGAAGTCTTCAGAACCAGCCATACACCCCTCAGATGTTAACCACCCAATCCTTGATATAGAAGTCTTCAGAACCAGCCATACACCCCTCAGATGTTAACCACCCAATCCTTGATATAGAAGTCTTCAGAACCAGCCATATACCCCTCACATGTTAACCACCCAATCCTTGATATAGAAGTCTTCAGAACCAACCATACACCCCTCAGATGTTAACCACCCAATCCTTGATATAGAAGTCTTCAGAACCAGCCATACACCCCTCAGATGTTAACCACCCAATCCTTGATATAGAATAGATGAAACAAACTGGACTTACATGTTTGTATTTGACGGTTAACAACTCTTGTTGTAGCTGTATGACGTCAACGTCCTGGAATGCGAGATAGAATAGAAATAAGGCATCCGCCTGGCAAAGATGTCCACTGTCGAGAGAGAGAGAATGCATCTCTTGGGTGAGGAGCAACATCAAGTGTTTCAAGGCATGATGAGAACAAAGATCTGTCATGATGAGAACTGGTTGTAGAAACACCTTAGAATGGTAGTGGTAAGACCTGGTAACCTATCTACTGAGAACACTGAGAATGAATGGGATTAGCAAGGCAGCCATCATATCATATATCATAAGAGATTCCTTTTGACTACATACCAGGAGGTCAAGTACGGTGATTTCAAGGTCATCCTCATCTTCTGTTGGGACGCCATGGCAGGATGAGATATCACGTGATTGGCGCTGAAGCTGGAACAGAAACAATCATGTACTATTCTCGCCCTCAGCAAACAGTTCGAGATGTTCAGTCTTATCTTAGAGTCTTATCTATCCTGTAACTTGTATTTACAAAAGCTTCTAATGATGTTTGTAACATTGGCAGAACAGCAATATCTGGTTATCAGCTTCAGGCTGATAGTGCCATGGTCATCGGACCACTGATGCCATGGTCATCGGACCACTGATGCCATGGTCATCGGACCACTGATGATGAGATCAGCCTCAGTGTGGAGCTGGTACACCTCTCACCTTCTCCACGATCTCCTCCAGCTCTAGCACCCTAAACTCCATGATCTCATGCTGCTCCTGTGCCTCCCGTAATTCACGGTAGGCCTTCGCTTCCCTCGTCTCTAGAAGCTGAACCTTGTCAAGCAAATCATTCTTCTCCACACTGAGTCTCTGCTTCTCCTCGATCCAACTGATATCCTGAAAGTATTCAGTGAACAGAAATTAGTTACTAATAGTCTTTAGTACGAATGTTGTGTCAGAATTGGAGGTGGGGCATAGTCTATTAGTAAAGGCTTATCATTCTTTCAAAGAAGATACAACACGCTCACTTGACTTAACCCATCAACTACTGTCCATAAATTATCATACATCCCCCTGTCAAACAGCACTACATGCAAAGCTGATCATATCAACCCCTGCTATCAACACACAAAAGACACTGAACAAGTCCAACAATTGCCCAAAGGATCTTTACACTTCATTTTGCAGCATTTATCTGTTGACAGTCTTATAGTGGAGACAACATAGCAAAGACTTGGTAAAACTTATGATCTTAAAAGTATCATTCCCATCACCCCACAGGTATAGGCTTGGTCTAAGCCTATGTCTTGGTATGGTACATGCAACAAGAGATGTATAAGGCACCCAGAGGCATGCAGAAAGGTTTACTGTCTTACTGGTAACTGACGCCGCTTCTCAGATTTTGAGGTCTAGAAGAGAAAGTTACAAATGACACCAAAGGTAGTCAGGAGAAATAGAATAGAAATGCTGCTGAACTATCACTGTATGTCTAAGTTTAACAGAAAGCTGAAATAGAAACTGCATGCCATCGTCTATCTATAAATGACTGTCCATTAACAACAAGTTGTCCATTTCATCTTTAGACCCTCGCAATGTATCAGAGATTATCCATCACTTGGCCTATCACAAGACATCTGATTGAACATAAACAATGGAATCCTTCTTACCTGGCCCTGGTCAAGAAGAGCCTTCTCGAGATCCTCAATCTTGGAATGAGCCTCTAAGAGATCAGCCAGCAGCTGGCCTTGGTGCTTGCCACCTCGCTCAGGGTCTAAGTAGCTGTCATTCTGAGTCTGCAGCAAGCTGTGCGACTTCTCAAGTTCCAAATGTTCCCTGATCAGGCGCCGGTAGTTCTTCTCAAACTCTTCTCTGGCAAACTGAAAGATGAGCGTGCAAACCATCAGGAAAACTGCAAGTACTGATAACTCTAATAGACACTGTGAGAGCAAGCAAAGTAGAAAGTCTTAGAGGAGTTCTACAGATGGCAAAACAGTAACCTTGTTCAACGTACTCTCAAGAACTGCATATCAGCCACTAATGCCACCTGGCATAGAATGCTTGCAACTATCAGCTAAAAGCCACAAAGTGGTGGCCAAAGACGACCTTTTCCTGCTAGCGGTCATGCTATCTAAGGGTCAACTTGGTGGAGTGCTCTCTCAAATCAAGTCATGATACCAGACTCAGGTGTAGACAATCAACCTCATGCACCTACCTCATCCCAGGAATCCTCGGCGATGGACGTATTGTTGGATACTGATGACGACCAGGAAGAGTCAAGTGATTTACATCCGTCGATCTCTTCGTAACCAAACGAAGTCTCACGCAGACCTGATAACGGTTCACGAAGACCCGACAATGGTTTGGTTTGAGCTCGGTTTTCTCTTGCTCGCCTCTGACGATGTTTTAAGAGGTCAATGCGTCGGTCCTTTTCCTGAAAAGACAAGAAGTCCTACGATGACTGCCCGTTGACTACTACTGCCCGTACTGCATGCAAGAGAGCAATGCTTATGAGCCAACTTATTACCTTGATAAACCTTCAATCTCATTCCTCATTAAACCCCATTTCATAAGGACTGCACTCTCGCTGCCATGGCTGTAAAAACAATACATGAATGACCACAAGAATAGCAAGGAAACACCACAAGATCATGTCAATAAGACTTGTTTTTATAAGACATGTTCATAAGTCAATCAAAATATGGTTTTCATTAGGATGTCAAATAGACAGTGTGAGCATAACACAGCCTTAACGAAAAGCTCTATCCGGCACAACCTTTACCTCAAGGCTTCAACCTGTTTGTCACTGCCTTAGCATTGCTTGCTGACACCCAGCTGGGACAAGTTTGGAGGGAACAACTGGACATCCTACCTTATACCAAATAACCAACAGAATGCATAGGAACTGAACCTCAATCCGCAGGTCTAGAGAAAACACAATATCCAAGACCACCATCCTTATAACCTGCTATGCAGAAATATCCCACGGATCAAGATGCATCAACTTCATTCCATTCATATCGCTTAGAGTTTCCATCGGTGCAGATCGATGGCAATTAACATTAAGCGATATTGAAAACTAATGAGGACTTACATTGTCTTACTAATCTGTGATCAATTCAGTCATCTGGACAGCTTTTGCCAAGATCGTTAGTATTCTAGTTTGGCTGTTCATCTACACAATGACCACAATCAAAAAGGATGGAAATATATGTGTTTCTTAGTCAGGTTAAGGTGATTAATCAGGGAGGGAAGCAGTTTCGGATGAGTTCCTAAATGCAAGGTTAAGACTGAATGCAATACAAACCATATCAGAACCCAGTATTCCATGAAACGCATTTCCTAAGGAGAAGGCTGTCTCGACATTGATGAAAGGTTTGCATACTGCTATTCGGTTAGCTCATTACCATGACAGAACTGTCAACATCTAACAAACTGATGAAGAGCATGATACAGCAGACTAGAATAGTATACCAGCCACTTTGAATCATACTCACTGAAACAAGAATTGGTGATAACCAAGGTCACAGAGGTCCAGAGACAAACCTAGAAGGATATCGTGATAGACTACCTTAACCCACAGGTAGCATGGAATGCTCTGCCTGCCGAAACCCGCTAGGGTGAACAACTAATAACAGGATTGAAAATCAGGGCCTTATTGAGAGAAGAGCTTTAATAAGGGTAGGGTGGTATTCCATTCATTCATCACGGATTGGGTGTGCCAGTTCATACTGTCCCTCCAATATGGGAGCTCATATTCAAGTCAGGGGATTTCATTCAGTTCTGTCTGAGAGCCAGCACACATGCGACAAAAGCAGTTTATCGACAACAACTCTACTGACTGGCTGACTGTTCCCATCGGGATACATGAGCCAACAGCCCCCTTGCCCAGCAAATCAGAGGGGGTAGAAACGACGACTCTAAGAGCTAATCTTCAATCATAGGCCCGTTAATACTGTTAATCTTAAGGATTTACACCAATTCAAATGGAACACTTTTTAATTTTCCGCTTTGAAAATATTTGTCTCTTCTCCTTGAGAGGTATTAGGGCCTACCGAGGAAAACGTGATTGTTTCCCACTTGGGTATGATCCAACCTTACTAGAACAGGAATGTCAGTGCATTGAGTGTACATGATGTGCTACTTACATGACTGCACCTGCTTATAATGCAACTGTTTGATTGGTTTTACCATTTATTGTGCCGAACCAATATAACATGACTTAAGAAAGTAGAATAACAAGATTAGTAGGGCCGTCAAAATATTGATCAGAGCTTGATCTCCAGTGATACCGAGAGTTACCAGCAGGGGGAGTCCTGACGTAAGGTCACTTCTGATAAATCTTTGCTCTGACATCTCCTGCAAAATAACCCAGGAGCAGTAACTGCCACGAGGTGGGGCAGGCTGAAGTCCCGTTTCAATCTGCAAGAACCAGCTACGAAGTTCAGCAACTTTTCACAACTCAATTTTGGATCCTCATTCTGATCCAGAGTGGCAGTTGCTATGATTCCATAGCACCTCATTATTGCATTACATATTGAGAAAGAGAAAATGATTAAGGTGGCCTTCTTTGTAGAATCAATATCAACATGTTGCCAGCTGCATGAGCTGCTTTTTTAACAAACAGGGTTAAACACAAGCTTTGTTTTAACACTTACCGAACAAGCATGCCTCAATGAATCAATGGTCTTGTGTAATTCTTTTATGTCATTTTCTGCATCCTCAAGTTTCTCCGTCAACTCGCTGATGGTGACTCGCTCCATCTTTTCCTGGTTCAACTCATGAAGCAGACGCTCAGAGCGCTTCTTGATGTCTTCAACCTGAGATTTCTGTGAGAAGAACAAGAACAATACAACACTGCTTTCTTATAACCAATCCTTCATCTTACTTTAAAGATGATGACATGTTGATAACAGATGGGTCGGTTACTTTCAACTGACCGAGGTCTGAATCAAATCACAATAACTGTTACTGTCTCCGCAGAGGCACACGAAGCATCAGTGTCCACCGTCAATGCAGCCCAAACTGGAGCTCCATATGAGAAGGATGAAGGCATGAGACCAGAGCTCCAACCCCTGATCCTGGGCTGAGAGTTGGACTCCTCAACCAGTATGCCAACGCACTCCACGGGTCCATGGTTGCTCCATGTTTGAAGATAGAATTGTAACAGCTTGCGACCAACTAGTCATCAAGGGTGCGGTATCAGCCTACATAGGTTTGTCGACATATTCAGTAAAACTCAAAGTAGAACATGACCAACTAGTTTCACCTTCTTGAGGCTAAATGATAAACTTTCCCTCGGAGTGGGAACATCAAAACCAAATCAAGGGAAATATCAACCCTGAAATCATCCGAAATAAGTGTGAAATTGCTGATTGGATACAATGCAGAGCAGAATGCGTACCATTTTCTGATTGTCTTCATGTAGTCGCTTGACCTTATCCTCTTGACATCGGTTGATGGTCGTCAGCTCCATGTTCCGCTGGAGGAACTTCCTGTTCTTCTCCTGCATTGGACGGAGTCGCTTCTCGAGATCTTTGTTCCTCCTCACCTGAAAATACGATAACCATGGATGAGGATGCTGCATCTTACAACAAATTGCCCTTCTTCCCCAAATTTTCAAAAATTTCAAAAATTTTCAAAATTTTCAAATATTTCAAAAAATTACAAAAATATTAAAAATTTCAAGTTTTTAAAAATTTCAAAAAGTTTTTTACATTTTTCAACTTTTTCCAAAAATTTCAAAATTCAAAAATATAAAAAATTTCACTTTTTTTTCAATTTCAGAACTTCAACATTTTAAAACCTTCTCCACTTACACATTCTGCCTTCTCCTCGGCAAGCTCTGTGCACTTGTCCTCAAGTTTACATACTTTACAGCTGAGATCTGTGATTCTGTTCATGTAACGCCTTTCTGTGTCTTCCTTCGTTGACTGAAACACACAGAAACATTAACAAAATTGAGACAGAGAATTCAATGAGTTTATCACTCAGTGACATTTTAGAGACTCTTTGTTATTCGAGTGAGGCCACATTTCAACCAGATTGCATCAACAGGTGCTTTGTCATTCTTTGCTTTGGTTTGCACTTCCAGAAGTGTATCGCCATGGAGAATCCTCTTTCTCACTTCTTGCTGTATTTAGCAGGGTTTCTGATACCTCTTTTTGATGAAACAGGAGGACTGAAATTCTTCATTTCAACCCATTTAAAGAAATTTTAGCAAATCTTAATAGAGCAACTCTTTCTCAAGCTGCTTGATGATGCGGTCCTTTGAACCTATTTCGTCCACCTGCAAGAAAATTTCAGTGCTGATTTTAGGTGTTCGAGCACAAGAAAACATTTACCATTCAGCTGGGACCTAACAGGCAGTTTCATCCATTCATGAACCCTTCGAGAACAAGTCTAGAAAGACCATCACCTAATTCATTCTCATGTAATCTTCACACAATCAAATGATAGTCCAGCAGACCATATCTGAATTCAATAAATATGACAACTGCAGAATAGCAATAGAAAATGTGACCATCCTGAACAATAAGCTGTTAACAGTCTTTCAGTTTGAGACTAAGCCCATTGTTGGTGCAGGAAGGATACACACCTTGGTCTCAAGAAACCATCTTGCAAGTCCTTGATTGAACAGATGAATTCCCCATACATAGGTGAAAAACAGAAGGGTACAGGCACAGCTGAGGGTCAAAGCCTCCTCACAGAAACATGTACACTCAATTGGCTCAGAAAACCAAGTCCAAACCTTCTTCACATATTGGTAAACTGTCATCTTAGGCTAACATCATTCTTGTCAATGAGAAGTCTCTGATATGAAATTCATTTTCCAGTAAGGATTTGCCAAATAAGCATTGAATGACCAATGATACCATGCACCATAGCTAAAACCAGAAGCAGGACTGAGGTCAGCATAAACCACAAGGTGAGTTTCCTTTATCTGGAATTGAACTATCATAGACTAAACCACTTCATTCTCTGATTTATTTGACAAAATCCACAACATTAATCAGCGATTCTACAACCCCTGGCTTTAGGATAACTGTCAGAATAATGATGCATTTATAACTGGATGGAGCCACTAACCTAGATAAACAAAATGAGTCAGAGATTTTTAAAATTATGGCTTCTAAATATAAGGTGACCTCTACAGGTACAGTTTTTTAAACGATATTGAACGAGATTTAACCGCATTTAAAACATCATGCAGCATCATCATCATCATCGTCATCCAGAAAAGATCATGTGTCATCATGATGATTCATGGCATCATGAAAACCTATCCACTTCCCGTGTTACTGATGTAAAGCATCAACCCATCACCCACATCAGCATTATCCAGCAATGAATCCTTAGGCAGGGCACTTTGCCAATGTTCAAAGGTCAAATATAATTTGAGAGTAAACACATAGCATCCTGAGAGAAATTGACTTTTTATCCCTCATAGAGATATATCTCAATAACTAAAGCCTCAGAAATTCGAATCCATTTGACTTTCTGAAAACACCATGAAATGACGATTGTTGGAACTCCTTTTTCTTCAGGAAGAGGTGTTTAAAAGGCTGCTAAATGCAGCAAGAAGTGTATGGAGGGATTAAGGAGGGATGGATGATTCAGAAAGTGCCATCAAATGTTTGTAAAGAAAATACATCACTTGATGCAATTCAACACGAAATTGGTGACTGAAATAAGACGATCCCACTTGAATCTGAACCAAAACTGATTGAATCAACCAAAGAGTATCAGACAGGACACACACAATATTCAAGTGAGACTGGACCTGAGATACAATGACAGCTGCTTAACACAAAATTCCCTAAACTTGTTAGTCTTAGTGAGAATCACTTGTGAAAATTGGTACAACAGAAAACAGTAACAGGTCATACATAACACAAATGTCTGAAACAAACTAACAATTGATTCTGAAAACGTTCATGAAAGAAGCTTATGTACCCCATGGTTGTGCAGTTCCACGCCAGAACTTCCAGCGTGGCAAGAAAATTAAAAAGATGCTAGCGCACTTCATGGCGTACAGCTAACCTTTATTAGAGATATTTTTGCTTCTCCCGAAGGTAGCTCGTATTTCAAGAAAAATCCTGCTTATCTGCTAACATTCTTTACCCATGAGTGGACTGGCTTGGTGAACGAGATTCATCTTTACTTTACCAGGAATACACAGTACATTCATAGGCGATGTTGTACATGTTCAGCTTGCTCGATCAATGAGACTTGAACTGCAGTCCAGCAATCAATCGAGGGTTTTATCATAGAGACATCTGGTAGCATGTTTTACGCAGTGGCAGCAGCACCTTTCAGCAATAGACTCTCTCAAGTCCAGTCTTCCCCCATGAAACCCGGAAAACACTGCTCAGATTTTTAAAAGATAAATTGTTGAAGAGAATCACAACTCTTGGGCCGTGAAACCTCGTTGCTTGTAAAAGTCACTTGGGCAGAAAGTTGCTTTGCTATCATGAGATGAGGGTCTCAATACAACATCGTCAAGATCTCCCTCATATTCCCAGTCAGACACAGGATTGCATTCTGGCATAAATTCTTCCCAGTAAGAGTGTTTGTTTTAGATATCAGAACCAGCTTCTTCTCCCAACATGAATTTCCATAAGTTTCTCCCCACCTGTGTGTAAACAAAATCACTCCACAAGCTGAGAACCTACTTCCACAGGGTAAAAATAGGCATTCAACATGACTCATATGTAATGTTTTTCAGACAAAAAACTGTTTCTAGCTCAAAAATGTGGTAATGTAAAAATAAGTCATCATCGATCATCAGCAATCATTGGGTATTTTCATACCACCAGAACGTAAAATCGTCACATCTTTTGCAACCATGAAAACATGCATTTGGCAAATCCAGTTCAGCACAAAACACCAGAAAACTTTTTAGAGTAGAAAGTGGGCCTATTCTGTGTCAAAGCCTTCAGTGAGTTGTTACAGAAAACATCGCTCTAGGGAATAGACAGAATGGCAACTAAACACCATCCTCCAACAGGTGCAAAGGCGTTATCGAAACTTCAGCCATGAATTAACGGACTAGGCTACCTAGTCATAGCTGCAACATCATCGAGAACTAGCGCCACCTGACAAACACACTGAGCACTTAGAGGCGTGGCTAAGAAGGGAAGGACTTGTGATGTGACCAAGGAGCGCTATTCAAAGATTCATGGACCTTTCTGACCAGTTATTTGTTTACTTCTCTTGTTTAAGAAAGAAAGATGATGATAGGTTGAACAGTCCATAGCTGAGGGATAGCACAATGTTATGATAAGGCCACCTGAAAGTCGATGAGCTGCTGATCTAAAGTGTCTCCTTAACGAGAATGAGTCAGCATCATAACGTCAGCATGACATGAGCAGATTTCAAGCACAGAGCTGAAAAGCTTTGGCTCAACCTTCCGAACCACATTTTGATTCCTGCAAAGTGAGCAAGTCTTAGTTGTAACACTTTTCCAAGCAAGAAATATCTCATTATGTAGGCCTACCTATGTATAGGCGTTGATGAGAATATCCTCCTCAGGCCCTAAACCATGTGACCTAATGCCAAGTCATGCTCTTACTAAGCGCTAATGAGCTAGTCATGTAGATGGTGAAGTTCACCAGCAGAATGCAACCAGAAAGGCTTTCTGCCTGCACAACTTCACCAGGTAGATGGAAAATGTTACATGCAACTGGTATTCTTTTCTTTCGCTTAGATTACCAATGTTTAAAGGGAACAAGCATTTACACTGTTAACCCGTTCTATACCAGTACCTTAGTATAAAAACTCAACATGAACCAAATGCCCAATACTCTATAAATTTCAAGATAAGCTATGAAGATGAAGTAAACTTGAAGTAAACCAAAAGTTAGAAATTGCAGAAAGCAAATTACCTAAACGTATGCTCGGCTGCCGTTGCCATCAAAACTCTCCAAAATCCTAACAAAAGCCATCACTTTCAGCTTTCCATATTCCTGCATGTGCATGTTGGAGCCTGCTGATTGCCAATGCTAGCCACCCTTCAATCACTCAGTAACACAAACCAACAAAACGAAAACTTTATGTAATTTTAACAAACATGTTTCAGTGCTCCATCAGAGGACACGATCAATGATTGCGGCTATAATTGTGGCTGTGCTGGCAGCGAGATGTATCCCCTCATCTTGAGACACAAAGAAATCATTAACTGTGTCTTAAAACTCTTGAAATAATGAAGAGCCTCGGAGAAGAAAGTCCTTGTCAAGGTTTACAATTTACTCTTCTCATGGAACTGCATGGGCCAGGCAAGATCCTTAATAAGGAAATAAAGCTTACTTCTCTCTTTCATTATGCATGTGATTATGTAACCACAACGGCATTGCTATTGCTAATAACCCTCATTATGTTAGCGGGCTGTAACCATTTTGAGAGCTGCTAAACTCTAACCAATAATCAAGGAGCAGGTCAATAGCTTTATGGCTGGTCATGAAATATTGATGACAATTCAAGACGCTTGGTGGAATTTGGCACTATCACTCAATTTGACAACTTACATTGCTCATTAGGGGTGGATCTGCTCATATGAAGGTGGTGAGTTTCCAACATAGCAGAGATTGAGAGCTTCCCCTGAGCAGGAAGGTACAAATGCTGATGGATATCTGATGTAAGTCTACTGACGTAGAAACACACCTCAGGCAGGTTATTTACCAATCAATTTGGCTGCAGTTAGGCAGACCACCCACTAAAATTTCTGAGTCCAAATTTTCACTTGTTTTTTTTCTGCTCAAAATGAAGAAACATCAAAAGCCCAAAAAAATTTTGGCTTTAAAAATTTTTCAGAATTTTGAACTATATGTCCACTATGTCCTTACTGGAAAAGTGATGATGAATTGAGAGGGTTAACCAAACAGGAATGGGTTTTTATTTACCGATGCCATAAAGTAGTTAGATGCGCAGTACCAGAACAATCTTCCTTCATTAGTTGTACATTAATAGTGTCGTAACCATTACTGATGGTAGCTAGTGGATACATGTGGCTGAGCAGGCTGGCTGAAGTCAGCACAAACCTGCTTCAACTCAGACACTTGACCTATCCCTTCAACTAACCAAGCCATGCCCAGATGAGATGAACTTCATATCAAAACCAAACTAAGGCTGCCTGCCCTAGAAGTCAGAATGAACTGCTACCAAAGGCAGAGGATTTTACTTTTTTTCCTGGGAAGGGCAAATATCAGTTATACATCTCAAGAGCAATTTCCCTTGCCCCTTTCAATCTTGAACGAAGCGCTACCTTGACCACCCTATAAGACGGCAGAGTCCCCTCATGAACTCTTGCCTGTAAGTTACTTCAGTACCGTATGGTCCTACTGAAAGGCAAAAGGAGCTTTACCAGGTGGGATCCAAGCTTCACCACAACAAGATGGTAACCAAGTTCACTGAACTTTAGCAAGGAATAAATGGTTACCTCCAACAGACTAAACCTGGCTCAGATCTGGCTCAATACCCAAATTACATCATTGGCACTTTTGCCAAAAAGCAACCATTAGAATCAGGTGTTTCTCTGTTCAGGCTAAAGCTGTTGCTCATCAGGCTGGGAGCCAAGATACACAAGATGGTAGCAGAGAGATTGAAGAAGAGCAACTTGGCAGCAATGCTCGAATTTAACCCGTGCATACGAATGTGATGTTCAGGTTTTTGCAGAGGATAATCACATGAAACAATACAACAAATCTAGCCAAGAAGCCCGGCAAAGATGAAGCAAGGCTGGAATGTGTTGTGATATGTTTCCGAGATTGTATTTGCACAGATAAAGGAAACATTCCCTGCAACAACAGAATCTTTCCCAAAGAATTACTCTGATTACAAGATATTCTAACACCAAGAGTCAGCACGTCGGGGCTGGCCACCTGAACTGATGGCAGATATGAGAGGGAGAACATAGGCGAAGATGTGAGCAGACCATTCAGGAACAGAATTCACTTACCAGCTCAATGCGTATCTCCATTGGAAATTATTAATAAGGTAGTTGATGGATATGAAGTGAAGCCTAATCCACCGTAAGTTACTGGTTATCATCATGACGAAAACAAAACTAGCAAAATGTTCTCAGAGAAGAGAAGAAAAGCACCTTGTCCACAGAAAATGTTACGATATCACTGATCAACCAGTTATTTTGTAATTGTTGTAATTCCAACAAAAGATTGTGTTGGTGAAAGCACTGAAAACAACTCAACAGTTTGACAGGCCTCCAATCATGATTCCTTACACCTGTCTTTGAGGGATGTCATCTTATGCAATACTTACTGCAACATGCCAATTCATGTCAAGTTTTTTTTTTAAAACCCTACATTCTTCAGAGATTATCAACCAGTGAAGGGATGAATCATAGCAGGGAAATTTTCCATTCATAAAATGAGACCATTTAGGCCCTCTGACCAGCACAGTTACGTGGAAGTCTGCTGGACTTCCTGACGGTGACATCTGAAAACCTATTGACATGACTACTCATTGGAATGTTGATGGTCACTTCTTTAGTAAGCCTATTGACATGACTACTCATTGGAATGTTGATGGTCACTTTCTGACAATGACATCAGTAAGCCTATTGACATGACTACTCGTTGGAAAGCTCTTGATGAGCACTTTCTGACAATGACATCAGTAAGCCTATTGACATGACTACTCAATGGAAACCTCTTGATGAGCAGTTTCTCATGGTAATATCACCAGATCTTCAAGAAAACATGAACAAGATCTAACTCACCAGTTTCCTGACATCTTGGTTAACCTCCTTCTTCATCTTGGACATCTCCAACTTGTGATATTCTCGTATCTTCTTCAGCTGCTTTGACTTTTGCCGATCGGACTCCATCAACGCCCCGTACGCATCCTCCAGCTGCTTCTTAGACTTCCTCATCTCCTCAAGATCCGGTGATGGACTCCGTTTCGCCAACGTACCATTCCCATATTGTTCATGTCGGCGTTTCTTCGTTGGTGACTGCTCCAGTTGTTGATTGGCCATCTCGTAGTCATTCTGTACCTTCTTTAAGTCTGCTTTCAACCGGTTGATTTCCGTTTCGCGTTGTTTCATTAAAACACTGATATCAGTCTCATGTTTTTTAACCAAAGATTCTTTAAGAGTCTCAAACTCGTTTAATTTTTCCTGGCGGAGCTTGGTTCGCTGATCGCCGAGGAGTATGTTACATTTATGCTGCTCATGTTCACAAGCAGCTCTGATTTCCGTTGCCTTTTCACGACGCAACTGCCGCACATTGCCACGCTCATTTTCAAGGTCACTTTTCAAGTGGACGATGACGCCACGGAGTTCATCATTCTCCCCCCGTAATGCATCTAAGGCCGCCTCGTCAGCCCTACCACCCGGATTCTTACGTTTTGGCATTTTGATCTTTAATTTAAGTGGCTTACGAGGTTTACAATTTAAATTGCCCGTGATGATGTCGTAAGTTCCATCCAAACCATAAAAAACGATTCGTCTTTTGACAAATCTAATGACCACCTTTCGGTCAATTTAAGACCACCTTTTGGTCACTTTAAGACCACCTTTTGGTCACTTTAAGACCACTTTTGGTCACTTTAAGACCACCTTTTGGTCACTTTATGACCACCTTTTGGTCACTTTAAGACCACCTTTTGGTCACTTCACCTGATTTGGTTGCAATATAACACACTTTTTCTGTAGCGTTTTGCTACAAATACAACTTTTTCTAAGCTGAAGTGAACATAGCTTCACTTTAGCCTTTAACTTCTCTTTAACCTAACTTGTGTTGCTTGCTTCTCCCGAAAGCGAGTTTGCCTTCAGAAATGGGTCGAACCCCATCAACTAAAGACAAGGAGTAGTAGAGGACCTGAAAAAAGACAATTATGAGTTTGTTTATCTGTCACACGCCTTCAACAAAAGTTTCATTCCAAGGCTCAACTAGCAGATGCATTCCTATTATCAAGCATGAATGTGGAGTCATAACCTCCTCTCTCTGCAAAATGGTCCCTAATTGTAAAACCATTGTGGCAGGAGGATCATTCTTTTGCCTACAAAAGTTGGCTGGGACAGAAACGAGAGGTGAAGTACTTTGGATAGACGACAACTGCCCTCTGAAAAGTTGCTTTCCATCTTGCCAAGACTAACAAGCCTTGCTCTCACCCAACCAGAACCACTGGAAGGATAGATAGGATATGTTTCCCTCACACCAACCAGAACCAGCTAGGTCTAGAACTGATCCTGGCTGAGATAAGATAGTGGTATCACCACAGGCCAAGTTTCTGTTGGTACAGCAGGAGCCACTGGCGATGAGATAAGGTTGTGCTTGCATTCTTGAACCGTTCGTTCCAAAGCTGAGGAATCTGACCTTCACCATTCAAAACTGCTGCACTCAATGTCAAATCGATACCAAGTAGTTTGGGTGATGAAGGAGACCTCTGAGAGGGCTATGGAAGTAGGCATTCAAAGTTGGCCCTACTGATCAAATATCCACTGTTACTTTTAGTGAAGGAGAAGGCCAAGCTTACCAATACCAATTTAAAAGGTGAGTTGGCTTGCTTGAGGAGAGTCTTACTTATGGTAGATATCTCCTGAGTCTGAGACCCTGGAGGATAACAGGCTCTAGTGTACCCATCATATTTTTTTTTTTGCAGCATAAACCCGCAGTGGGTATCTTTTATTTCACGTATCCAAACGGGCATATACAATTATTCATTTACAATTACTGTATACAGGGGTTTTACAAAGGATGTATCTATTTGTTTAAAATTTTTCATTATTTTACTGTGAGCCCGTCCGGTGCCGTCCCGACGCCCGTGCTGAAAGCCCTATTGGCGAGACAGCACTCGGCGTCGCGACGGCCCCGTCGATCCCACAGTACTCCATATGGAATTGGGGGACTACTGCGAAGCCGCCCCCGAACCGTCCCGATGCCCAGACCGACGTCATACTTTGTGTCGCCGACCCCGGCACCGAAACGGCCCGTTGCCGTCCTCACAGTACTCCCCTTACGCTCTCTGTGAACCCAGACTTAGTATTTACAAAACATACATACATATACGCCTTCCAAATAATGTCCATTGAAACTAATTTTCACTTTATAATCTTAACTGTTTACTTTTTTTGTTTTAGCACCAATGGAAGAATTAATTAACATGTGAGCACCAAGTATATACGTGTACGGAATATTCAAAACTATTGGCACCACTTATTGCATTTTGATATTTAACATTTTATTATTTTTGTTGTAGCACCAATAGAAACGGAACATTTAATTATCTGATTAAATCAATGTGGATAAAACGTGCCAGTGTAAATTGAAGGCATACTAACATAAAATAATAACATAATAACATAAAACATAAAGGTTTAAAACATAAATTAATAACATAATTCATAACTCATGTTTAAAACAATGTGCCTATAGTGCTCAATGGCAAGTATATACATATGTGCGCCCAGTGCAAGGGGTCGAGACCATCCATCTGGTCTCATTCTGACCCCTGCTTGGGAACTGGGCTAATCTAAGTCGCCAAAAAATTTTATACTATGTTTTAAAATTCACATTTCTGTGCGTGCGTTCAATTAATACCCTATATACATATATTTACAATATTTACAACTAACTATGCAAGATGTAAAATGCAAAAAGAATGAAGGAAAAAGAAAACAAGAGGGAAAAAAATATATTTTTGAAGGAAATTGAACAGTGGAATATGGCAGGTTCGAACCCGGGACCTCCCGCGTCCGAATCATGCACATTCCCGACAGGCTAGCAAGCCGATACGCTAACGACGTGAATTTTTAAAATCGTATACCATTCCCACATTGTGGGGAATCCCCTTACAGTCTGTTTTGAACTCTGTTGTCGAATTCGTTTTGCTCATTTCGATTTTTCCCCTGCCAAAGACTGGCTCTCCCTGTCCAAATCGTGTGAATATAAATCCCCAAAACCCCCACTATTTTATCTACCCCTTTGCTATTTGCAAAAACCGGACATGTGATATTTTCCCAGGTTGGCGCTGGCCATCCTTGTATTCTTGACAAATTTGACAACGAGTTCAAAACAGGCTGTATCGTAGCGCAATCATAAAAAGCATGTTTCATGGATTCCGTCTGCATTTTACACCTCGCACAGTTCTTCTGGATATTTGGCAAATATTTAAACAAGGATTTTACAGGTAATGCTCTGTGTACAAATTTATAAAATAGTTCTTTCTCATTATTATATAAAATTTTGTTGTGCCATATGTTTTTCCATATCTTTTTCCAGTTGATATTATACATTTTGGTACACACGGTATGTGGGATTTGAACCCCATTTTTCATAATTTTCTCATATAAAGCAGCAGCTGTGATTTTAACCCATTGTGACCTACCCATACCCAACTTTGCCGCTTTACACTGGTATAAAACCTCTTCCCACACACCGTGTCTACCAATAACTCTGTGCATATAAGTATTTTTGGCAATTTCGGGGCAGTGATGCCGCAGTGTTATGCCCGCTTTGTAAATGCCGTACCCTATCCATGGCTGTGTGACCCCCTCGTCTTGTACGTGGTAGAGTCTTTTTAACCTTTCCATGAACAGGGCCCGACATTTACTGGCTACATGCGGCATCCCTACCCCTCCATCTTCAATTGCCTGCACCATAGTGCTTCTTTTAATCAATTCCATTTTGTTTGACCATAAAAATTTAAACAATAATTTCACAAACCCGGTACAATATTTCATTGGCAATTTCATAATTCTCGCTCCGTACCATAATTTAGAAACGAGGACGGTTTTTATCACCAAAACTTTCCCTATAAAGGACAGGTGTCTATTTTCCCATAACTTTATTGTTTTCCCCACTTTTTCCATGATTTTCTTCCAATATGTCTTCCCACAAGGCCCTGCCTTGTTCCAGGGTATCCCCAAAATGTTTGAAATTTTCACTATATATTTCCTGTACTCTATAGGGATGTTTTGGTGCGAAAAACCGCCTAACAATAATATTTCTGTCTTTGATATATTTATATCAGACCCCGAGGCTTGGCCGAAATCATTGTATATGGAGAATAGAGCTCGTATACAGGGTGCTGCAATCGGGTGCGTGGCATCATCCGCAAAGGCAATGTTTTTAACCTCTTGTTTTACGTTAGGCAGCTTAATGCCCCGCACCCGTTCGTCGGAGCGCACGGCGCAGGCGAGCGGCTCCTGGCAGAGTACAAACAGCAGCGGGGACAGACTGCAGCCCTGTCTAACTGATCTGCCCACCCTGAATGTCCCTGACAGGAATCCATTCACCAGCACCCTACTCTCCGGCGCATCATACAGCACCCTCATCCATCTCATAAAATTTCGGCCAAACCTCATGGTCTCTAAACTCTAACCCTAACCCATCATATAGCTAACAGATTTCAACACATAGTAAAGAAACCTTCCAGTCGGGTTCAGCTTCTCCTAAGGCTTCCACCAGGGTGCTCTGGTGGTTATCTCCAGAGAAACAACTCTGAAGTATTCATTAAACCTAAATGGCAAACTACCCGAGATTTGTACTTGAGAGAAACAAACAATGGTGTGGTGACGAAAATCAAACTAAGATAATCTGCCTGCATCTTAAACACGTAGGTTATACAAAATATGACGCATTTTTCTATCTTGACTTACTGCATGGCATGTATATTTATTTCTTATACAGTGGAACCTCCCTTAGCGGACACCTCTCTATTAAGGACAACCTCTCTATTGAGGACACTAGTTTTGGTCTCAAATTAGTATTTTCTGTTTAATTTGACCTCATTAATCAGGACCCCTCTCTATCAGGGACACCACTTGCCAGTCCCAAAGGCGTCCTTAATAGAGAGGTTCTACTGCACAAACAAACTGGTGAATTCCTAGTACATTTTTTTTAAAAAGATGTTCTTGCAAATGCATGTCCTGACCTGGCTGAGCTAGCGGGTGGCCTACAACCATAAATATACCATTGCATCATACAACTACATGTATAGTTACATGATACATCTATCATTAAATTCATCATTCACCCTTGTTTAACATGCCCCCCCCCCCCCCCCCCCCGCCACACACACACACGCACACACGCATTCATCATCAGCAATAAGCAAAATATAAAATGTACCACACCTATAAGGCATGGTGAACCTCATGGCCTACGACCTCTGTGTAAGCTGGGTATATCTTTTATCTTCATTAGATATGCAGGGGCCACAGCTATAGCATAGCACACTATCACAGGGCTACCAGATAATACAGTGGAACCTCCCTTAGCGGACACCTCTCTATTAAGGACAACCTCTCTATTGAGGACACTAGTTTTGGTCCCAAATTGGTATTTTCTGTTCAATTTGACCTCTCTTATCAGGACACCTCTCTATTAAGGACAGCACTTGCCAGTCCCGAAGATGTCCTAAATAGGGAGGTTCTACTATACTTAGTTTGGCTCTAGTTAGCTTACTTTCGAACTTCATCTTGAAATCAGACACAAATGCGGCTCCACCTACCTCTATCTCCTTGACGAAATGTCTAGCATCTGGGCTCTGTCTTCTTACATCGTTGATGATCGTTTCCCAGAGCCAAGTTCCTACACCCGGCCCAGATGCCTACCTAACTGCTTCTGAGGAGTGGAACGCAGGTTGCTGCCGAGGCTGTGAGGGGGGCATCTCAACACCTACACCCGGCCCAGATGCCTACCTAACTTGCCTAACTGCTACTGAGGAGTGGACAGCAGGTTGCTGTGAGGGGGGCATCTCAACACCTACACCAGGCACAGATGCCTACTCATAGCACTATGCGTTTTCAAGCATCGATCCTGTGTTTGGAGTCCCCCACCCCCGCCTGATGCTATGTTTTGTGCTTGTGACACAACCTGGTCCTTACCACTGCCTTGGACCGAGCTAAATTCACACCATGCTCGAGAAGACAGCAGGCACAACCTGGCCGTCTCTTCTTTCCCACAGGCCCCAGGGCCAACTGCCTTGGACCGAGCTAAATTCTCACTTTGCTCATTTGTACCTGGTCGTCTCTTGTTTAACTGACATTGATATTGTGACCTACCGCTTTCGGCTGAGCTGTCTTTGAAGACAGGAACAACCTGGCCATCTCTCCTACTGCAAAGTTCTCACTTTGCTCTTGAAGACAGGAACAACCTGGCCGTCTCTCCCACTGCAAAGTTCTCACTTTGCTCTTGAAGACAGGAACAACCTGGCTGTCTCTTCCGCTGCACACATGGATCTACTGCACTGGACTGAACCAATATCTCACTATTCTGCCAGGATGACGTTGTGGGAAAAATTATCAAGGAAGCTAAAGACACATCTTGCAAACAACAGTTTATTGTCCTCACAAAGGAAAGACATGCAAAACCAGACAAGACAAAGTACACTTGAAAACCCATAATTACTGTACATCAATCTTATCTACAAGGGAGCTTGGAGTCTGTTTGACTAGAGAACAACTAAGACTTTCACTATATCTTAGCCGAGGCAATTAGTTCACAATTCATCAGACGTTTCGGGCCGAGAAAGATCTGGACTTGTTCACACTGTGCATACGTAACATCAGCCAGGAGCCTGGCAAGATGAGTTTCTACTGTAAAACCACTCAGGAGCCTCCCAAAATATTCTACTGCAAAACCACTACAAAACCAATCGAGAGCATCCTTAGAGGGTATACTGTAAAACCAGTCAGGAGCCACTTATGAGAAGTAAAGTTTTACTGAAAAACTAGTAGGGAGCCTTGAATACATTTCATAGCACGTCATTTAACTCAATTAAAACTTGAAATTGCTGCGAAAGTCAACAAATTTTGAATATAGGTGTTCTAATATGAGAAGAAGCAAGTCGCTGTGAATCATGAAAAATGCATTCTGCAAAATTGTAGTTGCAGGCAGATATAAAAGCACCTCCTCTACTATGATTGAATGTTACACGATGTTCAATGCATATAAATGCACGTTTAAAAACCAATAACTTTCTCTTCAAGCTGATTAATTAACTCGAGAAGACATGCATTATATTTCTGTAGAAATATATTAGGAGACTTGTGATTTCTGCCTATCAACATGAAGCTGGCGCATGGATTGTCCATTTTATGAATAACACGGTACATCGTTTCCGTCTGCGATACCCGTCCGTCCACGCTTGCCATGTTTACTCTCATGAAGTTTCTTTGCCGCCAAGTGAAGTTTGTCTACAAAGTCTGGGACTCCTGGAAATGAAGACGGAGATTAAGAGAAAGGTAGGGTCTGGGCTATTAGACAATCACAATCATTACCAGTATGAACTTAAGCTTTTCGATGTTTTCAAGACTCCTGTTGTCCAGGCACAGCAGCCTGTAGTGTAATGGCAACCAGATCTTCAGGCTTCACATACCAGCACATTTACGGAAAAACTGTCATCTTACAACTGTCAGTTTCTCTCACCTGTGCTGGCCATCCAGTTGTAAGCTCCTGATGGTATAGCAGACTGGGGATCATCAGAGTACGTCAGGATGTAATCAAATCCATTCTCGTCAAAGCCATTATGCGCCTTTATCACCATCTTAGAGTTGTATGTGTTGACACGGACATATTTTTTATTTTCAGGAAACTCTGGATGATGAGTGGCTCGGGATACAAGCACCATTGTCTTAGATTCAGAATCAATCTAAAAATGAAAACAAAATCCATTCTTTAAAACACATTAGTGTAAGTCACTGAAGTACTATGCTATGTAACTTCTATTTGACACAAGTTTCCAACATTCTTCAATCGGTATGTACAGTTGTGTTCTTGTTAACATGTACAAAGTGTTGCATCACTTTCTAATAATAAGCATCTCGACAAACGGCTGAAGATCTATCGTTCAATTCATATTTAAAGTAAACTCTTGCATCAGCAACTTTTATTGATTTTATTGACAGAAGCTAGCGATTTTAACACCTACCCGAATCCTCCGTAGGAAGACGTATTCTCGCGCATACATTGGATACTGAAATGAAGAAGAACTCAGTTATTCACAAAAAACAACTTGTCATAGCCAATGGTGCAGAGAATGCTCCAGGCCTTAGAAGGATAGGGCTCAAACTGAAAGGTGTTGTCTCTTTGTCGGACTTGATTCATATGACCCAGAAACCAACAGATGCCAGTCAGAAAGGCTCCGGTTGAAGCACTGACTGAGTGGCTCATTGGTCTTCTACTGCCCCATGTTTCTGTTCAGGATAGACTAATGTATGATGTTTCTACTGCCCCATGTTTCTGTTCAGGATAGACTAATGTATGATGTTTCTACTGCCCCATGTTTCTGTTCAGGATAGACTAATGTATGATGTTTCTACTGCCCCATGTTTCTGTTCAGGATAGACTAATGTATGATGTTTCTACTGCCCCATGTTTCTGTTCAGGATAGACTAATGTATGATGTTTCTACTGCCCCATGTTTCTGTTCAGGATAGACTAATGTATGATGTTTGATGAGAACAACTCCGGTAGTTGAAATTAGATTATAAATGCTAAAACTACAACTATTTACAGCAGACAATTCGTATTCAAACCATTCAGTCAATATTACTGACCGGATAGTGCATGATCCAGTGAATGACTTCTGACCCAGACTCCTCATCTCTGTCAACGCGGTCCAACTTTATCACGAGACGATCCCACTGTTTCCGGTACTCAAGATCCGTCTGCAAGAAAAGACAACAAGAGCAAGTTAGTCGACACGTAAACAATAATGTGACGATGGCATGATTATCATCAAATGGACAATTGAATGTCTGAAGTCCACCCAATATTGACACGGACAGCGACACCATTCTTGTCTGAGCACAAGTCACTTTCAATTGATGCTCGGGGAGCAAGAGCACCCATGCTAAACTCCTCAGTGAATCAGGTCAAATTGATTCGCACTTTAAGTACCATCAATCCTTTTCCAAACTTTGTAAAGACTTACCTGAATACTGAAAAAAGCTCTTGGAGGAATATCAAAGTACCTGCCACAGACTGGAAAGAAGTAAGAAAAATATCAATCGTCGCAATCACAGAAGTTACAAAATGTACATGAACATGATGTATACATCTGGTTCGAAAAAGAATGTGAAGGGCCAAATTAAAACACAGCCAAGATAATGAGTAACTTAACTATACATTCAAAGTTAATTCAAACCATTTGAGAATTCCGACTGCCTGATACCTCGACTAGGACTTTTGTGGTCAGAATAGTGGATGCTGTGTACTTCCATCTGATTTCCTCAAATCTGTTGCACATTGTTGTCCAGTCTTTGAACCTGAAAGTTGCAGACATCAACACCAAACATACTTTACTCCTGCGAGTTTATTTCTCAATTCGACCAATCTTACCCTTGTATTCATATCGATAACTGTCCGGTACAGGTTTCCTCCAAACCTGCAAGTGTTCTCTCTCGATTATTTGTTCCCATTTTTCTGAAGCCAGGGAAGAATCCCGTCGCCGCGCTGGATCAAACTGGATGTAATGGAGGTCACTGGCGCACCTGAGAATGAAATGAAGACATCCGATCATGACTATACTAAAACGACTCAACAGATTCTCTTTTCTCTATAAAGAATAGCTTGCAAATGTCAGTAGTTTCTGCTAAATAACTGATCAGGTGATGACCTGACGCAGTTGACCTGACAATATTTAGCCAGCCAGTCCGCCTTCTTCGCTAACCCTGATTGAGAATGAGCAGCAACTTGTAGACAGGTGAACATCACCAGCCAGCATCGGCAAAATGGCTGAAATTTTTTTCGACACGGTCTAGGCGCTAGGCGAAGGTTTGCATCAGGTTCGGTCGATCATCTCAGATCAACGAAATATCAGGAATGTTGGTGCTCCGTCAAACTTACTCATCTAATTCACTGTCCGTGACTTTCTCGTTAACCCATGAAAACAAACATGCTCCAAACAAGAAGTTCAGCGGCCGTCCTTTCACGTTGTGTAAAAACTGCTGTCCAAACGTGGAGACGACGAATTTCAATGTCTTTTCGTTATACAATCTGTTGTACAAATACAAAATTTGAGCTGTTCTACGCACTCTCAGGGCCACCAGGGCGTTACACTGCTTCGCAAAACCTTCCCCTAAAATGTTCAGTTTTTCATTGCAACAAAGAGCGACTCGTCTCAAGGCTGGGTTCCTGCAGATTCTCGCAGAGACATCCCAGACCACAGAAAATTCGTCTCGAAAGAAGGGTCGATTTCTCCCTTGTGCTTCCAAGGACTGCTTACAAAACACCCTGGCTGAGCTGAGGAGTCCTTTAAACACCATGACTTCACAATTTTTTCACTATCTACAGCGCAATCTCTACGAAATCGGCTAAAATAAATGAAACAGGTGCCTAGCCGACCGCCATGCTACTTTCTGATGATCACGACCGGTCAGCGTGATATTTGAGGTCAGGTCGGTGATTCGTGCCCCGTTTTCTCAATGTCCCGGGCGCCGGGCCAAATGTCCAATTTACATGCACCCGCTGAAATTGTCAATTGTGGCAGAGACAGTAGGTCGAGTGAGACTTGGCAACAGTGATCGCATTGACGACGCTTGTGGTCTCATTAGGGACTTTTTTGTATTCATGCGCGGCCAAGCCCTAACCATAGTTCCTAAAATCATTAATTTCTCGGTCCTCACAGTACATCAGCGTTAATTCAGCAGTTGTTTTGGCAAATACATGTTTTTTTGGAGTTACTCAATAGGCGGCTAACAAAAAAACTACGCATTTACTGTTGTTGCCGACGTATGTGTACACTGAACTTGGGATGTGCGTCGGCCCCGTGTTGAAATGCCGTCCAGTGCCAGTTGGTGCATTTTTCGCTGATTTGTGCAAAATTCAACATATCTCAAAAGTTCAATGGTTGACCCTCAATTTTTTTGAATTTTTGTGTAGCGTAAGCAACTGTCTTTCATGGGAGAATGGTCACTGTAAGAATTGTTCACGAAGAAATGTATAACATTTGGGGATTTTCGTAATTGTCCAGCCCAATTGGCAATATTGCCATTTGGGATGGTGAACAGAGCTAGGAGCAAATGCGACGCTTATGATTTATTTAAAGAAATAAAATGTCCGATTTAACATCCTGCAGAATCAGGGGAATCGGGTGTTTCCAGTGATATACGACACAAATGGGTTGTCGTCATGCATTCACTTTGGAAACGCATTTTAAAATAGATGTAACGTCCTGTTAATGGGCACGTCATCATCGCGTACATTTGGGAAAAACTCCCTAACGAGACCATACTGTCTGGAACCGCGGTGCCACCATTCTGACTCTGCTATATAGTGACTTAGCGCGTATGAATATTATTGATCTTTTACTGCTACTGTATTTTGTACTTCCACTTTACATAAATAGGTCTCATATTTTTTTCTAAAAAGATAACACTTTATTGCTACAAATATGCTATACA
This sequence comes from Lineus longissimus, assembly GCF_910592395.1. Lineage (NCBI taxonomy): Eukaryota > Metazoa > Nemertea > Pilidiophora > Heteronemertea > Lineidae > Lineus > Lineus longissimus. The sequence goes on from NC_088313.1 coordinate 21,316,463, forward strand.
ACAAAAACAAATATTTTAACTCCTATTTGCGTCTAAAACACCAATAGATTATTATTTTGAGCTATAATAATTTATGATTTTGTTCGGAGCTATTCGGAACTACTCGGTCTTGTCCGGCAACTCTCCGAAATACCGAAATTGGCACAACATTGCGTTAGTTTGTTGCAGAGGTGCAATCGTTGTTATATAGGTTGCGAGGTAGAAGAAGGCCCGGTTGTTAAGTCCTGTGCGTGCGTGCGTGCGTACGTGCCTGCCTTGCGGGCACGTTGCGGACGTCCAGTCGTGTTCGGGTACGCCGGGAGGGCGGTTTGGGATTCCACACATAGATATCATAATCATTACCTAAATAATTAAAAAGAAGAGCAATGCAAGTGACTAAAATTGCAATTTAGTTCAAGAAATCTGATATCTATTAATAGTGGACTATATTCGTCAAGGACTACACCTATTGCTACACCAAATATTTCCATTAATCCAACAACGGCGTCCCATATGAACGTGGGTTCAAAGGTCAAGGCTGTAATCAAAACCAGGAAGTCACTACATGCACTATGCTTTATTTTATCTGTCAAATTGGGCATGTGTGGCAGGTGTGAATCTGAAGAACGATGTCTCTACCGAACACCAACGAACTGCAGACCTGGAATGTTGATAGAGTTTCACAGTGGTTGACACGGGTGATTATTTTGACCCTCTCTTTTTGCTTTTTTGCTTTCGAAAGTCAAGTGTGTTTATCAGTTTAGGCCATGATTATCATTGCATGTTTTATTGTTATTGTTATTGTAATTGTTTTATTGCATGTTTTATTGTTGTTTTATTTTGTACTATCATCATACATCATAATTATCCAGATGGAAATTTTGATTGTGATAATCCCTGCCAGCTTACATTATTATTGTGTCAGTCAACTGTATTATTTGTATTACCTTTGGCCCCTCTACAAATAATACAGTAAATACAGTATTAATACAGTAATAATAATAATACAGTATTTGAGTAATACAGTAAATTGAATTGAATTGAATTGAATTGAATTGAATTGAATTTGTTTATCAAGTCAGATGGGTAGGCTATATATCATGAGCCTACCCATCTTGATAAACAAATTCTTGTCTTTAATGTACACAGTGACTGATTGGGACACAAGGTCCCACAAGCCACATGGCCTCGATACTAGGTCGATTTCCAACAGGCCTACAGTCCAGGCCAGTGAAATTCTACCATGCCAAGCACCAATGGCAATGTGAATGTACATTTCATTACACAGAATGAATAACTAATTGAATGATTTTACCTGGGGAAAACCAATAGGCCTCACTATCCATTGTTTTGAGGTCAAATCAACCTAAATGAGCTGATGCTCTAGACATTCACCCATCGATGGTCTCTTCCATAACAGAGACTCGTCCAACAGCCAAATGACCAACCCTATGCCCTCTTTGAGTCTTGAGTATGTCCGGTCCAACCAATGTGTGTCATGTTATCTCATAGTCTCTCGCTCAAGAGGAAATGACCTAAAAAGGTAGGTTAAAAGTGGCAAAATATTGACCAATCATATTGTTCGCTAGAAAAAGAAAGTTAGAACAGTGGATTAACCCAGTTAACATGACCAGTCATGGGACTGAGTCATTTTTGGGGTGGTCACATTAGTGAGGTTGGAAATCTTGGATGCAGATTTTTTTGCGTAGGACAGGTTTTCTCACCAAAACTATATACTGGCATGTATGTCATATGTTTGAGTCTGGTGGTTTCATGACAAGAATGTTAGGTCTCTTTTTTGACCATGGCTTCCCATCCTCAATCCTGTCGATAGTCCTGTCAACAGGGTGAGGTGGTCACGTTTGTGACTTGCTTGCCAAATAGGGTTCCACTGAATAGCCTTATAGAAACTGAACTTCAGTTGTTCTTTGCAGTTAATCTTCAAACTTATGAAAGATCAACTCTTTATGGCACAAAACTTTGCCAAAACTTCCACACATAACTACAGTAGAACCTCTCTATTAAGGACACCTTCGGTAATGGCAAGTGCTGTCCTTAATAGAGTGGTGTCCGCTGAGGGAGGTTCTATTGTACATGCCATAAGATCTCTATAATATATCCCAACTCAATCATCACTAAAATTGAACCATCAGACCAAAAGTGCTCATGGTAAGCTTTATAGCAAACGTGTTGTTATGACAGTTCATAACTATTTGGAATAAGTCAAGTCTCGGAAACCTGCACACTGCTACATATATCACCCTCCTAAGAGTTAACCCACTTTGAGTATACTTGCTTGTGTTGCAGGTTGGTTTATCTGACTGTATCGAAACATTCCGCAATCGTGATATAGATGGGAAAACCTTATCTGTGAGTATGATATTTTGTTGTGAACTCAAAGAGGTGGATTACACAGTGTACCACTAGCTTCAGGGCATGGTCATATCCTATCAAAGAGTGTGGATTATAAAGTGTATCACTAGCTTCAGGGCATGGTCATATTCTATCAACAAGGTTGATTAGTTAGCGCCTAATTCTACTTTTCTCCTCATCATCCTAATGATGATCATGTTATTCACATTAGCAGTTTTGGCTGGAGTGAAAGAGGATTAACTGAACCTCATACCATACAGTCCATTCCCTGTCTAAGTTAGTGATGAATGTAAGCTCCAACATGTTTGTGATAAACTTCCTCAATTCTTCTTCAGAAATACAATGAAGGAAAATGTATGAGTTTGACGGGTATATCCATGAAAATGAAAAGGTAGGTTTGCAGTGGTCAGAGGTGTCTTCAGTTTGACGACTGAAATAATGGATCAAGAGAATTTGATTGGTCAGAGCTATGGGTATTGTTTTGCAATTTTGGGTGGAAGTAGAGTGTAGCAGTGCATGTAATACAGGTGTTATTCATCTCTACACGACCTTGCCACTTCACATAATCCACTTTGGCAGCGATACTGCAAGGATAACCACGAATGGCTGGGGACGACAGTCTTTGGTCATCCACAATGACCCCTGGCACTCTAGCATGTCTGGTCCAATCCTTGCCTTATCATTTCAGGTTTAAGTTAAACCTGATCTTCGTATTTGCTTCAAAACGAAATCTTTGTGAGTGTTTCTCTGAGTGTCTGAGTGAATATTGTCTCGTTTTGCAGAGAGTTATGGCGGCACGTTAACGCTTACATCGAGGAGAACCCTCCCCTTGGCTCAAGGCCCCAGTCAAAGATCATACCAAAGTGAGTAGCCCATGATGCCTTCTGGTAGGATGGCTCGTTTGAATGAATTGGTGACCAGATCCTACATGTTCCATTTGTATGTTGACATGGGGAGTGTCCTTGCCGAGGGGCCAAGTGCTCCAAAATATGCTGCATGAATTGTAATCAGTTTACAGGTCAATGGTTTGATCGTGGACACTTCTGTTTTACTGATAAAAGATAACATAAAAATCAAACGTTCACATCGATAGATATAAACGAGCTAGCCGGATCGTGAGAGTGAAAAGTTAGCCAGAGTGAGGAGTTACGCCGGTTTCTCAAGTTATAAGGAACAATGCTGAGGTAATGTTTCTATTTCATTGAAACTGATTATCTTATTCTCAGAATGTCTCTTTCTCTCTGATTTGTGCTAAGTGATTCTTTTTGACTTATTGCCAGTGTGACCTGAGACGTAAGTTGCAAAGGGGTGTGGCGAGAGGATTGGGCAAACATCCAGCTTAAGATTGATTTGATATTACTATCACTCGCGGGGAAAAGATGCTGTAGATGAACACAAGACTTCTGCCTCTTGCTCCAGTGCTTGGCAACCAACCTCTCCCACAGGGGCACTGCAGTCACTATTTGGTTTTTTGGCAGCAAACTCTGTTGACAATGCCAGGATTGTTAACGGGTAAATGGCCATCAAAACCCAAATAGCCACTGCAGCGCCCCTGTGGCAGAGGTTGCTTGGACACTGCATTTCTCTGTTGTTACTGATGAGTCGCTTGTTGCTGGTCTCAGAACGCCACAGCCCATTGCTGCATCAAACTTATAGGAATTGTGGTGAATGGTGTCGTTTTGAATGAGCCCCTTCTTAAAAACCATGCTCTAAAATGGTTGCCACAGGAGGCATGTTGATTCCTTGTGATTGGTAGCGCAAGTTTGGCTGGACCTGTTGAGTAATGCTGGTTAAGAATCATATAGTTGCCTGGCGTCTAGGCTAATGGTGGCTCAGTGTGCAGGCCTGTTGTCCTGGCTTATACGGTTCAGGGATGGGCCGCCCTGCTTATTGCACAGTGATGGGCAAAGTTCCTAAATTTCTGTCCCTTTCTCAGCGGATATCTGGGAAGAGATGTTTGGGGTGTGGTTATCTATTGGTGCCAATCTAAACCATAACTCGTCACATGATGGCCCCTGGGAAGAAATTTGGGCTAAGCTATCCTGTTTTGAGTGAAGTGCCACGTTTTGTCGCAAGAATTTGATATTGTGGGACAAATTCTGCCATTTTGACATCATTTTCAAGTTCAAGATTTCCGAATGTTGGTCTTTCCCGGAATTTGTGTCGAGTAATGCTATCCTTTTAAACCTTATCAAATTGGCCGACTCCCAAGTTTGGGCACTTAAAAACATACAAGTTCTATCTTATCATTTCGATGGCCACTTCGGAAGGATATTTTTGGGACAAGATACCTTTTTTTAATGAAATGTAATCTGTGGGGCAAATGTTGACATCATTTTCAAGTTTTTTATTAGCTCACCTCTTAGCAGAGGTGAGCTTATCCCATACCGTGGCGTCCGTCGTCCGTCGTCGTCGTCGTCGTCGTCGTCGTCGTCGTCGTCGTCGTCGTCGTCGTCGTCGTCGTCGTCGTCGTCGTCGTCGTCGTCGTCGTCGTCCGTCGTCCGTTAGCAGGGCACGTTTCGTAACTGTTAGAGCTATTGAGTTGAAACTTGGTACACATGTACCCTTATGTAATGACACCTTGGAGACTAAGTTTCGGTCCGATTTGTTTCATGGTTTGGCCACCAGGGGCCAAACGTTAAAAGTGAAAATATGCAATATCTCCCTTAATAGTAGTCGGGAAATTTTGAAAAAAATATGGTAGGTACTTCTAGCAAAGGTGCATCATATATCCTCCGGGTTTTTGATTTGACCTCCTTTTCAAGGTCACAGAGGTCAAAGTGTGCTGATTCACTGAACAGTAGCATGCTTCCTATCTATTTTAGCTAGAAGGTTTTAAACCAGTGTGGACATGTATCTGGGGATTCTCTATTCCACCCCTAAAATGTTCGGCCGTTCGGACATCAAATATGGCTGCCAGGCAGCCATCTTGAAAAATAAACACAGTACTATTACTCCGAAACTAATGATCGGATTGCAACCAAATTTGATCTGGATGTATATCTATGTACTCTCTACTAAATCCTTGATTTTTTATCAAATGTGATAGCCAATATGGGGGCAAGGCGGGCATCTTGAAAAATTCTTAGTTTGGCCACCCGGGGGCCAAATTTAATGTCCAAAGTTAAAATGTTTGATTGCTCGTTTAATAGTGGTCTGATTTTCATAACATGTTCATGGTAGGTACTCCTGGCAAGGATACATCACATATCGTATGGGTTTTTGATTTGACCTACTTTTCAAGGTCACAGAGGTCAAATGGTGTAAATTGGCCGTTAGGATGTAACGATGGCACGTTTCTAAACTGCAATGACTATTGATCCCAAATTTGGTACACATTTACCCCTTAGTCAGGTGATCTCAGGGACTGAAGTTTGGTCCAATATGATTCACCACTTGACCACCAGGGGGCAAAATCCAAAAACCTTAAAAATGTGATTATTCCTTAACTTCTTGCCCGATTGCCACCAATTTGATATCATATGTACATCTAACCGCCATACAGTATATGTCACACAGGTTTTTAATTTGACCTTCTTGTCAAGGTCACAGAGGTCAAATGGCGTAAATTGGCCGTCAGGCCGTAACTATGGCACGTTTCTTAACTGCAATGACTATTGATCACAAATTAAGTACACATGTACCCCTTGGTCAGGTGATCTCAGGTACTGAAGTTTGGTGCGATCTGATTTGCCGTTTGGCCTCCAGGGAGGGTGCCAAATCCTAAATTCTTCAAAATGCCATTATTCTTAGTAATTACTTGCCCGATTGGCACCAATTTTATATCATAGGTACATCTAATTCTAACAACCATTCAATGTGTCACCCGGGTCTTCTTTGATTTGACCTACTTTTCAAGGTCACAGAGGTCGAATGTACTGTAAATTGGCCATTTTGGGGAAATTGTAATTGCTTGGACCTACATCAAACCTAACACTACATTACACAATACCATGATCTTTATCCATCTTTCCTCCACATGAGGTGAGCACAATGGCCCTGGCCATTTTTTTGAACCAAAGAGATTCCCTGATTGTGTTTAGGAAGAGTTGCCAAATGTACATAGAGTAGTCAGTTGTTACTTCTGCAGAGTAATTGTGTCAGTCAATCAGTGAATTGGAAAACTGGGAAATTCAAGACGATATATAGCACGTCTGATAGTGATGTCATACTGTCTTGTATTGTCTGGCAAATCTTCCCTCCATTGGCTGTGTGAAGTAGGCCATTGTGTCCAAGATTCCAGATAACTTAGTTGGAATGAAGTCGTTACAAGTTCAAGTCCTCCTGTTATCAATGAATGGTACTAAAACAATAGCAGACGTTATACAGAGTAATTGAGGCCACATTTACGTCAATGACTTTGGTGTGAAGTACTGTTACTCAGTATTAGGTTCCTGGTCATGGACTAGTATCCTGTGCGACTTGTTGGCAGCTATGGAGAAATCAAGATTATCTATTAGGTAAGTTCTGTTTACATTGTTGGGAGGTCTGCATCTCAGATTAGTAGATTGCCGAACGGTAAGGTCTTCGGTACAAATGCTGTTCTTGTTGAATCACTTCCATACTGACTTGTATACTTTTACTTATACTTTATACCTTACTTTTGGATGTCGGTATGACAAAAAAGCTAAATTTAAAACCGTTGGACGAAGTCCACTTTTCTTGCTCACTGCTTCTCGCTGGGGTTACACAGTTTGGAACCTGAAGCTCAACTGAGCCTATCTTGGGGTGTCGCTTGGTGAAACTCAGGTGAAACCCCTGACCGATGGGGCTTAGTTGTCAAACTCAGGTGAAACCCCTGACCGATGGGGCTTAGTTGTCAAACTCAGGTGAAACCCCTGACCGATGGGGCTTAGTTGTCAAACTCAGGTGAAACCCCTGACCGATGGGGCTTAGTTGTCAAACTCAGGTGAAACCCCTGACCGATGGGGCTTAGTTGCTAATGTGCTGTGGTCACCACTTTGAATTGGTGCCAGTCGTCAGGAGAAGTCGGAACGAAGTATCTAGTTACGTCGGGAACTGCTACTCATTTTTGCGCATTCACAGCCGTCACGAAATCTTGACATTTCGTTCAAACTTGTGCTGATCTGCTGGCTCAAAGTCCTCACAGAAGTATCGATTCTATGTGAAGTTAATAACTGATTTGTCTTTTATGACAGAGAGATTACATAACAGGCCAGATCTGACTGTTGGATGTATCTACAGATCAGTAACAGTCAAATTTATAGAAATGATTACGGGGGTTTCCCACATGACAAATATGATTGGCCAATCCTGCCTGGCAGTGATAACTATGTCGGTTTACATTGTCTCAATGTGATTTGCACTACAAGGAAATAGGAAAAGAACAGGATGTCTTGCAATAACTTAAGTATAGAGCAGACACTCGGGAGTGGGTCAACTATAAGACTAAAAGTTGTTAAAGATGTCGTGCAACAAGTTTTGATAGTCGGCCTATATGTTGGTTATTGACATTCTTCCTTCCAGCACACTTGAATTGACAGCACAAAGTGTCTTGGAAGTCAATCAATGATCGTCTCTGGCTACTTGAGGTGGCTTTTCAGATGACTTCCTCCCCTCTTCATCTGCTGAATGTGGTCCTACGTACACAATGCATCCGACAGGGTACATGGCATGGCCTCGTTAGGGCCTTGGTTCAACTCATTTCCCTCAGATTAAAAGTGGAATAAACACACCCAATGACACTTGAATACCCTGACTAAAAGGCTATGGCTTCTGTCCGTTAATGTTGTGTGCAAGACCAGTGGCTTAATGCTGAATTCCATCACATCTTCCTTCCCGCTCATCCTCTCCATCTTTCTTTCAGAAGCGTCCAAAAGCTTTTTGGGGGCACTTCAGTCTCAAAAGTCTCAAAGACGCTACCTCCACCTATAGATTATTCCAATACTGGCGACGGTAAGTAGCTTTCATCCGTCACATTCAAAGTTCGATGATTATTCTAAATACTACACCATGGCAAGAAAGGCAAATGAAATAAAGAGGTGATGGGGTTTAGTCGCTCTGTCCCTCCGCAAGAAGACGTTAGCTCTTTTGGACAGGACACCTCATTTGATCAATACCATGTGAGTCTGGCACTTCATGAAGAGATGCCTTTGAGTGCATCCTTCAACTCACTCGTTCCTTATATTCCTTTTGTTTGTCTTAGCTAGTCAGAGGAAACTTTTTTTGAAACTGTTGATTTTGTTATTTCAGATTCTGATGGGGAATCATGGCCTGAAGATGAATTTGTAAGTTCTTGAAGCTAGCTTATTTTTCAACATTCATTTGCTCTCTTAGCCTCGCTCAAAATACTTTTCCTAGAATATGAATCTTGACTTCGTTGAACTCACTTCTAGCTCTGTTGAAGCACTTTTCCCTGTACTTTGACTGCTGAATTTGATTACACGATGACACTCATGCCAACTGACATTTGCCCAGTTTTGAGAAAATCACGATTAAATGCCACTGAATGAATGGAAAGCTCTTTCTCGCCGCAGGACAGCGAGCCAGATGACTTTGATGAACATCCGAACCATGCCTCATTATCATACGAAACGCCGAGTGAACCTGCACAGAACACAGACGACTTTTATGAGCGTGAGTATTGAGTGTTCAGTAGCACTGATTGAAATGTTGATGAGTTTGACGATATCTTTCTGGCAAGTATTCCATGTGTTTGGTCATCTTTGGTATTTCAGACCATTCTTATTGTTACTGATGAATCTGCCGTCCCGTCAACCAAGCGAGGATGAGCCAGGAGGCTGTGACCGATCCTCTATCACCAGCATGTACCTCAAGCTCACGCACACTCCGCACTACCTTGCTAAAGCCTTTGGCCTTCATGTTGAGCACGCTGTAGCAGAGCTACAAATGCACGCTTATGATTTTGTCGAGTGTCGAGGTTAAATTAGCTTGCAGAGTTCTCTCTCTGATTATCACCAATCCAAAGTGAACTACAAGTAAAGAATTTCTTATGTGTCGCGTTAGGCCTTGCTCAGGCAAATACCTCAACACTGAGGACAAGATGTTCCTGGTTGTTGTATGAATAAGTGGCTGAATGAGACGTGAGGTACAACTTTATTTTGTCTTTCTTAGCAGGCGCTCAATTAGGTAGCTGTGTATTATTCTCAGTGACAAGTATCTCTGAGTGTGAAAAGATACCTTTAACTCTTTTCATGCCAAAATCTTTTCACAATTGGTAACTCTTTGGCCTACTAGTGAATCTAAAATCAGATTCCACCCTGTTAGTTGAGGACATATGACCCGATTCCTTTAACTTTTCTTCTTGTTCACATGGAGTTCAGGTTTCTTAGATTGAAACTGGAATGATCATTCTCCATTTTAAACTCGTCTTGCCCTTGCAGTTCCTTGGGACGACCCCCTTGCCCAGAAATATGTAAGTACAATGTAGTTGTACAGTTGAGACTGTATTCCTAACATCACCCCTATCAGTGAGGGAGGAGCACAGGCTGGGAAAAGAAGAGCTTGATAGGCCCAACAGCCCCCCGCAGTATGGGGGGGGGGGGGTGTTTGACATTTTCTTAATCATACATGTAGTTACATACATACATACATACATTATAAAATTTGTGTGGGGCGCCTTTCCACCGAACAAATCGTGGTCAAGGCGCTGCCCCCTCAAAGTGCCTCGCGTACAGCAAGGTCTTTAACTGACATTTGAATTTAAGGACATCTGAAGCATCCTGAATATGAGATGGCAGTTTGGCTCATGAGAATGATTAGATTCTTAGTCATTTTTGTATATATCTAAGAACTTAATCAAGAATCTTGTTGGGAACATACATGCATAGACAAAGCTTATAAGTAAGAGAATAAGATCTTAACTAAAAATCTTATCAGGATTTTGACCTGAGTCATGGCTCCCATCGTCATACCTTTCTTTCTTCCATGTATATTGATTGAGTAGACTTGCACCCACCCAAAGGACATTGTGAAATATAGAACATGAATTTGTTTGTAATAGTCAAAATAAGCTCTCAAAAAAAGGTCTAATTCTTAATTGAAATAATCGAGTTGATTGTTTAGATGTAATCATATCACTCTTGCTTGGCACATTGATCTCTCTCAATAGCTTTTTCGCTGGTGACATGTTTTGACCTACTCAGCAAGCAATGTGAGAAGCTGATTTGAATCTCTTTCTTGTTGCTGTGGTGTCCCCCTAGGTAGAGCTCAAGTGTAGCACTGTATAAGCAGATCGTTGGTACCCCAGTGGTCCTCTTTGGGAGGTCTATAATAGTGAAGGTCATTGTGAAATGCTTTATACAGCCTGTCTCAGTGAAAAGCGACCATCATTGTCAATATCTTTTTCATCTTATTCTTCCTCTTCATCTCATTTCATCAAAACCCATATCTCATGCCTGCAGCATGATATTTCACTCATCACTTGTATTTTCAATACGTACAGCTTGATGAAAAACTCCGTAGAGTCAGTGAGGATTTACAGCAGAGCTCTTCAGGGTGTAGCTCGTTACTGCCTCATTCCTTGAGCCACAACGAGGCCTTCAATCGCCAATTCTCCCAGGATCTCGGCTCAGACAGTGATCAGGTTGTTATATTATCATCATTTATAACATTTCCAAATTGCGTCAGTTAGACCTTATGTTATGATTCACAACAAATGCTCCTGGCCCAAACCTTCTATGTCCATTAGACCTAGACTCCTTTGGCAGCCCATTGCATCATCCTAATTTTGGTCTCCTTATGAGGCCGGTCCACTGCCTCTGGAGTGTACTTAGACCCTGCAGATGTTGAGGTGTTGGTTCATCTCGTTAAATTAAAATCTAGAATTATGAAATCGTTTTTGGTCTTCCTCTGTATTTTGGAATTCACTGATCAACTGGAGCACGACATAGATCAACTCCTATACATTGTATTCCCATTATTTGCTGATCAATAGTTATCATATCATGTGTCAATTGTTGATTGTTTCTGGGACAGATAGCTGACCTGCCACGCTCATAACCTGGCCCCCTCTACTACAAACACTCTTTTCATACCACAAGCTCAATGAGAAGGCTCCTGAGAGTTATTAAAGTTTAACGCTATCTTTGGAAGTGAAATATATAGATCTCTTTCATTAAATGTTTGCCTTGAAAGTGGTCATGTTTTGGTGACTCAGAGTTGGGAAGTATCCTTGTGCCCTCCAGGTATCAAAGGAGGGTGACCACTTATGAAAGGACGGTTTTGCAACAAAAAATCCCCGTTGATAATTCATTCCATGGACTCTCGTGATGTCAAATATAGGCCTCATTCCTTCCAAAGAAAAATCTATCAATGATTTCGATTGAATTGAGTCAGTTCTATTGAGATAGCTTTGATCTAAAGAGAGCAGGGAGGGAAGTGACCTCAATTTTAGGTTTAGATTGACTCATCATTGTATGAAAACATGAGCCTCAAAATACCTAGCTTATTCAAGAAGGAAGTTTTGAATGCGGTATGTGATGAGTGTATTTCATGTTCATACTATTCTGTGATAAGACGTCATGCACAAGAAGCAAGGCTTCAACTATTTCTCTCCTCCTTCTCTTCCACCCCGTCCTAGTAAGTTGACATCTTTTTGTAAAATAGCCTTGTTTTGATGTTTGTCTTGTACAGGCCAACATATCTCCTCTCACCAGAATCCGCTGTTTAAATTCTTCTCACCCCCTGTAGCTTAGATGTGTTGACCTAGCAGTGTAAACAAACCACAATGCAGCAAAACTGTAGCTGTAAACCCCTGACCCTGTAGTGAAATCTATGGTTCAGAGTGTTCTGTGGTTCATATGTCTGCTCTTGCCCAGGCCACTGTCACAGGCCCTGTTTGTCGTGATTTCCTCGAGAAATACTGGATGATTCTATGAGATGTTCTCCTGAGCAGTTGGCGTCCCTTGCACTGGAGATTATCCGTATTATCTTGCTTGATAAAGCGATGACTTCATTTCAGAAATTGTTTTAATTACTACGCTATCAGTATTGTGATAATTTGACGAATTGAATATATTTTTCTGAGAATAACCTGCTTTTCTCTCATACATGTATGTAACACTACTTTTGCCTTCAGGACCAGCTGTTTTCCTATGATCGACGCATATCTGATGTTTACGGCTCAGAAACTGATTTATTCCAGTCGGAATATGACCAAGGTTGGCAAACTATGATCATATCCCTTGAGTGAGCCTTCTCACCTCCCTTGGTGGTGGGAAATTATCCACAATACCACAATTCATGATCACTTTTCAAAATTTCTTGTTTAGTAGCAATTTCTCCTAAAATATGCCTGGATTGACCCCTCCCCTCCCCGCCATGCTTGGTGATGGAAGTGTACCCAAAAAAGCTCCCTGGACACATCATTCTGCTTTCCTTACTAATTACATGTACTTACACTTTTTTGCAGTTTCAGAACTTGATCTTAAAATGTGCCTTAAAGAGTCCCATCTTTCCCATTTTCACACCTCGCCTGAAGCTAACACCAAAATAACCATTGGCAATTTAAAAAAATCGAATCCAGCAGGAACACTCACCAAGTCGAGTTACAACAGTCTTTCCCTAACTCTGAAGCATGATTCTGCACCTCCAAAATGTGATGTTTAGATGTAGTTGTGAAGGCCTGTGGTCATGCCAGGATTAGTTGGTGTTTCGAGAAGAGCAGATGAACTTCAGCAGGCAGTGTGCAGTAGTGAGCAGGCTCTGCCTGTCCAGAACTAGCTCTACTTGTCCAGAACTCCCAAGCTGATCAAACCCCCTGTCTTACAATCTTTCCATATTTCTCTATTACAGAACCACATCAAGATGATGATGGCCATTCACCAGATGAAGATTATGGTAGGTGAATGAGCTATCTTTCAAACTCCATACAACATCTCTGACTTCCCCCTTATTCACATCATGTCAACTCACCACCCAAGTACCTGAACGTGCAAGACCTTGGCAAATCTTGAATGGAAGTGTGTAGTGAATACAGGATCATCTAACATAGTGTCAACCCCTCACTCATTCAGTGCTCTCATCATAAGGTCAACCCCTCACTCATTCAGTGCTCTTATCATAAGGTCAACCCCTCACTCATTCAGTGCTCTCATCATAAGGTCAACCCCTCACTCATTCAGTGCTCTCATCATAAGGTCAACCCCTCACTCATTCAGTGCTCTCAACATAAGGTCAACCCCTCACTCATTCAGTGCTCTCATCATAAGGTCAACCCCTCACTCATTCAGTGCTCTCATCATAAGGTCAACCCCTCACTCATTCAGTGCTCTCATCATAAGGTCAACCCCTCACTCATTCAGTGCTCTCATCATAAGGTCAACCCCTCACTCATTCAGTGCTCTCATCATAAGGTCAGCCCCTCACTCATTCAGTGCTCTCATCATAAGGTCAGCCCCTCACTCATTCAGTGCTCTCATCATAAGGTCAACCCCTCACTCATTCAGTGCTCTCATCATAAGGTCAACCCCTCACTCATTCAGTGCTCTCATCATAAGGTCAACCCCTCACTCATTCAGTGCTCTCATCATAAGGTCAACCCCTCACTCATTCAGTGCTCTCATCATAAGGTCAACCCCTCACTCATTCAGTGCTCTCATCATAAGGTCAACCCCTCACTCATTCAGTGCTCTCATCATAAGGTCAACCCCTCACTCATTCAGTGCTCTCATCATAAGGTCAGTTGAGACCTGTCTGATCAGAACACTCGTCCTTTCTTTCTCGATCTGATTGTTGTTTTATTTTCAGAACAACCAACATCCGCACATCCTTCTCCGAGTAAATTTACAGCCATTGGATTATCGCCGATTCATAAACCAACCAAATCCAGAGTTCCTGTAAGTGTCACGCGAGAGAGGTTCATCTATGGCCGTATCGCCAATTCTTCCTGACGACATTTTCTGGTCAAAATGTTCCTTCAAATTTCTTGTTGAATGTTTCTCATTGAAATACAAAAGTGACTCCAGGCCATTTCATTCATACTGTCAGAGGTGTGCTGCCAAGATGTCCTGGGGTTTAAAGAGAAGTGTAAACGAGAGTCCCGGTGAACACCATCTCTTATTTTCATGTTGACCATTTCAGGATCCTGAGCCAGAAGCAGATGAATTTTACGAGATGAGTAAGTACAGGAAGAATCTCTCGAGACGCCATCTCCGTCATATAGATGTGACATCGCTTGTTGTTGGATGTAGAGATGGTCGCTTCACAGATCTCCACCAGAAATGACACTAAACACTCATTGATTGTCTACTTGACACAGCATCACACGTCCTTACTGTCATGGGTCACTTCTGAACTCGGCTATTCCGTGTGTCTTTGCATCATTGTCACCTCAGTGCATTCATCAAGCAGCCAGCGTGTCTCCCATCAGTGGAGGTTGTGTGCTTCATAAGGCTTCCTGGCCTTGGATAGACCTTGATCCTCCTCATCCCGATCACTTCACACTGCTGGCACTCCAATCCGTCAATCTCGTGTTGCTAAAGCTTTTCTGTTGTCTTTCAGCTGACTTTGAAAGCGACACTCAGGTAAGTATTTCTCCAAGCAACCTTATGAGATATCACATAGATACCATGATAAGGGGAAGCTTGCATCAGCTTGATCTTGCCAACACGCTCTCATGCACTTGGTTTAGCATGTCTTTCCCTGTGGAGAGATATGCCTACAGGTGCATTGTGCCACGAGCACAGCCTAGCGAGCGTCAACACTAAACGATATTGTATTTTGTTGATGTTATCTGTTCCTTACAGCAGCTCCCTCTTTTGCAGATCAAACCATTTACCAAATCGTCCACGATGCCCTCGTCAGTGCCACCAATACCTGCTCCAATCAAATCGCGGACCTTACCTCCGGCGCCGACGCCTATCAAACCAAAAGATGGTAAGCTTTTCTCAACTTATACGCTTCCTCTAGTTGAACTAATTTCACCCCAGGTGCTGTATTTTGTCAACCTTTAAAGCTGTACAGCTAAGAGAGGCAGTGAAGGCCAGCATAACAACTCCACATGTTGCATGCCTTGGTAGAGAGTGCAGTGAGGTAGTGCAGGGTGCCGGTTGGTATGGTCAGCAGTGCTGCCACTCATCAAAGTTACCTCATGTCCATCCCAGTGACACAGCCAAGCAATGATTCTCGTGAACCAAGCAAGTTACAACTCCACTGTTTCCCAGTTACCATGGTAACCTTCATTATCATATTTGACGTCTGCTTGTAATGTGGTGATTCTTGTTACAGTGGACACACCCATGACAGGTTCTGTTAGCGCCCTAAAGGCTAAACTCGAGGGCCTACCGCATCAACTAGGTAGGGGGGCACTCGGCATCAGTGCCCAATGTGAGATGGAACATGCCTTTGTCTCAATGTGCTATAACCCTCTTGGTGGTTGGGTCATTCCCGATTGGAACATTGCTTTTCAGGCTTATGCTTATAAATAGAAGCTCTTGGCATTATTGCGGTTGTGGCTCCCTATCAATCCGTCTTCGGACCCATTGGTGTTGGGACAACTCGACAAATAGACTTTAGGTATCTGCTGTATATAGATTTCCTTTGTTTTGAAGAAGAATGAGATCAAGTGAGAAGGTCATAACCACTGCTATAGACTCCACTTTATAGCCATTCTCTACAATCCCATTTACTCGACTCAACTCATTGGCAAAGGCAGCCGAAGAAGGATGGTCTTTTTTGCGACACCACAAATAGGTTTAATGCTGATTCTCGTCTTTACTTCTGTTAAGATCTTTGAAAAACCATGTAAACTCTATTCTAACCTGCAGGTCCTAAACGAACGATCCCAACACCACCCGACTCACGAAGTAATTCTCTGAGTTCAAGCAGCAGTATACCAGGTAAGTTGAGGTCCATCATGTGAGCTTTCAAGGCACTTTCTGGTGACATTCACTTGATTCAACCTGTAACAGTGATACGGTGAGTTTCTCCACCTTGACCACTATCCTGCCCTGATCTTCAACACTGTGGTGATCATCAACTGTGATAACGAGCACCACTTACCTCCATTCAATGTCCTTGCTCGGTTTGAATTCACCCTGAATGACATTTGTTTTGTAACGATTTCTTGTAGGGAGTCCGCAGTTTCCACGGTCACCAAAACTCGGGAGTAAGGACCAGCTTTTATCAAATCTATCTCAATGTCACCTTGTCTGACGTCGTCCTGCATGTTCTGATGTCAGCTGTCTGCATGTTTGACAAATGCTGACTTCCTCTTCTCTTGCTTGTTACCATGGTGATCACATGATATGCCTTATTCAGTTTGATTGCATTTGCTCTATTTTGTTTACTTTTACTGAATCAACAAGCTTTTGACTTTGTTTTGCTTTACTTTATTTCTCCTTCTGTTTTGTGTAGAGTTGCCACCAGCACCGTTCCGTCGCCCTGGTTACCGAGAGCCAAGAACCTCGGTTACATCCATATCATCAAGTTCGTCTGAGTCTGGATCTGGAGTGGTCGGCCCTCCACCACTTCCTCCCAGAATCCCATTACCTCCTCCACCATTGCCAAGGCCAGAACCACCCGGTCAAGGTATAGCTTTTTGTAGAAGAAGTTTTAACATGAAAATAACAAGGATTAAGAACCATTGGTTAGTTGTTGACACATTAATAATCTGAGATCGCTAAGTGGTTGTGGTAAGAGACTTGATGTTAGTAGCAGTCACACCATAATTACATTGCTTGTCTTTCTGTTCCCTCATTTTTGATGCACTTCATGTTATTTGGCTGGTAGTTTTAGTGTTTTGTGTTATCTATTAGTTGTGGTCGTTGGCTTTAAAATTGGCTGTGTCTCTTTCGTGCACGCTTCGTTCTGCTTATGTAGTTTTCCATAGCTTATTGTTTGAATGCTTGTCAGTTTTGGTAACTTTGGTTTCATTTGAATGAATTGAACCATAATTGGAGTGTGAGGTGTTACCAATTAGGCTTGCTTGAACAAGCCAACTCAGAACTGGGGGAAAACTTCACAAGCAAACAGTCCGGATGCACCTAAGAAGGGAGTATTTTACTTGACATGCAGTCTGATATGACTAAAACATTCTTATGAATAATCAAATCGACGTGGTCTTACCATTTCAGAAGATAAACCAGCTCCTCGACGTGGCTCGATACCACTGCCGATGCCTCCTGTACCAAGTGTACCCGATGACACTGAACCAGATATTCTAGTGAGTTCTTCTTCAAGATTCGCTGTGCACTTGGAGTTGTAATTCTCTAGCGAGCATTCCTCCTCCAAGGCGGGATGAGCCCATGTGTCTGCCACTACATTTAGGCACCAGTTCCGTTTTGATATATTTACCGAGAGACTTTGTCTTCACCCAGAGGAAAAGGCCAAGCTACTAGTGCTTCTCACCCATTTGGCTCTTTCACTTGACCTGGTCTGGGCACCAGGTTAAAGGAACGTTGGTTTGACTATATTCATGGGTTTAATGCCATGTCCATCACATCTTAGTTCTAGCATTAACAATTTGTACAGCAGCTTGATTTGGCAGTGAGCGTCTGTGAAGAACAGGATGAATATAATGCCAAGTACTGAGTTTGAAGCACTGTCACAATGTGGAACCACCCTCGCAATGTGGAACCACCCTCGCAATGTGGAACCACCCTCGCAATGTGGAACCACCCTCGCAATGTGGAACCACCCTCGCAATGTGGAACCACCCTCGCAATGTGGAACCACCCTCGCAATGTGGAACCACCCTCGCAATGTGGAACCACCCTCGCAATGTGGAACCACCCTCGCAATGTGGAACCACCCTCGCAATGTGGAACCACCCTCGCAATGTGGAACCACCCTCGCAATGTGGAACCACCCTCGCAATGTGGAACCACCCTCGCAATGTGGAACCACCCTCGCAATGTGGAACCACCCTCGCAATGTGGAACCACCCTCGCAATGTGGAACCACCCTCGCAATGTGGAACCACCCTCGCAATGTGGAACCACCCTCGCAATGTGGAACCACCCTCGCAATGTGGAACCACCCTCGCAATGTGGAACCACCCTCGCAATGTGGAACCACCCTCGCAATGTGGAACCACCCTCGCAATGTGGAACCACCCTCGCAATGTGGAACCGCCCTTTCGGGATGGCCTGTCTTCTAAAGTTCTCCGCCTATTTTATTGTTTCAGGATGGTCTGTATGCTTATCCCTGGTTCCACGGATCAGTCGGCCGAGATTATGCAAATAAAAAACTACCGTTATTACCAGAAGATGGGACTTTTCTTGTTCGTAAAAGTACTCATGGGCCTCACCAGCCTTATTCTTTAGACATATTGTATGAATCGACGATTAAACGTCTACCAATCAGACTGAGGCGTGATGGCAAGTATGCATTAGGAAAGGAAAAGGACGGTGAACAGGTGCGTAGGTTGCGGATCGTTTCTCAATATGTTATAGAGAGTCCTTGGATTAAGCTCGACATTACAGAGATTGCTTGTGGGTAGGATAACTTATCCAGATTGTAGCTGTCTGATATTTGACGTGAATTCCTCCATCCTTACATATCAAGCCCAGTGCTTGCCGAGTTACCAGTTTGCTTGGTCACTTGATAGTATTTTCTCCTGAAACCCATGAATAGTCATGGTTGTATTCCTATTGTCCATCTTGCAGAGTTTTGCTGGCGTTGCGGACCTGATCGTCTACCACAAAGAGTACCCCATCTTTGTTGTTGGATCGGCTGGAGCTGAGGTCACTCTCAAACGCACACCACCAAAATGAGAGATCATGTGAGCGAGAGACCGGAGGTGACGGGTTGTGAATGGATATCCACTGGTGGTATTGCAACCTCAGTAAAGCACTCGTGCGGACACTTTTATCAGAAGAGGTGACAAGTTCTTTCTGTAAACAGGACCAGAATTGCTGAAGACGCAATTGTGTCCCATTCACTAAGTTTTCTTGATATATCTTTACCCAGCTCATGTGTTGTCTCGGAGACAAAAAGGGTCAAATATTCACAAATGAGGGTTTACATGGGTTCATCTGGGTTCAATGGATGGGAGACATTAGAGTTCACTGGTGCGAAAAAGACTTGAGGAAGCATCTGTGTTGATGGGATTTGATGGTACAAGCTGCGTGCTATGAACTGTTGATGTGCTCTAGCATGGTATGACGGACTTCTCAACAAGACAATTAGATTGGTTGCTCTCGTAAAATGGACCATGTGTCACTTCATATCATCAGGTATGATGTTACTCTTTAACACTGGTTGGACACTGCTTGATTCATTCCATTTGTAGATAAACATTCCATCATTCACGTCTGCACACTTAGTGCTTTTAAACCAGTAAAAAATCAAAACTTTGCGACTGTGAAGTCCCTTCCTTCTTGTTGGGTTTGTTTACACAATGTTAGCACGTGAATCTACCGACTTTGAATGGGAAGACCCATAGCTAACATGGGGGGGGGGGCACAAAATGAGACAAAAGTCTGTGTTACAAACATGTTTTTCAGTGGATTGAGGCTGTGGGTCATAATGACATGACCTTGCCAACATCCAGGTCAAGCTTTACTCTGAAAGAAGTGATTGGCAGTATTTGTTAACTTGGCTGTAGTTCTCAAGTTTGTCTGAATGTTTGTTGCTCTAAACTGTTGTTGAAAGAAGTTCCACACAAACTTCATCGAGCTTTGACAAGTTATTAGGTTTTGTTGTTGACATTTGTGCTATCTTGTTATCTCGAGTGTGCTAGGTTCTTCATATGAAGAGCCATTATGAACAAAATTATTAGATAATGCTGGCAAAACATACGTGACAGTACAAAGTCTGCCAGATCCTATTGTTGATAGTTCATAATTCTGTGTGAAAAGTGATGTTACTTATGTATGTGCTCATGAAAACTTGTCAACTCTCATTATATGTCTGTCTGTCCATATTGTGAACTTTCAACTGATGTAAATTTGACTTGTTTATCCAAGAGTAGATTAGACTGTTCTGTGGTGTATTTATTGTGAGAAGCCCAACAGAGCCAGCCGACCTTGTGCAGTGTAATAGGGAACACGGTACTCCATAGGACAAACATAGGAGGTGCTCATGGACCACAGGCCTTACATTCCTGGTCGCAGTAGTATGTATTCAGTCCAAGCTAACGAGTTTGAAGGCTTTTGTTCAGTGTTAGACATGGACGGGCATCACTCACTTCATCCTGTTGTATGACATGCTATACTATAAACTCAGTCAGGAGCTCTCACTACCTAATCACTGTGTACAAGTGCATCGAGCATGCCATACTAACAGGAAGTACATTCCAATGGCCCAGTTCACCTGGCAGAGGTTGAAACAGCTCTTGACTGGGTTCACAGTAGAAGCTGTTCCCACAAGGGTAAAAACAGCTCTTGACTGGGTTCACAGCTGTAGCTAGACTTGATCAAACCTGTAAATGTTGTACAAACGGAGAATATCATATTGATACAGAATAAATATTTTATAATATATACCCAGTGAATAGATGGCATTATTCTTTTTTGAGGCCTCCCTTGCACTGGCGCACAGGCCTCCGAGTGCATTGACATGGTGGAGCAGCCAGGTTCTCCTCGTCGTCGTTGATTCGGTCTGGTTGTGACTGTCTCATCTCTCCTTTGTTGGGCACTGTAGTACTTACTGCTGGCCAGTTTCTTATTGGCCAGGTGCAAGATTGGGATATTTCTTCAACTTGGACGACTGACAGATCAGTGCTGGCAATTGGGGGAAATACCTATCTCATTGGAGACAGATCAGTGCTTGGTCTGGACGATGGTGAACTGGGGATCTGTCGTCCAATGGGTTGCACCATGAATAAGATAAGAGTGTAGTCCATGCAATAACACTGTATTGTGATGTTGGTAATGTACCTATGCACTATTCACAGCATACTTGACTTCATTGGTGGTGATCACAATAGGAATGGCGTCCCCCTTTAATGATAAATATAAAGATAACACAATTTTTAAGACATCTTAAAGAAATTTATTGGAAGATACTGACCCTGCCTTCCGGAATTGATATATTTCAATTTGAAAACATGATTGTAAGAAAAGATCGACAATGAAAATAAGTGGCATCTGCTTCTGATATTACTTGATTTCGGCAAGATGGGACATTTCTGTGATCTCAAGTGGAGGTGGTGTGCGTGGGCAGAGGCAGAGGTACAAAGAAAGCCTCTGAAGCCAATTGGACACCTTCTCTACAAGAGGCACTCATTAAGGCCAGTGGGCCTCTGAAGCCAAGTGGACACTGTCTCTACAAGAGGCACTCGTTAAGGCCAGTGGGTTTCCCATATCTCAATGTTTCCTTGACTCAAAATACAAAAAGCAAGTTAAATTCAGAAGCAAACGTCAATCATACCGCCATGGAGGAACAGAGCCATCTGACGGTATCAAACACAACCAAAACAGAACTAAAAAGACCATGACCAAATGCTGTTCCTATGTATGTACACAACACCATACATACATTACATACATCAAGAGGTGTTTCTCAAGGTTGACATTGACCAAAGCTGACCACAGCTAGAAGTAAGATAGATTTCGAAAAGAGCAAGACCGTATTGCTTTTCATCATAGCACATTTCATTTATATTGCTCAAAAGTGCTTTCGATTCTAAAATAGTATTGCTTTTGTAAGGACGAAGCAGGTCCATACCTCCTAAAATAGCAAGTTTATGTTTATAAAAGAGGAAATTTGCTTTCAAAGCTGGTTCTGGCAGGAGATGCCAGCGCCATTATAAACTTGAAATAAGAAAGTTCCTGCCAGGCAGGAGATAGACAGTTCTCGACACGAATACAAACTATGCATATTTCAACAAATGGACCATAGTAGGTTCTCCCTTACTACCGGTCATGAAAGGAGGACTGGTGGAGAGAGCAGGTAAGATGGCCAGTTAGAAACTCAAGTTGGAGCCAGAAATTGATAAATAAGACAAAGAAGTGCTGAGATTCTGACTGAAATGAGATTCTTCAAGATATATACAGCTAATTGTGGAAAAAACCCGTGTGCACTTCATATTGATAACTTCAGGCTCCAAAGGAACACTTTCCAACTGGCCACCTCAGCTGATGATCAGTGGGCCACACTGACCATGGGCCAGGGTGACCTTGTGTGATATTGTCATGGATACTGCTATTTTGTCCTTGATGGCTCCTCATACAGTACCTCTCCAGAAAAAAATCACAACTGGGTTGCCCAGTTACTGTCAAATCAGTCAGGAGCCGGCCTGTCCTTCTAGCTTGCAGGAGCACATTGACAAATGACAGCTCCTGGATGAATTAACAGTACAATGATCACCAGCAGTTTATCAGACTATTAAACTCCTTATTGACACTGAATGAGCTTTCGTCAAATTTCTCCCAAAGACTTGGTCCAATGACTTTCACTTATTGCTTGTGATTCTAAGGCGATGTATGTGACTGTCCAAAACCAGACAGTGAAACCATGGTGGACACATGTGACATGGACACATTCCCTTTATTCTCTCACCAGTCACACTTACAAACATTTACAAATTGTCAGCGAGACATCCACTTACAAGAATTTAACAGGAACTTGCTTCGATAACTTCCTCAAAACCTCAACATACAGACATATTTGAAGCCACAATATCCGTAGAAAATTCTAAAAATCAAGCGAAATATTCGTTTTGGATGTGCAGATTATGCAGATAAGTCTTTGTATTCATTCAGCGTTTCCTTGGGCAACACCCTGTAAATATAGTCCACCTCTCGATGTAACTCCCACACCAGTTAGGGAGCTTAAGCCATATGAATTACAACCACTAGAAATCAAGTACGGCCCATATCTTAGACTCACTCAAACAACCAGACCCGTTACACGCAGTTCGCAGCCTTTCTAAATACATGTATTGACGATATTCCCCAAAACTTTCTATAAGATATGAAGCGTACTTGATCTACAAAATATGAATCTTGGAAAACTGGCGCTGATTATCTATACAACACAGAGGGCGCCACGTGATACCCTGTACAACACCATCTAACTAATTATACCCTGTTCGTCATCACTATGACTTGAATCGTTTCATCGCCAATATTTAAATCAATAATCTACACCGTCATATTTTATACCCTGTTTCAAAAGTACTCATATACCAGTACTACACAGGACTTGGGATCCAAATTGATGTCGGCAACCTCACTACCAGGTGACAGCTTTACAACAGAAGCTGTCCGAAGATTATAAACAGAAATACCACTCCCACTCATGCTTAAAATAGCACAGAAAGTATGTCATGACGGCCAAAAGGGCGTCAACGTTCAGACAAATTTGGTTTCACATCCTGACTGGTTTTACAGTATGTGAAGGACTGGGTATAAAAACTGCCAACAACAATTTGAAATCAAGGAAAGAAACACAAAACTTTGCGAGGCTTTCGGATAGCCTGATTCAACTGAGATATCAATGAGCTGTATCTCAAGTTCTCTACCGAAGCCGTAAGGCTCATCCAGCACACTATCATCCCCGCTCAACCTCAATTGAATCAAGCAGATAAGGCAGCAAGGCATTATCAGGATTAAGCCATTTTTCAAACAATTCATGGGAGATCAGAAGTACAATAATGTTTACCAAAAATACACCATCTATTAAGCCATGTAATCAACAATACACCATGCATGGTCCAATTAACCACATATTATCAGCTCCTTTATCACGGTATTCACCTTAGTGTTAAGCCTACATTTGAATGAATAACTTGGGGAATCTTATCAATATCATCCACATTATCGGACAGAAAAGCAAAATCATCTGCTGATTAACTCGCAAAATTGTGCTCCTGGACACCATGTAAGTCGATGAACAATTGGTAACTTTGATTAAATAGCACATATACTTCGCTAACAGGAGCCATTACAATTAAAGGTGGCACCACTGTCCACGTGTAAGCAGAACTAGCACCGAAACCATAAGCCATATGTTTTTCACAATAATTTGCCACAGAACGACAGAGGGAATGGAACAATTTCCGCAGAGCCTTGTAAACCGCCAGTCGAAATCAAATGACACTTATTAAAATCAGGTTGGATTTGTAATGAGTTCAAACTGTAATTTTCTGTAAACTGACTCAATTTCAAAAAGATATCTGGAGCAGCTTTAAGAAATCGCAAACAAGAATGAAGCTCTATGATTTCTAAAGACCGTCTCAAAAATCTGCTTCTCTTCAGTTTCACACCTTCTCTGTCATCGTCAAAGAGAGAGAGATTTGGTCTCATTATAAAGCAAATGTTATTTCACACCATTTTGGAACAGACACTTCTCACAGAGTTGGTCTTTTTAAAAAACAGATATTAAGTTCTACACACACAACTGTCCATTCAGACATTTTGTCCAAGATTTGTATACCAAAGTTAAATAAATTATCTCAACAGCTATATACCCACATATACATGTTCAGTATACACTTATTTACATAAGCCTATTTACATAATCATTGCTTTCTTTCCATTATTGTAAGTGCAGTGCATCTGACATTGCTCATTTTAAACCCAAACATAGCATCGGACTTCAACAGCAACCTCGTGCCTAGGAATGCACAGTGATTCACATACATGCAACACATGAATACAACAACACCCTAGGAACAAGGTTGTTTTTACCCGTCCACGTTCATTCTACAGTGACTGTCTAAAAATAATGTTCTAATAACTCCACCCAAGTTCACAAGTACCAAAGCATTGCAAGACAACCACTGTAGGACAGAAAAAGCAGTTTTAGATGCACCAAAGACGTGCAATCTGATCAATGCAGCTTCACATTGTTTCAAGAACTGGTGCATTACAAAGTTAGGCTTGATACAGGTGGCTTGCATTGCTATTGCTACGAATACATGTCATCCCACATATGGTACAAAACCCATCATTATCAAGGAAATGTCAACAAAAAAACCTCCCCAATTTGACAAGATCCGCCCAGCATGTAATATATTAACCTAAAACTGCTCGGTATTGTCATGTAGGGCTCTCGTTTGTTCAATGTTTACAATCACAAGTTTGACCTTGACCTAGAATACCAAGGTCACCACAATACACAGCGCTCTGGGTAGCTGCACTTGTGTCCCCTTACAGCTTACAGCAGAACCCATTCCTTGGATCTAGGAGAATACCCTGTTATATGACCACAGAATCTCTTATTTGGTGTGAGTCTTCATTCAAGTTCCATTAATCACTTACTTCAATCTATTTGCACCTAACAGGCCAATGTTTAACTTTTAAGATCAAGACCCACACCAAAACATGATTCTCAAGTCTACCCTGTGAAATGTTTAAGCCATGTATGATTGAGGTAGCTGGTCTCCTGAAGGCAAATGAGCCATGCTAACATTATGGTTACAAGTTTGTGAGTCCCGATCACTTTATCCGGCTTAACTATTTAATACAGTCTAAAAAGTGATTTTACCTTTCAATATTAAATAGTAAATCTCTTTTGACTTTTGTGCTATTTCTTTGTGACCCACCGTTGAAGACAATAAGTTAAAATCCTTAAACAGAAACAGTGGCATGCAAGTCTAAAATATATACATTTCAATTGTGATCCATTAGACACTGCAGTACATTTCAATTGTGATCCATTAGGCACTGCAGTACATTTCAATTGTGATCCATTAGACACTGCAATACATTTCAATTGTGATCCATTAGACACTGCAGTACATTTCAATTGTGATCCATTAGGATGTTGTTAATTGAGGAATACTTCCTCATTATTCCCCCACAGCAGTCCGGCTGTTATCCCAGTCATGAGTCAACCCAACTCTGTCAACTTCCATCAATGGAATACCACTGGAAGTGCTGCCATTAATAAAGTTGTGATGACTCCTGACTGATATTGCAATAAATCTTGAATTTTCCATGATCCAGCTAACAATGCTTCCATGTTTATAGCACAGCAGTTCTGCCCAATATGGGAACCAATGAAATCATCTCCCTCAGCCAAAATAAGTTTTTGTGTTGATGTCTTCAACACTCCATGCTATGTTTTTAGCACTCTCCGTACATGGTATGCTGCTGTGGCTGAGTGTACATCCGCGGTAACTGAGAGATATCTGAATGAGAGTGTAAATCAGGATTGTAACTTTTCACTATTTGATCTCGACTAGTCAAACCCGACTGATGGTTTGGTATCGTCCTAAAATGGTCTTTATCTTGCATTGGCGGAACAGCGTATCGCTGATGGTTTATTGTGGGCGTGTTCGTTGAGCACTTCTGACGAATAACAATAATTATGGCAATGAGAATAACAGCGGCCGCGATCGGCAAGCTGATGATTAACGTGAGATGCGTTGGGTCGCTAATGTGTGAGCCAGACTTCTCCGTCAGACCTTGGTTGTAGTTGGAGAGGTCCATCATGTGGATGTTGGGATCTGGAAGAGAAGGAAAACGTGGGTTTACACAAGAAAACATCAGTTTGGCCGAGTTGGACAGAATAGTGAACAGTTACCACACTAGTGCGACAGAGACTGACGGACAGGCCCATCAGGACTGTCTTCACCAGGTGGCACTCAGGGAACTCCTTGGTGTGAAAGCTGCTCCAGAGTGGTTTTGAGTGGGAGTGTTAGGACACCACAGAGACACCATTATGGGCCATATGTGACCCTGTCATTCAG
Source organism: Lineus longissimus (assembly GCF_910592395.1). NCBI lineage: Eukaryota > Metazoa > Nemertea > Pilidiophora > Heteronemertea > Lineidae > Lineus > Lineus longissimus. Next base: position 21,343,380 of record NC_088313.1, read on the forward strand.
CTGGATCAACTCAAATAAAGAGACGATTCCAGAAACATTTTTTGCTTACCTGGCAACACCGTGAGATAAGCCTCCCTGTAATTGAATCCCATCAGATTCGTCCCCAAACACACATAGAGACCTGAGTCGTCCTCACTCGCGTTGGGGATCACAAGTTTATTCAAATAAGATCCATCCTTCTTCGCTAACACCTCACCAGTTTTTAACACCATAAATTTCTGGCCGCTCACTTCAATGGTGCGATTCATCATCTGCTTGAGAATGTACGCGTTATCGACACGTTTCAACCACTGGAAGGCAAAGGGACGAGGTTAAGGACAGATTGAGGCGTGTATGTTGTCAAGCTTGACACAAAAATCCAAAAGTTGAGAGTCATCAAAACCTATTTACAGGACCAATCCTTGGAAAGCTCTCGATGAGCTCTTTCTGATGGTACCATTTGTTTACCTATCAACATGACCACATCATTGGACTGTTCCCAATGAGTTGTTTCCAATGGTACCATTCCTGTTGCTTTTCACTTTCCAAACAAACTGTGTTTCTCACCTGAATATGTGGTGTGACTTCACTCTTCATCATACATTGAAACGAGGCTGTGTCACCATGTTTCACAGTCGTGTTGACAGGATGAGGCGCGAGAAGCGTTGGCTTCATTTTTAACTTGTCTGAAATCAAATGGGATAAATTGTCTTACAAAACAAAACTACCAGAGATAGAGATACTCATCAGATGATTTACAGAACCCATCACAAAGATTCCATTGAACTCGGCTCCAGACCATCACATGCTGCCACCTGACAACTATGAAGAGAACTAAACCAAGAGCATGCCAGGAAGTCCTTCAGCTTCACTGTCTCTCAAACCTCTCCTGCCTGAAGACTTACCTATTACATTGAGAGTGTAAGTGAAGTTGATGGACCCAGCCCGGTTGAACACTTTACACGTATATCTCCCGCTGTCTGCCCGTCGCAGGCTGCGTAACAGAATTGTCCATTTTGTGACAGTTGCTAAGCCACGACTGATTTCACCCTGTAGAACATGGCCGTCTTTGTACCACATGACCTCCGGCCGCGGTTTGCCTCGCGCTTTGCATTTTAACTTGACTGAGCTTCCCTCTGGTGTGTCTATGTGTTTTCGCATCTTTGTGGGATGACTGAATTGTGGGGGAACTGGAAGATGAAGAGGAGACGTCAGCAACTTATGACATCCTGATGGGCCTGTTAGGGCCTACTATGAATACCTTCCAGGGCCAGATACAGCCATTTCATTGGAGCACGATTAGACAATGTTTTGACTTCTTGATCCTGGTCACAGATCTAACCTGCCAATGCTACATCACGGTTCCCTCATGATGGCCCGACCAGAGCTTCCAGGCGTGGCCAACAACATGATCCATTCATGGAGGCAACTTCAGCTTGTATTTAGCGCTCAGTAGACTCAGTTTTAGTCATGTTTTTACCAGCAGCGTCACTGCCTTCTGCCTCATCCATCATCTCATACAAAGCCCTTTAACCCTTTGTGTGCTCCCACGCTATAGTCATTGCATTTAGCAGTCGGATCATGTACGATGCCAAAGAGAGAAGAACTTTTTATCAGAAATTACGGTGCATTTGTTTGATGCAACTTTGGATAGAAGCTCATTAATCATAGCATTTTTCAGCAGAAAATTTCCTGGCTTTTGTATCTAAAGTTCCATCCTGGGGCCTGTCATTAGCAATGGAGCGTTGAAGTAGCAAGGGGCCGCCATATACAATGTGTGGCCTGGTATTGTGTAGTAGGACTACCATACAGACCAGATCGGTCCTGTCAAGTTTTCAATCCCCAAGATGTCATCTGCAGTGGACAACATTATGACCCCCATTGTAAATAACTCCAGAAAGAGGCTTGTTTCTTTGCTGGTTTCCTTCACATACTCACCTCCTGACTTATCACCAAGATCGTGTTCCAGTAGGGTAGCAGTATCATTGAGATTTTCTGCAAATATACGAATAAGATACAGAATAAAATCACTGCTATACCACTTGCACAACGGTAAACTTTTTTTTTTTCGGTTTTCAATCTTGCTCACCATCTCACCATTGTCTTGAGCCATCTTATCTACCATTCAAAAACTTCTACTTTCAGTTTAATCCACTCCACAATGGCTATGACCACTAACAGGCGCAGCGAGAGAATAAGGGCCCAAAATGAAGGGTTCGACTCAAACCCGATGACAGGCGCACAGGGTACTAATCTCCCTTATGCCAAATGAATATTCAAATTTATCGGACCCCAAGGAAAAAGGAATTGGCGATGTTGCGAGATTGTAATCAGATTTCTAACTCCAAGAAATATTTCTGTGGTGATATCACAATATCTGAGAAAGGGATGCGAGGGGCATTAAGGGCCAAATCCCTTTGAACAATACAAGGACACAAAGATGAAGGTTTCTAACTTAATTTCCATGATTAGAAAATTGTGTTAATCTCCACATACTAATGACGCATAAATAAATTACAGCGTCGATCCGAGCCACGTTAATTATTATGCAAATCTCTTGATAGTTACTGACGGGAAGTGAAAGCGCACCCAGCCTATTGTTTAATAAGATGGCGACGTAGCATTGTAACGTTGTAATATCGACATTAAGTCCTCCCCCTGCCGATGCCACGTTCTCTGAATTGTTTATCTTTCAGCGTCGTGAGCCTCAGCAGACGACTTTTGCGATGATGGGACCAAGTACAAAGAATAAGCAGACGTTCAGTTGTAATATATCTCTCGACCAATCAGCATCAAGACAATATTGGCCATTTGCGGCAACCACGGTCAAGCGCCGGACGAAATAAATTAATCAGACTGATCAGCATTACTGAGATAACGGAAAAATTCCCCTCGGCGAATGTTGGTTTTAATATCTTTAATTACAGGATTAGCATCAAAGACGTTGCTACAAGCGAGGGAGGGGATTTCATTAAAGGGAGCGGATGAATTGATTCCTTTTCTTGACAGGTGAAAGATCAGATGGACCTCACCGCGGTTACAACGCGACACTTTACGAGCCCCGCCATTATCATCTTGACCCATCTCGCTCATCAAGGAAATTAATTTTTACGACAAGTTTCTCATCCTAATGAGCTTTAGCAATCAAAAGACAGCATTCATTAATAAATGGAATAGTTTCCCTGATAGAATTGCCAACTTCTTGCTAATAAGATCCACCTGCTCAGGAACGCCTTGTGACCCCTTGCCCTCTCATCTCGGGAGTTGGTGATTTAGAGAATCACCCCTGACTTCCTTGACATGGATCATAAGAATGCAAAGTGTCCTTTGGTGTGGATGTCTATAATAGTGAGTTTGATATTCAAAACCTAAAGATAGTCAGGCATATGGATGGTACTTTACACAATTGAACTATATGATTTGTAGTCCTTTCTTTGTTGATTTTGATGCCAAGGTCAGAGGGGATATCATTTCATAGTGGAGCTCAGGCGCTTGGCGATTCTGTAAAGCTCTAACTTATGTAAGCATTTCCAAAGAGACAAAGTAACCTTAAAAAGCTACAGAAATTTGCAGCTGATACGTGGCGGCCATTTTAACTTCAACGTCCGGCCCGTCGACTGACAGACAGGTGAGTCATCAGCTCGCATCAGCGGCCGAGAGATATACAGGGTGTTGACAACTTGGGAACAGTATAATTTCATATGTAAATTGAGGAGGACACATCTGATGAGTGACGCCCTGACACCCCCACTGGCCAGGATGCCATGTGCCATGATATGGAGAGTTACCTTCAGTTCAATGGGAATCTCTGCACACACCACAGAGTAATCATTTTGCACAAACCTCAGCTGCCAACTCAGTTTTAAGCCCACATTTTAGCTCCAACTTCGCGCAGCAAGTGGTGAGACAACCAATAACTCCAGTCCTTCAACAATCATACCATATATGACGGCGATCACCAGACTGAGACAAACTGACTAATACAGATAAATGAACGTCTCATAAATCAAAACAATAAATCATAATCTGTACTTTCATCTGGATAATGAGAACAATCGGCACAAGACACGTGGCACAATACATATCAGGTGGCGGGGAAGGCAGGGGAAGGGTGACATCTGAGGCAGGCTGTTTGTGATGAGGAAAGGAGAGTACAAGATGTTCCAGTTGCCTTGATCAGATAATATCAATAACGACATATCTCAGTCACAAGTCATCGCGCCGATCTCAAGTGTGCTCTAATGTGAGATAAAAACCACTCTTCGCCCTTCAATTATCAGCTTCATCTGAATAAAAACATCCGCACCTATGACTGCTACGCTGTGAATGCAGCCAAACGTTCCACCGGATGCCACGGATGCCTCGATATCAGTAACCAAGATTGGTCAGATTTGATCACAGATGCTCAACGCAATCTTTCGTTTTTGTTGCACAAGGTTCCGTTGAATCCCTGGCAATCACTGCCACTGGGAACAAGGTTGAGACGATAAGTTTGTCGCATCTGATATTAGCTGTGGAATTATTCAAGAAATCTACGCTAGAAATGCCACATGACATTCAAGGAGGTTCTGCATTCTTGCTGGGCGATAAAGCCGTATGAACATGATTCCAAGTTGGGGGAGAGACCAGTCTGGGAGAAGACTCCAAGAGGGAATCTCACCAACGGTACTGAGGCTAGACATGCTGGGCTCGGGAAACAAGGTGAGGCGCCATTTACCATCTCAACAAGCAACGAGAGTCAAAAAGCAGGACTAACTGTCAAAGTCATGAATATGACAGTGGCAAAGAAGATGCCAGCCAACCTTCAGCTCTATCAAATACAAGAAATCCTAGAAGCAACCTCTTGCCTCTCGAGCGGCGTGATTGGCAAGTGATATCAGGCTCGCCTCAAGCTACAGCAAGTGTGGAGTTCAACCAGTCCCTGCCAGCATTCAATTACCCACCTTCCTACCATTCGCCCGTTGGCAGTCGCTACTAACAACTGAAAATCACTCAAGCAACCATATCCACCAAGAGAAGTGAACATTTTATCAGCTTGTTTATTTTCATCACGTCAGGATGCCGAGGAATTGTGCAGTTTCACGTGAATTCTATGGCTGTCTTGGCTGATAGGTGCCAGAAATCCACAATTTATAAACAACCTGGAGAATCTAGTGTTCATACTTGATAAATGTCTTATGATCACTTTCATTTTTGAAAAGAAGAAGATGAGCAAGAAATGCAAATACCCTGTTTTTAGATTTCCACCCTTATAATGACAACATAGTTACTGCATTAAAGCCACAACTTGTAATTGCTCTTCGCCATTTTGAGCTCACCCAATGAAACGGCCAGAGTCAGATGACAATCACTGATAAACCTGATTCATTTTCCCAGCAGCCTGTTTTCACTTGAGCGAATGTCGAAACCAAAGCCATGACCTGGCAATTAATGCTCCCCGGTCTTCCCAGCATTCCCTGGAGAGAGGCGAAGCAATCACGAAACTAATTTGGTTGGTATCAGCTCAGATAGATTACTAGCGGAATCTGGGAACAGCGAGAGGTGAAATGGAGCTGAATCAAGACCTGCAGGGAGACGGAGAGTTGAAAACAACAAGACCGCCTGCTGCCCCATTTCAAACATCATCCATGTTTTTGTTGAAGTAGCAAATCGTCATGATTGTCAATGCATTTTGAGGGCACTTTGACAAAACATCAACGACTTTTTCTCCAACTTAAGAATTACTTTCCTTTAGAACCACATACTGTCGTCACACTAATAACATAAAACAAGAAAAGCTTAATCTATTCACTCAGACTTGTGGTACATGCTACTTACACCCCCAATACTGCAAGGGGGAGCTAACCTATTAATCACATAATAAGAGAGAAGACTATTGTTCATCATTAGGACTAAGCTACTTGGCTCAAACAAGACAAATGTCAGATTAAGTCTTTCTTCTACACTCACCAGGAAAATAAATGGCAAACTTCACAACCTTCTCAAGAAGCAATTAATAGCAATCTAGTCTGGTAGTTTTTTGGTAACATCATTGAATGGTTGTATGATGTTGTATCTTGTCCAGGTTGAAAGCTTCTTGGCTTGATGTGATACTAAAGATTAAGTACACATTGGAAAATTAATGGGCAACTTCACAACCTGTTGAGGTGATATTAATTGCTGAGAGCCTGTGTTTAGTGTTACAAGGTTGGGGAAGCATGTCCCCTGTCAGTGAAGTCTTTATGGCTGTGATTTATAGAGTATTAACACAGCTGGGCAGCTCCAATTGGAGACTAGACAAGGACCATCAGTAACCCATATACCATTGGTTCTAAGTAGGTACACCCAAAGTCGACTTGGTCCATTTCACACCAGCCTTTGGGGCCAGCTGTGGAATCTATGTACCAATGTAGAGGAACCTCTATGACGTAAACGTGAGATTTGCTGCTAAAGCCACGCTATCATTCACTGCATCCCTGACAGCACCCAGTACACCTTACCGCTAAACAGATTTATACCACATTTTCACAAAAGGTGCACACGGAATTTCACAATGGTCAAGATTAAATTGGGATTCTCCATGCAGTTATCTCTCAATTGTGGGATCAGAATGCACGGGGTATATTTAGCGAGATTTTGGAAGGATTTTCGGTCACATTTCTCCGGTTCTTTGTGGCGAGGTTTGGGGCGGTCATGATCAAAGCGGGCGGCGGGGATGGATGACAGGGCTTGTTGATGTGCCACAAACAGAGAATGCAGCTGTAATGGAACCAGTGCCTGTCTGTCTGTCCACATATCATACCATAATTCCACGACCGCGCTATTTTGAACTCTAAAGAATGAAGTAATGCCTACCGCCTTCTTCACCTGAATAGACATTTATTTATTTCAGAATGTGCATTCATGTCTTCAAATTCTACCCCTGGCCATCTTTGCTTGTGTCCAGCCATTTTACACAGTTGACTGCAGCTTACACACAACTGTCACACAGAGAGTATGAGTTTAATTTGACATGTTTTCATTTTGTTGCTCTATGGTATGGAATTATAGAATCGTATAGACATGACAGTTTGTTATTGACTATTGGCATGGCTGGGATATTTGGATGAATGGGCGCTGGATAATAGGAACACTCCCTTTGACACAGCGTTGTGGCCTTTTGGTTCTTTATCATTGGCACTGATGGGTGAGATAGAACGATATGAGTTGAAGCCATAAATCACACGAACCTACACCAGAGTTGATATATAGGCCTACCTCAAGCCAATGTATCAAATAGAAGCTGCCAGGGGAAATAACGTTGCCAGATCCTGATCAATTTCCAGATTTTCAGTTTGCGATTGTGAATCAGACATGAACAGTGAGATTGTTGTTTATAATGATTCGATCAGCTGTAGAGCACAGCGGTGAGAAGCAGATACTATCAACATGACTGTATACATGGCTGAGCTGATTGGCTGATATGAGCCATATGGTGCCTAGATCACATTACTAACTCAATGAACTCACTCATACAAGTTTTCAAAATTGACCAGCTGATCAACACATACGACCAATACTTTTCAAAAAGAACAAAAGAGGGTCTGGCACATCTCACTATTCAAACATTACCTGGAAGTTAAGACCATCCTTTGGCTCAGCAGTTTCTGAATTGAGTGGACATCAGCCAGTTTCCTGAAATCAGCCCAAAATCAGCCTGTACCCATTCAAGAGTTAACGGTGCCAGCCAGAAGGTAAAGTGTCTGGCTTCGCTGGAAAAAAGCAAATGGTGAAAGCTCACCTTACTCACCGAGAATGACAGGCAGCCTTGCCCATCAGACAACACGGAGAAACCGAGAAAAACCGCCCACCATCCGATCTGAGATGAAAGGTCTTTATCCTGGTTTCCATCTTGAACGAGGTGTAGAATTCACCACGCAACAGGCCTACAGAAGTTTTTAGGTAATTGAATGGATATTTGGTAATAGGCCTGAGGTAAGAATGAGGTTATAAGTCTTTTCACTTTTTATTGTCATGCCGATTCTGCTGGTAATTAACTTTCGACTCTACAACGTACAGAATCCTTCAAAGATGACATGACAATTACATATCTTGGTCGAGGCCAATGATGAAGTCACTAGGCCCTGCCCAACTGAAGTGGCAGGCAGGAGACGCTCATCCTGCCTTGGAGGGGAATACTCCCTGGAGAAAACCACCTCCAAGCGCAGAGTGAACGCTGTAGAAGACATATCTTGGTTCTTGAAATCACGACTACTATAACCACGGCTGCATGTGATCAAATGTTAAGCCAGAAACAGATATCGCTCAGTAATGAATTCCTGATCGAACCGACTGTCGTCATCAATCAAAATTGTCCAAAAAACGTGGCAACATGCGACATTGATGGACGAGGTGAAAGTCAAGGCAAGACTTGGAGGGACATCAAGTCACAAGGTTACAGAGACATTGTTTGCCGTCCCTGACTCAGACCCACAATGCACCACGACTACCTCGATCAGAAGCCACGAGATATTGCCGTCATCTGATATCCAAGGATATGAGTCATGGAACAATGGTATCAGAGAGAAGAGGGACAGGTTTTTTCTTCCTCGTACTTTCAACTGGTGGAGACCAAGGGTGATTAGTACCTTATAGAAAGAGAGAGCTTCTTACAATGAATAAAACAACAGTTTTCACCCAATCTCAACATGGCATTGCCGCCTTGAGGGACAAGCTCAAACTACAAAGGATACGTGACAGTCAGCCTCCATTCTGGACGAGATCAAAGAGACGTTATTGGCCGTCTGACATGCTATTGTTAAAGGGACCTCGGGTTAAGGTTAACAAGAAAATATGTCAAAGTGAGATCTGTACTCTGATACTCGACCACTGCAAGGTCACACATCTGCAGTATCACTCGTCATTATCCTGCAGGGTTTTCAAATTATGTTTGCTATGTTTCTACACTCAACTCTGCCTTGATGTACTGAAAGGTCTTTTTCTTCAATTCTGTCAACAAACTGAGCTTTGATAATGATGAGAATTCAACTGCAACTATTGGAATTTTAGAATTGTTCTCCTATATAACATGTTAAATAGACCTCCTGTCATGATCCAAACACCTCAAGATCATCTTTTAAAGCCTTTTCAAATACAACCAGCATATCACCATATCACAAACCATTGAGTCGTGTTAACCAGTGTGAGTGAGACACCACCCACTGCCACAGAATAATATCACATTCAAACCAATCATGGCAGCTATTGTCACCAATTAAAGTTACACTCTGCAGCGTTATTGACCGGTTGTGAATAGAATCTTGCATATTGTACGGCGACTCGTGAAAGAACATCAAAAACACCGCAAATTAAACTCAAGACGGAATCTCACCACCAATCTGGGACACAGGAACCGAGAGAAAAGACGGACATCTCAAAACTGGGGGCTTCCGCTTCTTAAGGTGTGACCTTATGACCTTTACTTTTCTCACAATTTGGATGTTTTCTTTTCATTTCCATGGCGATGCCAAGATCCGAGTAAACATGGTGGTTGGAATCATGTCTATACAGCAAAGATGGTGACACATTCACAGCTCAGTGAAATCTTCAAACTTTCATTTCCGAGAGGGCAACTATGAGACTTTTGTAATTCCTGTGGCATTGATCTGAAATGCTTCATAATAATGTATTGGTTTCTTACTTTCCTAAATGTTCACGGATTGCAATGAAAATAGCATTTTTAGACAAACTAAATGAGAAGTGAGCTGAGTTAGCTGATATATACAGGAGACAATCATGGGGTTGAAATGGGTGACAAGCATCTTTGGCAGCCTGTGATTCAGCCTGTATTGATAATGAGCTCATACTCTCTGCACGTTCTTTCTCAGATGCAAATGATGTCGGCTGCATCTGCTTTTCAAACCAGCGCCTCATTTGACACATCTATAAGGAGTCCTACAAACTTGGTAACAAAAAAATTATCATCATTTTTTTTCAACTGCTGTGAGACAGTAGAATGTTCAATATCCCTCGAGCTGACATGCAAATTGCCGCCGAGCTCACATTTGATTGATGTGCAATAGAGAAAGATGCCTCCTCTGTCTTTGTTAGCCACCAAGTGGGAAAAAAGTGTATCAGACAGGAATAACGCACAAATAAGTTTCCCGCCCACCCACTCGATATTACACATGATCACACCCCTATCTCTGTCGCCAGATGAAGCACCCAAAAAAACACATCCATTTTGGGACGAGAAAATGGTAATATCAAGCTGCTGCTGAAAAAATGACGTCTGAACACCCTGCACGTTATTAACGCCGGGTCATTAATCTCATTTTCTTACCTCCAGACAGGGGAGAGCATGTAGCGTGCAGATGCTCTGAGGTAATAGTGGTGTCGATGAAACATTACAAATAGAGTCGGCCTGGACGCTTACAAAATGACGGATGATTTGGTATGCGGGTCGCAATCTCTTCCTTCTCGGCTGATTGGATAGCAACCAATGTTTAAGATGGCTGCATCTAAAAAGTCAACCTGAATTCCCTGAGGGAAACTTTATAAGAATGTCTTTTATTCCGGGACATTAGTTCGGGGAAAAAATGAGTGAAGCATGGGATATTCTAACACATGGCAATGGGTGTTTAGAATTGGCTGGTCACCAGATATGAAGAGCGAGGCCAAGAACCAGTCTTGAAACCAATCATATGATATCGACAAATATTGACTTCTATTCGAGCTTCATCTTCACCAGCAACTCGCCGTAAGTCACTAACGAAATCTTCCCAACAAAACTTCCCTTCGCACAGAACCTCATGTCACTGACCCTTATGAATGGTTAACGGGCTAAGCTACATCCCTCAACACACACACATAACAGATTTGCATAAATGAATACGAAAGAAGCGTGCTGTTCAAAACGGCTGATCATATTTGGACATGATTAGTCACATGGGTTCGATAGTCATGTTTTATTAATAAATGCTATGATACAGATTGTCGTTGTTCAATGAGGCGTAGAGCACCGAGATACATAAGACACATGACACGGTCTTCTCAAGATAACTAAGACTGATCAAAGGGTTCATCAAGTGAGTAAGACAATGGCTACCAAAACGACACAGAGAAACATCCAATTGATATTCAGAGATTCAAATTCCCCATTCAATCAACGGATCACGTGAACACTAACAACCCCCAAAAAATAACAAGATGTTTCATCTTTGACAGCAACTGAGAAATGATAATGATTACTCTCTCTGAGACAATGAATGCTCTTTTGAACCCTGTAATGACCCTAATGAGGGGCAAAGTTCCTGCATTAGCTGACTTGATGTGAGACCCTTGTGAGCAAGTGGGACCCAGGGAGACTCTTGTGAGCTTGTGGGGCCCAGCCTTGTTTCCCTGAATGAGCATGTGGGACCCTAATAACAGATTCTAATTGATTAGGTGTAATGAAGAAAAACCCTAACGACAAAATGATCAGCTCTGGACCTGACATGAACATCTGGAAGGGTAGAACCTGTACGATGAGGTCTCTGAGAGCCTCTAAGGAGGCCATGTCCGCTTGCACTAATGCCCAGGATGGAACAAGCAAGTCAGCATTTGATGGCTGGAGTACGGACCCAGAGACCAAGGAGAGAGGCTGTAACACCACTAACTGTGAGGCATCACACAGAACTTTCAGCAAACCTCTGCCACCTGCCTCCATCCCCTTCTGATTCAGTCCCTTAAAGCCAACCAACCCACATCCATCTCAGACGTGTTTCATGAATTGAGACCAAGTCGAAGTTTAACATCGAAGAAAAGACTGTGCACAACCCACGTTCTAAACAAAAATGAAATAAATCCTCAAGTTTGCACGAGACCGGCAGAATTACGTCAATTGGCCGATTCACATTTTTGGCAGGCAAGTGACATAGCGATAATGAATTTACTTCAATTCTCCTCAATGTTCAAAAGCACTCAGATTGATTGCGTCGCAAGGAAGGTCTTTATGTGAGTCAACTGAACACATTATTGAATAGGAAACACAAATTTTCAATATTTTGAAAAAATTAAATCTCTAAATTAAATCTCTAAAGGAGGCAGGATTTTTTTCAAAATGTAATTGAATTTACTTTCTGACTAAACAGTTTGCATTTTAGACTTGATTGCCATTTTTGTACAATGTTTACCTAAACTACAAGGGGAGGACATCAAGTTGAAAGAAAACACATTTTTCAGGGATGTCTTCTCTGAAGAAAGCTATCTTCCATGTTCAAAGCAATTCGGGTATAAACTGGTTTGTTTTCAGTCCAAAACTCACCAAATGCACATAATTTGTCACATTTATTATCGATACGTATCATACCCAACAAATATGGTGTCACAAACTTACCCAGCAAAATAACCGAAAAGAAACAATATCCCACTGTTAAGATTAAGATTAAGCTGTCAAATTAGTTTGATATATATTGCATTTTGACAAACAATTGACATAAAACACATTCATAAATCAGAAACATAATTTATTGCGATGACCCAATCATGATTCCTAGATCACTATTTGGTTTTGAATTGACTTTATCTCGAATGAAATGAATAAATCATGACCGGATATTGTCAGAAACAAACATGTGATGTTTATGAGGCATCAAACGAGGCCAGTCCCTCGCGAGGTCCCCCACTACACTGTCCCAGGGTCAACAGACTGGAAATCAAGTGTCACTTGCTATACATCATGGTAAGGTTTATAAAGATGAGTAAGTTTGTTATTGAGGGATATATAGTGGAGGATAATAGGTTATTTTGTGGACAAGCTTGGAAAATCAGTGATTTCAGTGACTGTGACCTGCAGGCTGGTTGAAAGTCAGATCCCCCCCCCCCCCCCCAGATGGGTGGGACACTGTACGATGAAACTGTACTCTGAATTGAGTTTTAGATGCAACTGGCCGAAGACTTTAAGAATCTGTGAGTCACAGTTGGGCAAATTTTCGTGCTATACAGGTCCTAATTTCCTATCTCAGGCTCTATGAAGAAACTGTTAGGACACGTTCACAATGCACAGCGGATCTAGTTCATAAACACACTCAGATTCTAAACACTGATAAGCTATTCAAATCAATTTGATGCATAAAACAAAGGCATTCCTGAACATTGTTTAATGTCTCTATCAATGTTTGGCACTTATTCAATTTGGCGTGGGCACCCAGGGTGCCAAGCTGTCAGAGGAGAGGTGACACTGATAAACATGATGAAGACATGTCATGTTAATGTCAAGACACTCACCATGATTTGTGTAAAGGTAACATGAACTTTAACCCCTCCTTGTCTTGACACAAGGACCTCTTATGTTTCCGGCTGAGAATCAAGTTATTATGATTGTAAGGCTACATGTAGGTATACTTTAGTGTTAAGAAATTGATTGCGGTAATTTTGTCATGCTACAGATGAAAAAAAAATTCAAGTCCAAATATTTTTTTCACTTGTCCTTTTTCTGCTCAAAATGAAGAAACATCATCAGTCACAAAAAAAATTTTCTTTGAAAATTTTTCCGAATTTTGAACTTGAGAAAAAATTCAACTCTGAAGGATGAAAAAAGGATGAAAAAATTTCTTCGAGTCCAAATATTTTTTTCATTTTTTTTTTTCTGCTCAAAATGAAGAAACATCATCAGTCCCAAAAAATCTTTTTCTTTGAAAATTTTTCCGAATTTTGAACTTGTGAATAAGTTCAACAATTTTGGCGGGAAAACCTAATCATGCATTTTGTCCCCGGATTTTCAACTTCACTAACGCGACCAACCTGGTAATGCGACCATGCAACCTCGGTCCCATGAGTGGTCGTGTTACCAGGGTTCCACTGTATATCAGTAAGCCACCACGTCTAAACCACTTTGCAAACGAGTGATTTCTGCCACTCAACAGAACACGTAATGAAGAAGTAAAAGACACTTACCTAAGATAATCAACGTGTAATTAATGGTTTTACTGCCGAACCCGTTAGCAGCGACACATATATAATTCCCAGCATCCTCCATCTCGAGGTCGGTGATCTTTAGTGCCATCTTCAACTTTTCAAATCGTTCCCAGCCTTCGTGGATTTCTAGTTTATCCTTGGACCACTCAATGTAAGGTTTTGGGTCGGCTTCCACTGGACATGGGATTTTGATTGTTTCACCAAGGATGCCGATTATCGAGGGCTGGATTTTCTGGGAGATTCGGGGCGGTGCTGAAGATAGAGAGAAACAAGGAAACATAAGAACTTGGATGAGATATGATAATGAATCGAGAGGAATAAGGTCATGATGCGAGCGACCTTGGGGAAGGTGAGATGGTTTCAAGGTTGCG